>NW_015541011.1:824115-840908 GCF_001515605.1 Sinocyclocheilus anshuiensis | reverse complement strand
CATTACTGTTTTTTTTTTTTTTGCTGTATTTTCATCAAATAAATGCAGCCTTGCTGAGCATACGAGACTTCTTTCAAAAAGAAAAAAGAAATCTTGATTATTCCAAAATTTTGACTGGTAATGTAAGTGGAAAATGGAAAATAAATACATAAACAAATAATATACTACATAATACATAAAAAATAAAATAAAACATAATAAATAAATAAAAATAAAATACAATTTAATTTAAAAAAAAAATGTTTATTTTATTGTACGTTTTTTTAAATAATTAATTTGCACCAGTCACGAATGTGATCAGTTCAGTTTCATGGACTTTTAGTTTGTATTCCTTGATTTCTATTGTTACTGATTGATATTGTTACTGATATGATTCTTTGATGATGGTTCTTTTAGTTTAGCTGTGTTTTATAAATTCATTTGTCAGTGTTTTTTTATATCAACCTTTTCCTCGGTTTGGTGTCTAGTCTCATCTGTCGAAGTTGCTTTATATCTGAACCTTCTGTGGGTGTGGCTCTTTATTAAACTCTGTGTTTTGGAATTTATCTTCGTCTCCTTCGTGTATTCCTGCAACCTTACTGACAGCACCGTATTAATTTAATTAAATACCCCAATTATAAGTCAGTAAACCCATACCAGAACATTTCCCTACACCAGCTGTACTTGTGTCACATCCTCACATACCGAGAAACAGGGGATTTGGGAAGAGCCTGACATAGCACCTTTTGTCAGGCACCAAAAAAACACAATTTTCTTTCCCAGCTGCGGAAGTCTGGCTATGATTGGCTTTGCGGAGAGCCCAGCCAACCCCGGCTATTATCTGCAGATTGCAGCCAAGCACTGACAGACAGATTTCAGAGTTGTCTTAACTAAAGCAAAACCACTTTACATCAAGTAATGCACTTTTTTTTTTTTTAAAGGACAAGGGCAAGAAAAACAGGGAGCTTCTACTATTATTCCATTCAAAGGTTCATCTCCACACAGACCTCCTAACAGTTCTTCCCAATATTTGTGTTCCCCTCATTCTACACGGCTTTGCGGTTAGATGGAGTCTCCTGCCTTTTAGGACAACAATCATAAGACAAACTGCTGTCTGAGCCTGAGCAACACAGAGCCAGCCAGTGAAAACACAGTCCTTTTTGTTCTGAAACAGACCTAACTAAGTGATCGTGATTTATTTGCGCTAATTCTACACTCTTCAAAAAAGCCATTTATTCATAGCAAGCAAAATCTCCCCAACAAATAGAGCAGGCCTGTTTCTGATGAATGGCCTCCGCTGTTTTCACTGGCACTTGATTTCATAGAAGCGATTTTTCTCAATAGTGGCAGCTGTTGGTCAATCGATGGAGGGATTGAAGAAGAAATCATGGCCTTTTGCTGCAATGCACTCTTGACTGGGTACTCGGCAGATGTTATGGCTCAAACTCTCTGAGATAGAGGACGATATTGATGGGGTTCAGTGTCCTCTGTGGAATGCAATGTGTTATGCATTCTTTGCTTTGTCCTATCAGTTCACAACACAATGCAAAACAACAACCTTCTTTGCCAAATATTTCACGAGCCTTGTCCTTTAGTTGTGCATTAGTGACATCAATGAAAGGCCTGATTTGCTTCTATTATTGAACACAGTCCAGACAAGCCAGATACTGTTGTAATTATAATAAGCATTTTCATACAACACTGTAAAAAATTACCGTGAATTTAACGGTAAAAGACTGTAAAAATGCTACAGTAAAAACCTGTTAAATGGTTAACGGTAAATTCCCCTACAATACAGTGAAAAACTGTATTGGACATTACATGTATTGGACATTAATTTTACGGTAGTATACCGTTTTTGGAAGTGAAAAAGACCGTATAATTTACAGTGAATAACCGTAAATTGACATTCCCAGAATTCCCTGCTTACATTTCAAATTTGATGTTTTTTTGTTGAAATAACTATGCTTCTTCTTAGTTTTTTCTTATCAGTTTTGTATATTAGGGTTGTATGTTACACCTAATGTTGTTAAATGAATGTTTATTGCATTATTTCAGTTTCATGTGTGTTACCATGATGGTGTTTAGCGTTTGTGTGAATGACACTGTGCACCTTCTATATATGTTATTATTTAAAAGCTGCTTGTGATGGGCTTTGGTTCATCATGTGACTTTCTCACCACCTGCATTTGGTGGTTATCAGTGTATTACAAAGGTACAAAACAGATTTCAGTACCTCAATAGGTTGGTATATTAACATTATATCAGTTAATGAAATGACGGTATTTAAGTTAAAACCGTAAAACCTAAAACGTTGCTACTGTATTTTTTACGGTAAAATTTCGGCAACCACAGCTGCCGGTTTTTTACGGTAAATTTTACGGAATTTTTTTTACAGTGAAGTATTGACCGATACATTACAGATTTCTGTACTAAACTTCTATACTATTGTCTAAATAAATAAAACATAACCTAAAAACTGTCATTTTAAATGCTGAATTTAGACATCACAACAATATAATGTACAATGAAAATTTGATTTTTTTATGTTGAGATTTGCTAAAGATTTAACAGTATTATTATTAAATTATTAGCGTTTTAAAGACAGCTAATTAAATGAGCATGCACAATTAAACACTCAATGTCAACCGATATTATTACGATTATTATTTTTGATGGTCATAATTTAATAAATTGACCCTGCTGTGCTGAAAAATCCTTTACCTAATTTGGTGTTCCCAGTCAAAAATGACCGGCCTTTTAAAAGTGTTTGTAAATCTGTCATTATGCTATATTATCACAAAATATTAGCTTCAATCTTTTTGTCAACTTTTTTTTAAATTTCAATTATAGCAGGTTTTGTATTTCTTTTTGGAACTGTTTGATCCTCATTGCTCTGAGAGTGTGCACCTCAGGTTTTGGGTGAAAAAAAAAACGGAAATTGATAAGCAAGTATTTTTTTTTTACTGGGAACATCACAAGTGTAACAAGGTGGAGAAAAAATCCTGGAAAAGTACAAAAATTGTATCAAAAGTATGTGGGGAAGTTGTTATACCCTGTGTGAGTGAAGTCAGTAAGCTTTAGTCCAATTAAATAACATTTAACAGCATTTTCAGGAAGAAGAAAATCATCTCCAGGTTAAAATGACTGGAACACAACATGGAGGTTAAGTTCATGTTTAGATTTGCGAAAGATAACATATGACAGTGTTATTAAATTATTGGTATTTTTAAATGAAATGAGCATGCACAATTAAAAATTCAATATTGACCGATAATAATAAAAAAGGTTTATTTTGTATCATTATTTTGTAGTAATAAGATAATTTTTCTGTCAATTGAAGACTATTCACAACTGCTATAACTTGCTGATTTGCCCTTCAACACATCTGAACAGTATAAAACATCATTGTTCATGTACACCCAAACAGACACGAATTATAATGGAACATTGTACGTTTCATATTGGACTTAATACGTATGACGAAGTTGGGACAAAGTACAGTCTAATGTCTTTTGTGAGTCCCTTCGTGTCTTTGAGAGTCCATTAATGACATTCTAAATATGCTGTGTTGTAAGTTGACTGGAATGCAGAAAGCAGTTCAGACCTACTCTTTTCCATTGTGTACAAAAACTCCTCTTACAGGGCAATGCCTTAGGCAAAGACAGAAGCTTCAGGAATACAAACACTATACGGCAAAAGAAGTTGACCTCTAGCTGTGAAAATTTGTCCTGCCTAAAATCCTTGAGATATTACAGAGGAATACAGGGCTACAGTATTTTCTGCTATAGATAAATGCCAATTTCTACCGGTCTGGGTTAATTCAGTTCAGATCAAATTTATTTACACAGTTCTATTAACAATGGGTATTGTTCTAAAGTAGTGTCAATGTCTGACCAAGCATAATGGGACCATGGCAGGGAAAAGTCCCTTGGTCCTTGAAAAAATCTTGGGAAGAACCCACTCTCAAAAGGGAAACCCATCCTCATGTAGTTGACCTGTATGAGCAGGATATTATGTTTAATGAGGTTACAATGGTTACACATAAATTCTGGCATAAAATTGCGTGAAGAAAAAGAAAACATTAGATTCAGTTCAGAAGGGATTGAACACAGACAGGAAAGAAGAGAGTATGACAGATTGTAAAATACTGCAAAATGATCCAAACTATTACTGAATACATCCCACCAAACTAAAACCTTGA
Source organism: Sinocyclocheilus anshuiensis (assembly GCF_001515605.1). Lineage (NCBI taxonomy): Eukaryota > Metazoa > Chordata > Actinopteri > Cypriniformes > Cyprinidae > Sinocyclocheilus > Sinocyclocheilus anshuiensis. The sequence goes on along the minus strand of NW_015541011.1, from coordinate 836,725 downwards.
TTATTTATGCTGCAGTCTAAAGTTTGGGGTCAGCAAGAGTTTTGAAAGAAATGAATACTTTTATTCAGCAAGGACGCTTTAATTTGATCAAAAGTGACAGTAAAGACTTTTATAATGTTTTAAAAGATTCTTATTTCAAATGAATGTTCTTTTTATAAACAAAAATAGCAAGCACAGAATTATTTCTCAAGGATCATTGAAGCACAGTGATGAAAAGATTTCCCTTCACACGAATAAATTACACTTTAAAATACACTATAATAGGAGTTATTTTTAAAATGTAATAATATTTTACAAAATTACAGTTTACTGTATTTTTGATCAAATAAATGTTCAAAAACAAAAAAAATCATACCTGCCCCAAACATTGACAGTGATCATACAGTAGATCAAACATAAATCAATGTCACATCAGTCTTATACATTTTTTAAACTAAATATTTATTTATTTAAATTATGACATAACAGTTCACCCAAATAAAATTATTCTTCTAAAATTACATTTATATACTTATTTTAATCAGTATGTGACCACCCTCTCAATCAGTTTGAAACTAGCATGAACTGTGACTACAATGAAAATCAACTGGTATGTGATCACTCAAATTCCTAACAGGCAACCCTTGAAAGAAAGAACACAAAAGAGTTCTTATCACATCATTCAAACTTAAATATGCATTAATGATTCCTATACACCCCATTTTAAACAGCCATAGAGTACTGTAAATGTTGGTTAATTGTGAAGTAATTACAAAAATGCACTCACACAAAGAGAGTCCAGTCTTCTCAGGCATGACGTATGGTGCTGATTGATTATATTTAGCAGTGGCATTGTGACTGCCCTCTCCCAAAAGCATTTAGCTAATTACATGGTCAGAGGTCAAAGAGCTGGCCCCTTTTGTGTACATTCAACACTGCCAAGACAAATCAGATCGGCTGACAATCTTACTTTGTGTGTGATGCACTCTTTAATCTAGGAAAGAGGATGTGGGCTGAAGATGATCATATCAAATCTCTGGATATTCATCATGCAAGAATGCCATCCAACCTTGCATGCAAGAGTTGATGGTGCTTAGTCTGATTCATGCACTGATTTGCCAACTTAAAAAGGGACAACTTAACTTAAAAAGGTCAAGAGGTCAATTAACTTCTGTTGTCCTGCATGAGACAAGAATGATAAAAATGTGACCGTGAAAGCCATTGCCAACATGCAATCAATTAAAAAATGTCATATTTACTAAACAAAGCTCTCAGAGTGCATCCATTTTAGTATGCTCATATTACACTAGATAGTTGTTGAAAATATTCCGGTTAAGGATGGGAATCATAAACAATCTAATGATTCTAGTGCCTTCATTTTATTAATGTTTTTTAGTAGTTTTAAGAAATAAATAATTCTAAAAATAAATTAATTTAAAGCAATTCTTCCAAACCTGTGTTTGGTTCGCTAAAAAGAATGTTTTGCTGAATGTTTTTGATTTACTCAAAAAGAACAGATCCATAGGAGTCATTACTTTGGCATTCAGATTGCACTAGATTTGCAGAATGTTTCTGATTCACTTGAAAAGAAAAGATCCGTACGAGTCATTCATTCAGCGAACAGACCATCTGGTATTTTTTATTAATTAATTTATGTATTTATTTATCTAATTACCTTAATTCTGCGGTGCATATGGCATGCCATGTTAAACACTCCCTGCCAAGAAACATCCAAATCCAAACATTTCAGCAACATTTCAGCACCTTTTCTTTGCAAAGCTTCACGACGTACCAATGTAAACACCACAAATTAATAAGCAGGACCAAACACCCTTTCCAGTGCCTCAGCCAAGAATCTGTGCGATCCATCACCTCAAAGCATCAGCAGCCTGTTTTCTTTGGATTATTTCAACACTTGTTACTTTTTTAACACTCTATTCATGTCTCTATTATGACAAAAATCCAAAACTAAAAAAGAAGCGATGCAAACAAATTAGTCTTGAATTACTGAAAATGAGAACTATTGTTTCTGCCACTTCTTTTCAATGTCCCCACAGAGCTGCTGGTGGTTCCCCACAGAGAAATAAAGACAATTCTGATGCGCAGTGTTACATAAATGAAAAGAATATCATTGCATTTCAGAAATATCAACAGGTACCATGGGAAATAAAGCTACAGTTTTTCTGGCTGAAGTATTAATCATTACTTATAATTTAAGAAACAGCTTGACTTTGTAAACAAGCATATAATACAGTACTCACAGCGATATTACACAGCTGCTGCCCACTGCCGAAAATCAAAACACGCTCTTTAACTGTTTAACTTGTGTTCTCCAGTCAGGCCGCACAAACTTGACCCCAAATTATCCAATAATTTCAACACGTTGCTTTAATAGAGATCAATGCCTGCTGAATTCTCTTGTCAAAAGCGCTGAAAGATATTATTTAATAGCAATCTGAGCCATCTGAAGCTCTTCATGCTAAATGATTCCTCTGGCAGAGCACTCCAAACTGACAATTTGAATGCTATTACAGCCTTAGCATGTCCTAAATGCTAGTCATTTTTCAGCCTGTGATCGCACAGAGTGCCTATAGAGAAAACGCTATGACTCTAACAGCAGGTAGCACCATATCTAGAGTCAACATTGAGGTTACGTTCCCAGGCCTGGAGCAATCGCTCAGCAGGGTTTAATGCTGAAACGAATCTAAATGCCGGACATCATGTAAACAGAGCAGTTATACTGTAAGTGTCTTTCTCTTGCCGTCATGGAGTTATAAGAGGTCTATAATTAGGATAAATTCAGTTGTGACCAGCAACTTTTTGTGATGCAATATTTTGTAATGATTCTCAGAATGGGAACGGTAAAAGTCCAGCTCTGTGTGGTTATGTAATGAGGACACAAAGCAAGGTCAGCAGCCGTGCTACAGCAGAGTGGTGCCATTTCACTTTTGATTGTGGGATTTTCTACCATTCAATGAAATGATGGAGTTCAGACTTGGCAAGATTGGTGAAGTGGATTCAATTACAAATAATTAAGCCTCACTCTTTGATGGCTGGCTGTTACATAAAAATGAATGGACCATCTTTGGCAACTCGTTCTCACTCCCAAGGTGTCAAAAACTGAAATGTGATCAAGCGTCTTTAGCATTCACTATTAAGATGCCAAAGGTACCCATAGGAGTCGCTATAGCAATGAACTAGGAAATTCATAGCTTTCAGTAAGAAATCTTTTTGAATTTCAATTTTAATCACCATTTCCATCCATCGTAATACTTAAATCACAAACACATTCAAAAAATTGTTGCCTGAAGAAGCATTACACCAACTTTGATTGTGAAATGTCACTGGCTCTTGTGTCTCGTGTCTTGTTACTGTGTCATGCTAAAATTCAGATTGAGATTTGGCTGCATTAACAGAGCAGGATCATTTTTAGCAGTTCAAACTTCCATTTTCAAGAATTAAAACCTTCAGCAATTAAAATTATGTTTCTCTCTTAAAGATGTCTTATGGCTTCAGAAGACTTGGTTCAGTTTTTGCAATAAATACTTGTGACTGTACTTTTATCTGCCTGATCATTGTTTTATATTGTTGAGAAGTGGTTAGGTTTGGGGCAGGGGTGGGGTTAGGTGCTTAAAATAATCTAAGAAAGTATAAATATAAACGTTTCTTCTTTAACAAATGCATGATAAGAATTAAATGCATCTTGATTTTTACACAATAAGGCAAACAATTGAAAGCAAGTTTGTCAATATAGTGTACCTTTAGCGTCTTGAAAGTGATGAACAAAGTGCTTGAACATGCTTCAGTTTTTGATGACTTGGAAGTGAAAACAAGACATGGACGTTTCCATTCTCAGTTCACCCAGATATTAAAATCTCTCATTATTTAGCTTGGTGTAATGAACAGATCTCAAGTCATTATTCTTCCACCGTAAAGTTTTGCTGCAGGCTTCAAATCAAATATGACACCTGTGGCCCAGATTTAATATTCAGGCATTTGGTTACGAGGCACTAGAGCAGTGGTTGTCAACCCGCGGCCCGTCACGAATTCAAATGCGGTCCACCGTGCTGAACACAATTAAAAAAAAATACTTTCAGTTTTACAATTCATTTTAGTTTTTACATTAATTGAAAAATTTACTAAATAAATATAAGCTATAGCCTAATGTTTTTATGTAAAATAATTTTGTTTTTCATATATTATTTTCAGACATGAGCAGTACTCACATAGCCTAATTAACGTTACGCATTTAAAGTAACGACCAAGTGGCCAGCGGCAGACAGTGAGCATATGTTTGATCAATTTAGCCTTCTCAAATCATCACGACTTGACTAAAATAAAATCTGTAGATATAAAACAGTTCAAGCATATAACAATGTTTAAACGTTAAACCTAGATACATGTGCGCTGTATCCAACAGTTTGCAATAAGGAGAAGCCTAAAACAGGCCCGAGGCCCTGTTGACTATGACGTGAAAATTGTCCCGAAGCCCAGCCCGAGGGGCGTAAAAGAGTTGGGGCCCGTCGGGCCTGGGCTGAAATGCAGGGCTCTAGCCCTGATCTAGCACACATTCAATGAATGTAATCGATTAGATATCATAATATTTAGGCTATAATATTATAAATCAGGTTGGTTTGTATTGCTGACGTAATATGTAAATGATGCGGCCCGCGAGACTTGCATTTGGAACATAGTGCGGCCCGGTGGAAAAAAAGGTTACATATACATACAGTGTAATTTTTTAAGCTTATAACCACATACATATGTACATTTTTCTTTCTTTCTTTTTTTAAATTCATATTTTTTAATTAACTTCTCATTTGCACAGAAATAAAACTGTAAAAAAAATCTAAAAAAAATAAAGTTAAAAATATACATTATGAATATAAAATTCTAAATTAATATATATATTTTTTTTTTTGTTAAAATTTTGTAATTTAAAACAAAGTGAACACATATGTAGAATAACATGAAATGATTCACCTCTGCAAGATTACAGCCATCTATCTTCATCAAAACATAAAAAAAAACCTGTACATTATGAGATCAAAGCTCAAATAAACAGGACACAGTTTTACAAGTCAACCAGCAAACAGTGTGTACTATCCAAGAAAAGCTCACATGAAGGAGGAACTCATAACATACTTCAAGGACAAGATCACTGAAAGCTCAGCCAAGCTCTTATTCAGTGGTGACATATTGAGTTCCTCATAAAGGAGCACGGAGCACATTTTGACAAACTGCGTAGTCTTGCGTTCTTTACCTTGAAGAGCGAGTTCTTTGCGTCCTTGAAGCAGGACTTCCCTCAAATTGTGGGTGTAGCAATCATTATAAAACCTCTGCAAAGGGTGACCACCGTTCTCTTCTTTCACTCTTACCTGTCCTGCCATCTCCCTCCCCCTCATCCCTTGTTCCCTTTCTTTCTCCGTGGTGTACTGTTCCACGTTACCTTGGCAACACAGAGTTTATGTTCTGCTCTCCATTCAGCCGGTATTCTCTTGCCCTGGAGGGCAGATGCACTCTGCTTGTCCTCCTGTCAACCACACCAAAAAAGCCCATGTGGACGGCTCCATCAAACTCCTGTTTAACCTTCACGCTGCCTGAGACGACTGCAGAAAAGAAAAGCATGACTACAGACATCCAAAACACAAAATAAAGTGCTACCAGATGCTTTCAGTCTTCTATTTTCTTTTAATTTTCCTACCAGGAATATATTTGTACCTCTATATGAACCTCAAATTGCGTTGCAAAGATACCAAAACCTTACTCTTAGTGGGGGTTGAGGACATTTCTCTAATTGAGGAGGCTAGTTGCCATGGCAACATATTGAACCGTTGCATAGGGTAATGGGAGAACACCTTATTGCTGCTTGGTTTCACCTAACTGATGTGACATCCCACCATCACCGATCCACTAGTGTGAATCCAGCTGAGATCTCTGGAAAATACAGACCGCTTTAGTCTTAAGGACACTTCAGCTGCTTTAATCCGTTTATTTCAACATCGCATGAAAGAAACACTAAAGAGTGATAATTTGTGTTTTTAGAGAGAGTGACAAGGCAACAAAAAGCGTTAACACATGCTTAAAAGCTGACGTTACTTTGTTTATCTTCTCTCAGGTCGAGTAGCTGAGTGATATTAATTTGAGCACTGACAGAACCAGTATGCTGGTATGATTGACTAATGTAACCACAGTGTTTATACTGCACACACGCCTTGTCTGTCTCACAAAGGTCAAACAAAGTAACATACAAGCAAAGTTTTGATAGAGCAAACCATGTAGACACAATACAAGTGTTTCTGAAACAGGCTGGATTTTGTTTTAAAGGGGTCATATGATGCTGCTAAAAAGAACATTATTTTGTGTATTTGGTGTAATGAAATGTGTTTATGCGGTTTAAGGTAAAAAAAACCACATTATTTTCCACATACTGTACATTATTGTTTCTCCTCTATGCTCCGCTTTTCTGAAAAGCGTCTAGGCATGACGAAGCGATATCGTCCTCTTTTGGAAGACCAAACAAAGTAGTTTCGCTTTCACAACGAAGCACACAGCGCCTTCACGACATGGCGGCGGCGGCAACAATACTACAGCGAGAATAAAAGTTACGCCTTCTTTCTTTGCGTTAACATTTGGGCGGCGTTATGCAGATCTTCCCAGATAGTGACGTAGACATGTGGGGGCATGTTAGAACGAGCCGTTTTAGGTAGGAGTGGTTGACTCTTAACTTTTATAAAGGATATATCTCTTTGGATTTGAAACTTTAGTCTTTGCAACTTTGCAGATCTTTATGCACCAAGAGCTAGTAACACTTCAAAGAGAAAGGAAAAATTGAAATCGCATCATATGACCCCTTTAAAGCTCATGTGGTGACCTCTATGAAATAAAAATTAATTAATTAATTATATATATTATAAAGTAACGTTTATAATTATTTTATTATTTATATACATTACTTACTATACATATATAATGAAAATAATATTATAATTTTAAATATTTTAAATATTTACAGGGTTTTGTTTTATACACATATGTACACATAGATGAAAACCATCTTATAAACAATACAGGTCAAATAATTACTTGATAATAATAGTTTTGTCATATAAGTTGGCAAAATTTACCTTTAGTGGATTTACATTATATATTCCTGCAGATAAAGTGTATATGCACACTTCATGCACAAAATACTTTTAGTTGGTGTTAAATTGTCATTTATGTGAACATTTTATATATATTATGATAATATATGAATAAAAATAATATCAATTACAATTTAAAATATTTTAAATATTAGACATATACAGAAACACACTAAATAAATGTAAACGATTTTACAGTAAATATATGTATTACTTAATTGATATATTAGTTTAGTCATATAAATAAATTGACAATATTAAAATGTGTAGTACATCTCTTTGAAATACGGACTAAATAACTGATGACTGTGTTGCATTATTCAGATTTCTGTCCAATCAAATGCTCTCTAGAATGAGAATATCCCTCACACTGTGATGACTAACTTACACTCAAAAAAAAAAAAAAAATGTAAGCCTTTTTTAAGATTTACACAATTTAATTAATAGCAAAATTCCATCAAATTGAATTGAATAATCCTTACATATTTTAATTGAATAATTGATTATGGATTGTTCAATTATTCAATTAAAATACCTAAGGATTATTGAATTCAATTATTCAATTAAATTCAAAAGGCTTTCATATTTTTTTGTGTGTATAAAATTGAGGTTTGTGGCTGTTATGTTAATAAAGCCTGGCCATTTCAAAACAAGGGATGAGCCCTTCGATACGCTCTGCCAAAATATTTTGTTTTAATAACAAATCACGCATGAAACACAGGACAAAAATCTGCCTGTCAACAAATTTCATGATGTTTTTAAAGGACTTGAGAACAAGACGTTTAAATGACACATCTTAAAAAAAACAAAAAAAACATTAAAAATGAAAGGTAAACAAAATAATATGGAGCACAATGGGTGTGGCTGATGCCTGAGACAAGCACTATGCTTGTTCCGCTGGCCCACTTCAAAGGCAGAGACTGATAATGTTTGTATATGAGCCTGAATACTCCAGAATCGCCCCATAAGGAGGCTGTGATCCTTATCATTGCATCCTTTGGCTGCAGATCAGAGTCTGGCGTGGGGGGATGGAGACGGGGCTCCATTAGTAGGTCCTGCATGTAGCCAATGTACTGAATAAGCCATTTTCATGGCATTCTGCATTAAACTAACAGGCAGTAACCATTTCAAAAGAACAGATGCCCTGGGGAGAATAATTTTCTCATAGACACATGTGTACTTTGTGTGTATTGTTATTAGAAATATTCAGACCACCCCTCCAGGCTGATTACAATAAAATGGGAAATTATGTAGTAATTTAGCGCTAAACTGTCACTGACTTATAAACAAACTTAAGTATCAGGTGTTTAGACAGGGAAAAGCACTCAAAGATATGAATAGTGAAGCTTTCAAAATGCTAATAAATACCCACACAAGAACCGACAGCAGATTAACCACCTTTCTTATTTTGTAATTATTCATATGTTCTGCAGAAGGGAATCCTCAACTGTGGGTGTGACTTTTCTTAACAGAATAATTCACTCAGTGTTTCACAACTCTCAGCACCAGCGGAGGAAGAGAGAGCATCATGCACCACTTTCATCTTCACACTTTTCTCACACAGCTGCTGCACCTTTGAACTCAGAAGCTGTATTTCAGTAAACTGTGATTAATCTGCCTATAGATTCATTAGACAGCTGTTTAAAGCTCTAGTAGAGAGAATATCCCAGGTTCACATGCTAAAACCTTATGTAAGGATTTTCTATGGTGAGATAATGCAAAAAAGTCAGTAAAAATATGGCTCAATGCACAGTGTTAATTTGATGGAATTTTCTGTATTTATTCTTTACAGGTTTTTTTTACCTATATTTCAAATTACGTATTGTGCTGTGTTGTATTTTAGGGCTAAAGGAAATGTCTGTAAAGGGGAAAAGGTACTGTTCATTTTCAGAAATCATTCTAATATGCTGATTTGGTGCTCAAGCAACATTTCTTCTTATTATCAGTGTTGAAAACAGTTGTGCTGCCTAATAATTTTGTAGAAACCATGATACATTTTTTCAAGATGATTTAATGAATAGAAAGTTTTTTTTTTGTTTTTTTTTTATGAAAATAAATATTTAAAAAAAATGTACATTCATATCTTTACTGTCACTTTAGGTCAGTGTAATGTGTCCTATATGTTTGCACATATATTTGTTAACATTTATACAGATAATAATATACTGTAAATTGTAAATCAGCAAAAAAGCACAGATAAAACTGCTTATCATAGCCAAACAACACATTTTTCCAACATGGTAAAAGCAGTGATCACTTAAATAAATAAATAAATAAAGTGATTTGTGTGATTTGCTCTGAGAGGTGCAAATTACAGCCAAAAAATAATAATAATAATAATAATAATAATAATAATAATAATAATAAAAATATATATAAATTCTGTAATTTTATATATAGTCAAATAACTTTAATTTATAATAACTGACCTTATATAAATTCTGACATGAGTCACGACGCGATCTTGTAATTTAATTATATAAATGACCTAGCAAAAGAGAAAGACATATAAATCATTTATTTAGCTTCAGCACTTATGGTTATGGACTATCAAGCATGAATCTGTTAAAGACTCATGATGTTATGAGTTTCACATAGAGCAGCATTTACAGCATACAAAGGAACCCTATAAGCAGTGTGAGGAAACAGTATTAACCTCTATGACTGCTCACTGTCAGACACTGAGGAAGCTCATCTGCCCATTTCACCCTTCCGACCGAGACCAGATGCAGCTGCTGATTTAATGGTGTGTCGTGAGAGCGTTCATTAATGCCTGTGCCGGATGTGTTTCAATGAGACTGGTCCACTATCACAGATTAGCTATGTGTCACAATGACTTATGATCATTTGTTTAGCATCCTAGTTGATCCTAGTCATCCTAGTCTCTCATCCAAGAGGGACCTTGTCTCATGCTCTCTGATTTATCAATTTTCATTGAATGACACACAAAGAACGGTACTGGACTTGTTTGTGACAAAGCTCGGTCGAACCCCAAATCCAAACCACACCAATGCAACCGCCCTCCTCCATTCACCCCCATGTCTGAATGAAAGGGTGTGAGTGCAGGCAGATGGGTCCGTAACGCTCCGATCACACAGGGCATTCATATACTTTAACGGTTTCTATCACCATTAGTTGTGCAAACAGGAGGATGGAAGTAGATTTAATATACATAAACATGGATACAATGAACTGGCCAAACGTACACCCCCTTGTAATTAACAGCTTTAACAATTCCGGTAATTCTAGTGATGAAAAATCTGAATGCTACACTACAGTGACATTCTAGAGAATTGTATGCTTATAAGTTTGTGGCAACAGTTTGGGAAGGGTCTTCACTGTTCCAGCATTACAATGACCCTGCAGTTCACTGAGGTGGTGTTGAAGATCTTGACAGGCCTGCAAACACCCGACCTAAACCGCAATAGGATTAAATGAGACTAGGGTTGGGAACTGAATGGAACTAAACCGGTTCTTTTTAGTAAATCAAAAACCCACAGCTCAAAGAGCGTAGTCTGAATTCTGAAAGAATGGATCTAATGAGCCGGTTCTTTTTAGTGATTCAAAAACCCACAGCTCCAGCAGCATAGTCTAATTCCCAAAAGAATGATTCTAATGAGCCGGTTATTTTTTAGCAAATCAAAAATACACAGCACAAACAGTGTAGTCCGATTTCTAAAAGTAGAAGAATGAATTGGTGTGATGACATTTCAAACAAAATCAGGCCAAAATGAAGTTTGTTTGGAGTTTGTTTTAGGTGTTTGAAACTGCATACTATAGTAAACTTTCTGGAAAAGTTTGCTCTGGCTGGTAAACCTTTTCGAACTACCTTTGGTCCATGGTGATTACGTAATAGGTAGGTGTGCTCTGGGGCAAGAGTGTAGCACATGTAAATATTCAGCAAAAAGTCACATTCAGCAGTGTAGGGATGTTTGCTAACAGCATACTGCAGAAAAGGTATTAATTAGCCTTAATGAACTGGTTCTTTATAATGAATCAAAAACACACAGCACAGACAGAGTGGTCTGGTTCCCAAATTAATGATTCTAATGAGCCAGTTCTTTATTGTGAATCAACAACACAACAGTACAAACAGTGTAGTATGATTCCTGACATAAACGACTCCAAATAAGCAGTTCTTTTTAAAGAATAAAAAAAAAAAAACAGCGCAAAGAGTGCATTCTAATTTCTTGGGCAAATAACTCTGATGAGCCTGTTCTTTTTAGTGAATCAAAACATTCACACGTTTTTCTGTTATTGAAATTGAAATCTCATCATCTGGCAGTGGAATATAGTTTTTCTCCAAATAGTTATTCTATAAAGGTACTGAAAAAATCATTAATGGAATTGTCAAACAGGAAGCATTACTGACAGCTTAATCACTCCTTTAATCAGGCACTGATAACATCGGATTAGAAAAAAAAATAGCCAATTAGAGTTAGTGTTCCATTTTTGGACAACTGACCAAATAAAACTACATGCATGCACTTGTTTTGAACTCTGAATTTATTAACTAGGCAAGGCTCCATGAGAGAGTTGTTTCCAAAGATCTGCAACTCACTTTCTGAGGTTTGCTTGACAACCAGACGCTAAAAACCATGGCACTCGTCTTTGCTTTGGTGACAGAGCTCATGCCAGGACCTAATAATACACTGACTGGAGATTGCAGACATTACAGACCTACCTGCTTCTTTCTCTCTGAAACTCTAAACATAGCACAGTATGAAAATCAATGAAAATTAGAGTGATGTCTTGCCTGCTCCATGCCACATGGAACCTCTTGTAAGACAAAAGGATTTGGGACAGCTGCTCACATCCCAGGCATCACAGTGTGAACAGCATTGCACTGTGACAATGGTTGTAATCCCTCAGCGTCTGCTGGCGTGAGCTTGATCCAAACATTCCTCATGTCAGAAAGCAATCAGTAGCCAAGCTATGTGTGCACTTGGAAAAATGTAACAAGATACGATCTTGCAAATGCCTAATCATACAGTTTTAAAGAGGTTGTAGAACTTTACAAACCTAATGTTGTGCTTTAAGAAGGCTTGATGAGAAGCAGTATGAGAAATGGTGACATACTGTATACTTGTGGATACTAAGTATTCAAAATGGAAAAATATTCATATGTCATGACTCACATTCCCAGGAAAACACCAAACACCATTAAAGAATATTATGGAAAAACTGATTCTGATTGGTTGGTCATTTACAGCATTCTGCGGTCAAATATATTTAAAAATACATACTGCAATTCTGACCTATGACCCTGGAAAACATTCTCCAACACTGTGCTGGTTCGCAGAATGTGCCACTTATAGCCATGCATACATTGTTTGTTTTAGAAATGTACAAGAATTCAAACAAAGATTGGTTCTTACAGTGATAGGAGATTTCTACGAAAGTACTAGAAATCTATTAAAGGGGTCATATGATGCTGATTATGATTATTTTGTGTATTTGGTGTAATGAAATGTGTTTATGCGGTT
>NW_015541011.1:818177-824077 GCF_001515605.1 Sinocyclocheilus anshuiensis | reverse complement strand
TCGTGTCCTCTTTTGGAAGACCAAACAAAGTAGTTTCGCTTTCACAACGAAGCACACAGCGCCTTCACGACATGGCGGCGACGGCAACAATACTACAGCGAGAATAAAAGTTACTTCTTCTTTTTTTGCGTGAACATTTGGGCGGCATTATGCAGATCTTCCCAGATAGTGACGTAGATATGTGGGGGCGTGTTAGAACGAGCTGTTTTAGGAGGGTGTGGTTGACTCTTAACTTTTATAAAGAATATCTCTTTGGATTTGAGACTTTAGTCTTTGCAACTTTACAGATCTTCTTTACGCACCAAGAGCTTGTAACACTCCAAAGAGAAAGGAAAAATTGAAATCGCATCATAAGACCCCTTTAAAAAGTACTAGAAAGTGCATTATTGAAATTGAACAAACATGCTCTATAAAAAACAGTTTAGTAAATTTCATGGAATACAGACATCGAGAAAGTCACAATTATCTATCTATCTATCTACCTACCTATCTATCTATCTATCTATCTATCTATCTATCTATCTATCTATCTATCTATCATGCCCAATACACAAATAAATGGCATACCATTTCCTGCTGCTAAAACTTCGATGTTGGTACATACTGCACACGAAGTGTGCCCATTTCATTTGAAATGCTCTCCTTTTTGATGTACACCAAAGCTAACTCTCAGTTTCCGACAGTTCACCAGTTCATCTAGAGGGTAAATAATAGTGGTTTCTCTTATAAAACCACTGTGACAGCCATTGTACTGCATCCTACCTTGTCTTTCACTTTTTGAGAAACAACCCCATAAAAATGCAATGACCTCCTTCTGCGGTTACAAAATACAGACTACTTAGGTTGGGACTGTAACAAATCAGTCTGATGAAAAGGCTGGAAGGAGGTTTGCAGGTTAGCAAGAGGAAGACAAAGCTCATTAGTGGAGCCAACCCAGAACAATAACATTGTGCTGACAGACAACGGCAAACATTTTTGAAAAAAAAATCCAAAAAACCCAAAACAAACTGTTGATACAAAGAATAACAACAAAATGAGATTCAAACATGTTATGGTCTATTTCGCTAAAGGCCCAAATGTTTTCAATAGTCCAACAGTAGTTTCAATCGTTTTTTTTCTTTCTTTCTTTCTTTCTTTTTTATAAATGCTTGTTCTTTTACTTTGCACTGGAGCAATTTTACATGGAGAAAGTAAATAAATTTAAACACTACATAAATAATAATAATAATAAAATCATATTAAAACAATCCTATTGAAATTAATAATATAATATAATATAATATAATAATAACACTGACTCATGCTAAATACATTAGGATATACAAATAAAATAAATATTGTAATAGTACATTTTAAAAGAAAATATTTCAGTTTTTCTACTTCAAAGTTTAATTCAGTGTGTTACTTGCCATGTCTTTACAATTGTTTGCAAAATTTACTAGCAATATATATGTGAAAATTGTTTCTACATCATTTTTTTCAGTGTAGGTACATACCATTAAAATAAAAGGTGAATGTGTAAATGTGGAAGTATAACGAAAAACAAATACAGTATATTGTTCAGGGAAAGTACTTTTTTTTCTTTAGGACATGAGCAGCAAAGCAAACACAAACTATATATTACATGCCCTCAGGTAAAATACAGGCAAGCTGCAGTATTTTCATTTCAAACAAAACAAAGACCTCAGAGCCCTTTACGCCAAATAAAGTCATGTCCCTGTTCCCGACATAAGATGTGATGACACAGAGACACATCTGAGGCGTGAAACAACAGCTGCAGAGGGCTGAAGCTCAGGGTGACTGAATGAACAGCTTTTGACAGAAACATACAGAAATATGTCACAACTGAGCTGTCATGTGATCACAGACCCAGAGCCACTATCCAAAACTCTAGAAATTTAAAAACATGTCTTCCTAATATTTAAATCAAAATGAAATTTGTACTCAGAAATTACTTTTCTTTTTTCGCATTAACATAATTATACTAGATAAATTCTAGCTACTAGATAAATTCTAGCCAATGTCTAATAGCATTTTTTTTTGCAAACTGGCATTCAGACCTGGATCCATTATGTTATGTAGCACCTACTTTTCGCTATCAAAAAAAATAAAAATAAAATTCCCACCGTGATTTAATTCTCATTAATTATCTTTTTCATTTGGAAATACGTCATGTTATCAAAGTAAAATGTATTATAAACATTCATGTTTACTGTGATCTCTCGTCAAAAAACTATCTGCACAGATTTGTTTTCAAAGGACAAGACTTAACTTGCTTGGATTTGGGATAAAAACTTTCGCTGGAAGATCTGCTGTTGATTTTGGGAGAAAATCCTTTTTTTGTTTTAGGCAGAGCACCATCATCTTCATGCTATACCCACCCTATGGGTCCAGCACTGCTGTCACACAGGTTCCACATCCATGCACGGCTGCTTTCAATTAACAAATCCAAATACCTTTTGTGCTCTAAATCCAGCAACAAATCTGCTTTGCCTCTCTAGCAATCACCATCTTAAAGCTGAAGTGTTCCATTTCCACTCCATCAGTGTCACTAAAACAGAACAAAAAAATAATGACTGTTTTCACACTGTTTCCCAAATACACAAACACAGGGACAAACAGAGCACAGATACAACAACAGTATTAATTTTCCTATTGATGGAAATCATTCCATAAATGACTTATAGTTAACTCCGCATAAGCTGGAAGCTCATTTCTCAGAGGAAATTGTATTCAATTGTGTACATTTTGTAAAAGTATGTGTGGTAACTGTGACCTTACTTTATTTCTTTACTTTAAAGTCTCCATGAAATCAAAATTAAAAGTTTTTTGGGTGTTGGTATCAATATGTTATCTTAAGGTTATCTATAAGGCAGTGTGCTCCAAAACAGTGACAAAATTCGCATTTACAAGATATAAGCATTCAAAGCTTGCAGTTCGTCACTTCCGCCAAAACGGCTCAACGATTTTTTTGATGTCACATCATACTTCAGCTTCTCATCAAACTTTTTGTCCAATCAAATGCTCTCTAGAATCCGAAGCGCCTGTCCCCTACACTATAAAATAGACGCTGAAGAAAAAAATCGGAAATCGGTCACTTGTCCACAGAATTTGTATTTTCTGTACAGTGAATGGCACGTAGTGCACTATATAGGGGACAGGGAACGATTCAAACAGTGTAAATATGCTTTCCACTGAGTAAAAAAAGAAGTCTGGTTTCGCGCTGTCACGCTAACCACCGCACCGCACACACACTCTGCTCCAGTCTAGAGACATGATAGCACGGAGCGGATCACATGCGCGAGTCGGCGCAGACCACAAAATGTATCGGAGCTATTTGAATTCTACACAGAATGCTATATTTTATAGCAATATGGATGAGATTGTGGCTGGCATACCCTGTCAGATGCGGCTTTACGGAGCTCAACGACTCTGAACGGCTCTAGCCCAAGCTGTGATATAAACGAACGCTATTGGCTATTTTAAAAAGGGGCGGGGCTGCTTGATATGTCCCGCCCTGTCTTCCTGTTTCAGTTAAAATGACGTCAACACATAGAGTAACGCTGTGTGTTTCTAAGGATTTCAGGGGACCTTTAAACTTACAATAACCACATTTATTTATTTTACTCTAAAGCAGAAAAAAGCTTCACAGATAACATCCACACAACAAAACAGTAAGACAAAACGTCTCAGGTTACTTATGTAACCATGGTTCCGAACCCCACGAGCTCATTCCCTTCCGTGCCTCAGCAGCGGCGGGTCCTGAATCGCAGGAAGCAGATGGCTGCCCCTCTTTCCTCGAAAAGAGAGACAAACGAGAGCGGAGCTTTTTCCCTTGGAAAAAACGCTTGCAGTGCACGCCGATTGCCCCCTCGGAGACATCGCGTGCGTGCTCTTTGCCCAAACAAACAACGCATAGATCGTGTGTGTCATCAGATGTTAAACAACGTCAACACGGATGCACACAACCTTAAATGCTTTGCTAGTGCTCGCCATAATGAGATGAATAGAGATCGCTCTTACCACATAAATGCACGCTTCAAACAAAACAGTCAATGAAGACGAAGAAGAGAATGATGTGTGCTCCCGGCGCCTATTTATACTATAGTCGTACCGGTAGTGACGTCATGGCTGTCGCCGGCCAACGAGTTGGTGTTTTTTCAATGTATGCTTCAGACACGGGTCACGACGAGGCGTTCCCCATAGCGACCCCTAGAGGACGCAGTTCGAAGTTCCCATGAAAGGGAACCTTAACCTTTTATCCAAAAGTGAAAAACAAAATAAATAAGGTAATTCGCAAATGTGCACTTGCACAGAGGAACTAGCCAATCCCATCTGGACGAGAGAGTCTGTCCCTGTTCCCCACACCCTATATGAGTCAACAGCAATGTTTCAAAGAGGCATAGATCCAGCACATTTAAAAACGCATGGGCTGCGTCCGAAATCACATACTCTCTTGAGTAGGTACTTTTTTGAATAAGTAATTACGTAGCGACCGCAAAAAAAGAGTATGTTCTATATAGTATGAATGTGTGTAGTATGAATGTAATCTGGATGTGCTACATTGCCATGTTGTCATCGTCACGTGAACCACCAGCGTCAGTTGCATCGTGTCATCACCATTTATAAATCCTATTCAGTGGCCTTATGGGATATTAAAGTGTCCATCATACAGTATGCACACTTCAGAACCATGCCTACTTTTTGTCTACTCTTCTATGAGTACTGTGAATTCGAACATACTTCTATTGTCACATACTGTTTTTCACCTACTATATAGTAGGGAAGTATGCGATTTCGGATGCAGCCATGGTTACCCTCTCATGAAACAGCAAAAACTGATCTATTCCATGATAGGGTTTGTGCAACACCATTACCCCTTGTTTAAGGTAAGATGACTTACAAGAGGTGAGGGAAAGGCCAAGAATAGAGGATAATACTACAAAGGGAGTCAGAGAGGTGAATCAGCAGCACCTCTAATCTCATCCAGCCGTTAGCAGGGAACAGAGACAAGCACTGAAATGAACCCAGTACAGAAATAATTAATTGAAGACAATGGGTGATGACTCAGTGAAAGGAACAAGGGGAAAGGGACACTCAGATTAAGGAGATGAGTTAGAATGAGCAAGGGGAAGAACAGGCAGGGACAAGTACAAGGAACAAGCGAGATGAAGTTGTGTCTTAATAACGTTATAAATTAATATATACACTACTACTCAAAAGTTTAGTGTGTTTCTTTTA
The DNA here is from genome assembly GCF_001515605.1 of Sinocyclocheilus anshuiensis. NCBI lineage: Eukaryota > Metazoa > Chordata > Actinopteri > Cypriniformes > Cyprinidae > Sinocyclocheilus > Sinocyclocheilus anshuiensis. The sequence goes on along the minus strand of NW_015541011.1, from coordinate 818,836 downwards.
ATGTTTTTGAGTCTTTTACACTTTTATATGCTCACCAAGGCTGTAAATTTTTACCAGTGTACCAATATTATAGTATATAAAACAGACCCAACGTCAATTTAAAGGGATATTTCACCCCAAAATGAAAATTGTGTCATCATTTATGCACCCTCAAATTGTTCAAAACCTATATGACTTACTTTCTTATGTTGAACACAAAAGAAAATATTTTGAAAAATGTGGGTAACAAACGAGTTGCTGTACCCCAAAAACTACTTCGGGGGCTGTTGAATGCTTGAATCTGATTGGCTGACAAACATTCTAAGGCAGGGGTGTCCAAAGTCCGGTCTGCGGGCCAAATACGGCCCGTGGATGAATTTCAAACGGCCGCAGCTTGTCTATTGATATGTATTATATGTGGCCTGCCAAGCATAATTTACAAATCATGATAATTCATATGCGCTGCCATTTCTTTAGCACACGAGAATTCCTAAACGCACCAAAAGCAGAACAGCGCTACTTGTGAACCGCATTACATGGACCATTATTAGCTATGCCTAAAGCGGAGCGCAGCGCGAGCTCAGAACAAACACATTTACTTGCTGACTGATCTCGATCACGTGACCACTAAACAGTGCTGTGAGATTCCGTAATGTTTAGACCCCCCCCCCCCCCAACAC
>NW_015541011.1:815896-818126 GCF_001515605.1 Sinocyclocheilus anshuiensis | reverse complement strand
CCCCCCCCCCCCCCCCAATGGAGACTCAAGCCTCCAATGCTAGGTCTACAATTATGTTTTGGAATTAGTAACAGAGGTGTGGGATGAGATGCATAAGAAATTAATCCTACTCACAAGAATGTTTTGAGGATAAAAACCTGACGAATGTTTTTTAATACAACATCTGAACAATATTTGAGGTGTGGTAACCATAGAATAAGTGGAAAAACTGACTCCGGTACGTTGAATTATTAGAAAATAATGCACACCCGAGGTGTAACGGCCACTCCGCTTCGCATCACCTCAGGTGTGTATTATTTTCTAATGATTCAACGGCCCGTCATTAATTATTTCTTACTTATAGTATGGGAAAAAAAATAGAAGTCAGTGGGGACCAGAAACTGTCTTGTTACCCACATTCTTCAAAATATCTTCTTTTGTGTTCAACTGAAGAAAGTAAGTCATACAGGCTTGGAACAACTTGAGGATGAGTAAATAATGACAATTTTCGCTTTTGGGAGAACTATCCCTTTAAGTTTAGACGTCATTTCAGCGTATCGATATCAATCAGGTGTCACTTCTGAATTTCTTGAGAAGGGAAAAAACTAGATGAGTAGCTTATGCTTTGATGACACCACATCAAACATTAAGTTGAGAATTTACACTGACATGCCCATACAATGATTAACTGTGCCTTAAAGGCCTGACACAAATCTCATCATCTCAGTATTCAGCTGTGTGACCCCGCAGGATCACAGTTACAATTACATTGTGTCTCCCTCTATATCTCTAAATACAGACCAGGCTGTTTTTAAACTAAAATATTAGATCCTATTTGATGTTTTCATAGCTTACTGCCTTAATTCAGAAGCATGCAACAGGTGTGAAGACTTGAATTTGACATTCAAAAGCTTTCCTGCCACGTTTCACTTCGTTTACCAGAAAAGGTATCAGGTCAAGCCAGATTACAGTCAAAGTGCATGAATGACGAAGGCAAACTTGCGACAAAGGCCCACTGCGTGCGTGTGTGTGTGTGTGTGTATATATATATATATATATATATATATATATATATACACACATAATGTATGTATGTATGTTTTAGCAATGCCTTCTGTCATGTAACACTTCCTCAAGATTTAATTCTGTGCTTAATTTTCCTCACAATTTCCATATATTGTTCTGTATGGGAAGCTGCGGTGGCTACTGAGGTGAAATGTGGAAGAGATTTTGCATGAGTTAAACTACCATTGAAAAGTTTTGGGTCAGTAAGATTAGATTTTTTTAATTGATTCAGCAAAGAAGCATTAAATTCATAAAAGTGACAGAGTAAGATTTATACTTTATTAAGATTTATTAAACGTTCTATTCCTCAAAGAATCTTGAAAAAAAAAAAATGTATCACAATGTACACAAATTTGTTAAGTGTTTTCAACATTGATAATAATAATAATAATAATAAATGTTTGAGCACCAAATCAGCATATTAAAGCAAAGACATTTTCAAGAGAATAACACTTAGTCATGAACAAGTGGGCTAATGTCAGTATTGGATTACTAGTACTTGCTTTTGTGTTAAATGAGTTACTCTCATCAGTGGAGTGGAAAACAACCTTCACACTTAGATGTTAATTAGACTGATTTTAGTTTTGGTAGAACACATTTGTTGGGGCATGAACTAGTATTAACATTATTACAATTATTATATCAAAGTTAAAATGTATAATTTAAAGGGTTCATGATTTATATCTCCACTGCAAGCTATTTCTGTGCTACTTTAATAGGAAAGCTATTTATTGTGTTACTAAAGACTTCTATTTCAAATAATCAGAAAAAAAAACTATCATCATGGTTTCCACTAAATTAAACAGCACAGTTGTTTTCAACATTGTTAATAATCAATAATATTTCATGAGCACCAAATCAGCATATTAAAGTAATTTCTGAAGGATCATGTGACATTGAAGACTGGAGTAATGATGCTGACAATTCAGCTTAGCCATCAGAGGAATAAATTACATTTTAAAGTATAAAATAGAAAACACTTAATTTAAATTGTAATAACATTTCATAACATTACTGTTTTTGTTGAATTTTTGATCAAATCAGAGAAAACGTTTTAAAAATCTTAGCGACTCCAAACTTTTGAATGGTAGTGTATACAGGTGCATCCCAATAAATTAGAATGTCGTGGAAAAGTTCATTTATTTCAGTAATTCAACTCAAATTGTGAAACTCGTGTATTAAATAA
>NW_015541011.1:795256-815721 GCF_001515605.1 Sinocyclocheilus anshuiensis | reverse complement strand
TTTTAATTGTGATGATTTTGGCTCACATTTAACAAAAACCCACCTATTCACTATCTCAACAAATTAGAATACTTCATAAGACCAATAAAAAAAACATTTTTAGTGAATTGTTGGCCTTCTGGAAAGTATGTTCATTTACTGTACATGTACTCAATACTTGGTAGGGGCTCCTTTTGCTTTAATTACTGCCTCAATTCGGCGTGGCATGGAGGTGATCAGTTTGTGGCACTGCTGAGGTGGTATGGAAGCCCAGGTTTCTTTGACAGTGGCCTTCAGCTCATCTGCATTTTTTGGTCTCTTGTTTCTCATTTTCCTCTTGACAATACCCCATAGATTCTCTATGGGGTTCAGGTCTGGTGAGTTTGCTGGCCAGTCAAGCACACCAACACCATGGTCATTTAACCAACTTTTGTAGCCAAATTCCTTGACACGTCTTTGTGTGGTGGCTCTTGATGCCTTGACCCCAGCCTCAGTCCATTCCTTGTGAAGTTCACTCAAATTCTTGAATCGATTTTGCTTGACAATCCTCATAAGGCTGCGGTTCTCTCGGTTGGTTGTGCATCTTTTTCTTCCACTCAACTTTTGTTAACATGCTTGCATACAGCACTCTGTGAACAGCCAGCTTCTTTGGCAATGAATGTTTGTGGCTTACCCTCCTTGTGAAGGGTGTCAATGATTGTCTTCTGGACAACTGTCAGATCAGCAGTCTTCCCCATGATTGTGTAGCCTAGTGAACCAAACTGAGAGACCATTTTGAAGGCTCAGGAAACCTTTGCAGGTGTTTTGAGTTGATTAGCTGATTGGCATGTCACCATATTCTAATTTGTTGAGATAGTGAATTGGTGGGTTTTTGTTAAATGTGAGCCAAAATCATCACAATTAAAAGAATCAAAGACTTAAACTACTTCAGTCTGTGTGCATTGAATTTGTTTAATACACGAGTTTCACAATTTGAGTTGAATTACTGAAATGAACTTTTCCACGACATTCTAATTTATTGAGATGCACCTGTACTATAAATATTAATAGGCAAATACATATACAGTCACAATATTTTATCCTAGAAATGCACCAAAAAGTAGTAAAAAAGCTTTTGTCAGAAACAAGCTTTGTGTGAAGAATAGAGTGAAAACTGGGAAAATTGCTTACAAATAGATTGAAGCTAAAAGTCTTGGCTGTCAAATTTCCTTCAACCGTTCAAAAACATGGTGTATTGCAATTACTCACAAGAAAAACAAGAGCCAGCATTTGACGTCATCAACGTCAAACTTAATTTTAACTCTATAGGTCTGGCCTTGGGGTAATCCAGTGGAATCCTCTTAAACGAGTTGAATACAACACCACAGTGATGCCTGAAATACGGCACAAGAGCGACACGTTGGTGGCGCAGGATAAAAGCCACTAGAGTGCCATTTCCTCATGACCTGAGTGTGTTGGTTCAGCAGATCCACATGGTCATAGTAATGCATCCATGTTCTCAAAATCCCCTAGTAACTAACGTTTAACTGGATCATTGGTTTCTGTGGGTGAGTACCCAAGCAATCCTCTTGAAATGACAGTGCTGGAAAAAAGAAAGGTTTTCTCACCCTCTCAGCCTTTGGACAAAGATCAATGGCGCCCACAATAAAGCAAAGACCAACGTAAGTGACTTTTGGGCCATTGGGTCATTCAACTAATCAAAAGGGGCTTTTTCTGCATATCACAGTGAGTCAGTCTGGTTAACTAACAGGATGTGATGCAGAGGACAGTGATTCATTGTCCCAATGTGTGGACAGAGACACAGGCCGTGTATAGGGTGATGTTTATGTAAACTGTATGCAAGCTGGAAAAAATAAAAGATACAAACAGCCTACATAATGCTCGAGTCTAAACATTTCTACATGCTTTTCCAGAAAGCCCCACCCTAGCGAAAACATTCATAATATAAAGCATATGAATTCAATCACAACAGAGGCTTAACAAGTTCTCTAGTCCTCTGACTCACTGAAAATAACGGGGCTTGTTTATGTCGAACAAAGGCTTCAGTTAACACAGTCCAACAGGTTTGTTTTCTTCTTAGCAATCTATTGCCTCATTGTCACGCAAACAGAACAGGTTTAAAGACAGGTCTCTACCTGAACGCCGGTACAATCCCATGAACTTGAGCAATCCTGCCCATTTTATTGGAAGTGTAAGCATTTCTCAGTCACTGATGCACAACACCTGTCCTTCTGTAAAGGATTAGCAGTGGCCCACTCATGCATTCACTCCAAAAAATCCCTCCAAAATCAAAACAGTCTTCTGTTTTTAGAACGTTATGCACTGCAGGATTGATCTTCCTTGACTTTCCTTATGTAATATGATCCTTTTTATATGCTGAACTTAGCTGATTAATAATCACCTAGTAACAAAAAGGACACAGAAAGAGACATTGCAAAAAGAAAATATAAGACTAATAGTAATGACTGATGAAAATGAAGCTTCGCAATGAAAAATACATAAATAAATAAATAAATAAATAAATATACACTACTATACAAAAGTTTGGGGTCGGTAAGATTCCATATCGTCAGTAATGATAAGCATTTTGTTAATTACACTGAAAATTGAGCACCACTCAAACATATTAATCAGCCAATCATTTACACAGATTTTTATAAACAACTTTTTCAGTTTTGTTTATATTATACCTTAAATTTATTTCAAGGTGTATTTCATTTCATTTTTCATGAGGTTTTTCATTTTAAGGTGTATATATACGTGTGTGTGTGTGTGTGTGTGTGTGTGTGTGTGTGTGTGTGTGTGTGTGAACTTGATTTTGATGTACTGTCACTTTGAGTTCTTGCTGAATAAACGTATTAATTTATGTTCAAATGTATTGTAAAAAAAAAAATTAACAATATTTTCCAGTAACATGATTTTTATCTATATTTTTTATCAAATAATTGCTGCTTTCGTGAAGATAAGAACCTTGCCATTTTAACACTTTTTACGAATTGTTGTCACTGTGGGACGTTTCAGTGCACCTGTAAAGGCTCTGTTCAAAGTTTTATTGAACCACTGCGATACACTTATCCTCAATTACAGTAAGAAACCTAAATCCTATTATTTGGGTTAAGCAATGTTTGTACACAGATTAGGAATGATCTCTTGCATCTAAACAAGAAAACTGGTTCTGTGGGCAACGCTAGGGCAGTCGCTGAGCAATGCTGTAAAATAAAGAAACATGCGGTTTTGTTTATGGGTGGAAATGTTAGAAGGCAATGTAAATGGCTGCGCTTTAGTAGTCTCAGCCTCAGACGTCACGCCCACGGACTGCTGGCTGAACGTCTGATGCATATAGCACATAAAATTGGAAACACTTCAGGAGTTTCGAAGTCGTCATCTGATTGGTTGAATTCTACAAGATTTCCGGGAGACGTATGTAACACAGTTCGTAGTTCGGGAAGAAGGAGGCGTGAACTGGTGAACGTTCGAACAAAACTTTAATAATAAAATAAACACAAAATAGCGCGACAGCCCCTCGCGGACGACTGTCGCGCACAAACAGAACCAAAACACAAAATAAAATCCAGGCCTGGTCCTCTCTCGTCTTTCACTGTCGTAGCTCCTCCTTTTATTCTTCTGGAGCTCCTCCGTGGGACTCGAGACCGGTGAGTGGTGCAGGTGTCGCTCATTATCAATTACTCCACTCCACTCTCGGCCCCGCCCCACTCATCACAACGTGTGTGTTGTGTTCTTTAACATTCCACCTGGAAACAAAGATGCCGTGACGGCAAACCCCCTCATGGAAGAAAAAAGCTGACATGTTTACAACTGTGACAATGAGCGCTTATCAGGATCAACTAAACGCTGGATTTTCCAGAGTATTTGAAATATTTAAAGTTCGCGCCATAGAATCTTTAAAATAAGTCCGAGTATGTTATTGTGGGGACATTTCCACGTCCCTAAACATGACACAGCACAAAACGAAATGTTGATTGGTTGCTTTACCTGTCAGTAGCTTAAATTTTAATGCAACGTCAAAGGTGCTACAAATCTAACCTTCTGAATGACAGTACTCAAACTGCTGAGCGAAGAAACAGGCATACTGCCCTCCTACACTCTTCACGTACAGACTGGCTAGTACCAGCACACTGCATGAACAACATTCATTTTCACTCCATGGCGGATGCAGGGAGTGTAAAAATAGACACTTCCAGATACTGTGCATAAACACATGTGTGCGGGGAAGACTTTGAAAGCTTCTCCTCAGCACTTTGCTGGATTCTGCATTCTGATTGGACGTGACAGCTGAGACAGGGTTATTATTTCCCATATTATCCCTGTGGTCTCATCGCTGAGTGAGGACTTTCACACCTCATCACGAATGTTCGCTCACACTCAAGGCTTCTGCAAACCCCACTGATATTTTGTCACGACAAATTGCAGAACTTGGGCAATGGTAAGAAATCAATTAGCTGAATCCTTTAAGCAAGGTTAAACAGCACCATTATCTTGTGTATCTGGGTGCAAAAAGAAAGAGGTGAATGAGTGAATGAATGAATGAATGAATGAATGAATTTCTAATAGCAGCAGTATATGAAGTAGTCAGTGACTTCAGTGAGTATATGAATTCCTGACTTCTTATTTATGTATTTATTTTTTTATATTTGGACAAAATTATGCAGTAAATGGTGCAGTAAAATAATACACGCCCAGTTCTCCTTACTGTATGTAAAAGACTGCCCCAAAGAGCAAAATAAAACACATACAAATCAACTTTAAAAAACCAACTAGTTGCTTCAGAGTTAGTATTAAATAAATAAATGACAACAACAAAATACTTTATAAAATAATACATAATAAAAAAACTGTATAATATTTTCCAATAATAATATCTAAATAATAAATAACATCACACTACTCTCCCTGTTCTGCATCCACTCTGCACCACTCAAATACTCTAGTTTGGAACAGTGTGAACAGACAAGTTATATCAACATATATAAATATATCATGTTATGTAATTGCAACACTTTACAATAAGGTTTCATTTGTTAACATTAATTAACATGAACTAACAATTAATGGTTACACTTTATTTTACGGTGTCCCTGTTACAGTGTAATTATACTTTTAAGTACTGAGGAATATGAATTAACTATATGTATGGTTAGAGTTAGTTGCATGTAATTATGCATCATTTATTGTTATTACTATAGTAAGTACATGTAATGTGTAACAAGGACACCATCAAATAAAGTGTTTTCCAATTATAACTATAATTCTACAACATCTATTAATCTTTATTAATGGTAATCTCAAAATTTACTAATACATTTTTAAGACCAAACGTTGTCATTACAGTTCACAGTGAACATCAACATTTTTATTGAACATTTTATGAACTGTTGTAAAATATTTTGTTCATTGTTAATGTGAGTTAATGCTTTAACTAATGTTAACAAATGAGACCTTATTGTGCTACCAATATGGTACTAAATATCACTAAATACTCTGCTGCTGCATCCGAAATGGCATACTACATACTATATAGTACTTCCAAGTTCAAGTTCAAGTTCATTTATTTATAAAGCACATTTAAAAACAGCCACAAGACTGACCAAAGTGCTGTACATTAAAATCAAACCATAAACACATAAAACAGAAATAATAAAACATATGAATTTAAAACCAAAAGAAATGACAGATAAACATTCTGAAGACAGAGTAATAATTAAGACCATAATACAATGTAATAAGAATGGGATATTAGTAGGCCAGATCTAACAAGTGTGTTTTTAAAAGTGACTTAAAAATGGATCGGGAAGGTGCCACTCTAATCTCAAGCGGCAGAGTGTTCCATAACCGAGGCCCAACCACAGAAAAAGCTCGATCCCCTCTACGTTTAAGTCTGGACTGAGGAACTAAAAGGAGATCCTGATCACTGGATATTAGACTTCTAGTGGGAGTATAAAAATGCAACAGCTCTGAGAGATAACTAGGGGCTTGGTTATGTAAAGATTTATACACCAGTAAGAGTGTAACTTTAAAATCTATTCTAAATTGAATAGGCAGCCAATGGAGGGCCCTCAGTATAGGAGTGATGTGGTCACATTTGCAACTATTTTGAAAAAAACTAGCAGCAGTGTTTTGGACCAATTGTAGGCGAGTAATTTGTGACTTTGAAATACCACAATATAGTGAGTTGCAGTAATCTAAGCGTGAAGTAATAAAAGCGTGGACAGCCATCTCTAACATTGTAGCATTTAAAAAGTGTTTGATTTTGGACAGCAAGCGGAGTTGGTAAAAACTGGAACCAATTACAGAAGATACATGTTTTTCTAATTGTAATTACTCATCAAGATGGACACCCAGATTTCGCACACGAAAAGATCTGAAGGCCGATAAGCTGCCCAGATCTAGGCTGGTAGCCTGAGAATGATCAGTAGGACTGAAAACAATCACCTCTGTTTTATCTTCATTTAACGTTAAAAAATTTTGAGCTAGCCAGATTTTGACCTCGTCTAAGCACCGTAGTAAAGTACTAAGTGCTGAAGGATCATTTCTCATAATAGGTAAATAAATCTGGGTATCGTTACCATAGAAATGAAAAGACACCCCATGCCTTCTTAGAATGGAACCCAGAGGAAGCATGTACAGGGAAAAAAGGGAGGGCGCCAAAATCGAGCCTTGAGGGAGGCCACAGGTGAGATGAACAACAGAGAAGTTACCTAGTTTGACAAAAAAATTTCTGTCGGATAAAAATGACTGAAACCACTTAAGGACCGTACCTTTTAGGCCCACGTCTGACTCTAATCTAGATATCAAAATAGAGTGGTCCACAGTATCAAATCTCAATCTTCCATTGAGATTATGGACTGCACTTTCAATAGACACTTGTCTATACCATGAGGTTATGGGAGAGGATTTGTGAATAGCAGTGAAGTGATGCAACTAACGCTGGTAGGTCACATGACAGTGACAACATGGTGAATGTAGTATGTCTGAATGTCAATCAAACTACCCATTCATACTATAACTAAATTAAAACTCAAATGTAGTACCTACTCAAGACAGTATGTGATTTTCAGACACAGCTTGACTACGAGTGACATCCAAAACCACTGATTTTAACTTACAGACACACAGCTGTAACAGTGAACTTCACCGTGAACTTAAATTGTAAACAGCTCTTTATTAGCTGGCCGCTGGTCTTGGTCAGCAGTGTCGACTGCTGAAGAAAAAAAAGTGTCTCACACACCAAAATACACAGGATTCTTTCTGTCTATAGCGATTAGAACCATGGTCACTGGAAGATGGAGGAGAGAATGTAAGTCTGGCCTGTAATTGACATTTCATGGGGTCACTTCTTTGTGTTTGCATCAAGGCAGGCCTTAATGGAATTGAATCACTGTAACCTATACAACTCTGGCTGCAATGATGTTATTCTGCATCACAACTCGTTTCTCTTACTAAAGAATGGCTCGTGAGAAAAGTGAGCGTCACTATAATAAGACTAGACTAGACAATATTAAACAAATATTCCAGAATAAATACAAGTTTGGCAGTTCTATCAACAACATCTGCTGTTGATTATGAAAACAACTGTCGTCACAATATGTTACATAAACAAACAAAACACTTGTATAACACTTGAAAAAAACAACTCTCAGCGAATGTATTTGCTTACTAAAAACTTGAGTACAAGTCAAAATTACATAGTCACGGATGTCTTTGAAAGCTGATGAATGCAAAAACTTGGATTATTTCATGTTTTCGTCCATAATCATTAAATTGCTGATCTTAAAATTCATAATTTTGTCTAAATAAATACATGAAAAAAAATAATAATAATAATAAATAATAATAATAAATCCGTAACAAATAATAATAAAATCAATAGTCAGTAAAAAAAAAAAAATCAGAATTCAAAAAATAATCAATAAATAATTTAGTTCTTGGTGATTTACCATTATTAAAATGATGGCCAAAACAATAAACTGATAATTATTTTGTTCTTTTGTTGATAACCAATTGTCAGGATTATGGACCTGTTTTGTTGTGTTTTCCCTCCCCATGTGCTCCGTGACCCAGTTTCTCCCTCTCGTTGATTGTTCATTTGATTCTGGTGTGTCTTGTTTCTAGTCCTAATCATCCTATGTATTTTAGTTCCAGTCTGTGCGTTCCTCCTTTGTCTGGTCTACTATGTTGTGTTCGTGTGGCTTCTCCCATTACCTGTGTGGATATACCCTGTGTCTTTGGATCTATTAAAGACTGTTTCGATTATTCACGTCTCCGTCGTTCCTCTCCGACACAGACCGTGACAGAAGACCAGAACTACAAACAGTACTATTGCGTGTTCCCCCTCCATTTTGTTCATACATTTTATTCAGTGTTTTTTGTTTCCGTTGTTCCCCATATATCCCCTCACCCGCCCTGAATACCTCCTCCTCCTGCTGGATCGCTCGAGGGACAGGCCAGACTGTTCCTGGTCCTCGCAAGTCTCACCAGCTATCCGGACGACGCGCTCTGTGCGTTCTACGACGCCATTTTAAACACCACGTGCAGAGCACCATCGTCCGAGGATGGTCCTCGAGTGAATTTCACCGCCTTTGTGGAGTGGACACTGGCGACAAACGGATCTCCGTTCCCTGTCTGTTCCCAGGAGAATCTCACCAGTTCCACTCCCGACCCAGTGCCCAGCCCACCATCTTCCCGCTGCGCGTAGTGCACGCCCGAGCCCACCGATGACCCCTCTCCTCCCTCCTTCTTCGGAGCCCTCTGTCACACCTGTTCCCACGTCCAGCCCAGAGAGGGCTGCGGTTTCCAAGTCATGTCAAGAGAGGGTTTCTGTTCCCAAGGGCAGCCCCGACAGCCCGGAGGCTCACAAATGCCCGCCCTTCCGCCCGCTCCTGCCTCCTCCTCCGCTGTCATCTGGCAGCCCCTCTGCTCGCTCTAAGCACACTATCGGTACGGTGCGAGCTCCACGGGTCTGCCAGTCTCCATCGTCGGTGTGGCTGGAGAATCCCTGGCCTCCGCCTCCAGCCTCAGAGTCCAGGACTCCGCCTCGGCCCATCGACCCAGCGGCTCCACCATGGCTCCTAGCTCCCTCTTCTCCGCCGTGGCCCAGCAGTCCACTGGCTCCGCCGGGCTCCCTCGTCCCTCCAGCTCCGCCTTGGTCTGGCGTTGACCATCCTGTGTCTAGGGACTCCACTCCTCCGGCTGCGCTTTGTCTCTTTGTCCCTCCGGCTCTGTCAGGCTCCTCCATCCCTTCGGCTCCATCTGGGTCTTCTGTCACTCTGGCTCCACTGCGGCCTTCCGGATCCCCGCCTCCGCCTCGGTCGCCTGAGCCATTTGCTCTGCCTTGACTCTACGGATCCTCCCCATCGCCCTGGCTCATCGGCTCTCTGTCTCCGCCTCAGGCTCCTCCGCCACCTGCTCCGCCGCAGTCGGTTGGCCCCCTGGAGTCGTCAGCCCTCCATCCTCCATGGCTCCACCGTGGGTTGCCATGATGGCTGTGGCATGGGTCCCACCTAGCTCCTCCAGCTCCAAGTCCCTCCTGTCATCTCCCTGGCTCCCTGGACTGCATGCTCCACCATGGCTTCCTGAGCTCCCTGCTCGGCCATGGCCCCCTGATCTGCCTGATCCGCCCTGGAGGCCTTCCTTGTCTCCATCCTGCACCAGCCTCCAGGTTGTCCGCACCCCCTCCCTCCCCGGTGGAACTATTATGTCGCGGGACGCACCTAGTTTTCCCTCGTGTGTTACATGCCCATATTTGGTTATTTTCCTGTTCCGATTGTGTTTGAATTGATTCTGGTGTGTCTTGATTCTAGTCCTAATCACCCCATGTATTTTAGTTCCAGTCTGTGCGTTCCTCCTTTGTCTGGTCTACTATGTTGTGTTCGTGTGTCTTCTCCCGTTCCCTGTGTGAATATACCCTGTGTCTTTGGATCTATTAAAGACTGTTTCGATTATCCACGTCTCCATCGTTCCTCTCCAACACAGACCATGACACCAATCAATTGCAGATATTAAAATTCTTTACTTTGTCAAAATGATAAATAATAATAATAATAATAACTAAAGTTAATGCAGTAACAAAAAAAATTGATTGTTCAGTACATATTATCTTGGTGATACACAAATATTAAAATTATGACCAAAAAAATAGACAGATTTTTTGTTTTTGTTTGTTGTCAAAACCATTTTAAAATAACAAAATGAAATTAAAATAAAATTACCTTGTTTTAAATGTGAAAGTGAATTCAAACCTCACAATACAACATGAGAAATTGATACATTTAGAGATTTACTGAAGACTAGGTTTAACAGTGTTGCTAAATTATATATATATATAAATTATATATATAAATCTGTAATGCCGTCCAATAACTGATTTGGTACCCATAGATTGCACATGTATATCAAATCACATTATTTTATTATCTTCTAAGCTGATTGTCTTATCCTTGCTTGTACTCTGTGGCATTTAATCGATATAATACTCCATGAGCGGGCTTACATCTGTGCCCGCAGAGGGCTTTGAGAGCTTCTTGGATGTCTCTGTAGCGAACAGCCACGCCTGTCATCAAAGCAACAGCTGTCAATGAGCACAACTCACTTGAGACGCAAGAAGGAGCAAGGACGCATGTCTGTCCGGCCGCCACACGTTCTCACACAGCGCTGAGGACACACTGTACTGTACAGCTGCAGTGCACATTCCAGACCCCTACTGGGAGGCTTTAGTGAAGCTTAATTGTGGAGCACCGGTGCCATTTCATTTATCACACCAGACTGACTGTATTTCACATTGCATGTCACCAACTGGACCTGAAAAAAGAAAACAGGCCTGAATATATCCCTGCTATAAATATAACCAAATTCTTTCAAAAGAGGGGGCTCGAGGATCTTATTAGCTCGGTTACAGGTAGTAAGCGAAAAACATTCTCTAGAATGTGATTTTCCATCTTGAATGTAGTTAATATTTAATTGTTCTGTGTCTTAATAAACATGAAATAATTACATTTTAAATACATTAAATATTAATTTAAATATTCCATATATTCAGTTTATTTAATGTGTATTGTATGGGTCAAGTTTACCTACAGTAACAGCACATCTAATTTAGTCTGAAACATTGAAGTTAAAACCACATGGATTTTTTTTTTTACAAACAGCTTTTTCGCTTCACAAAACGTTAATTGATGGACTGGAGTCGTGTGGATTAGTTGTGGATTATTGTGATGTTTTTATACTTCTTGGTGTTAACTGATGGACTTGAGTCATGTTGATTACTTGTGGATTATAGTGTTGTTTTTATCAGCTGTTTGAACGCTCATTCTGACGGCACCCATTCACTTGGATTCATTAGTGAGCAAATAACAAAAAAAATAAACTAATTTATCTACATCTTGGATGGCCTGAAGGCGTGTAAATATTCAGCCAATTTTTATTTTTGTGTAAACTATTCCTGCATGAAACTTTAGAGTTTGAAGCACAGTTTCAATGCATCCAGCAATAGTAATACTCATTACAATCATTAAGAGTAATAATCATCACAATCCTACTTTTTGTGTTCCATTAACTGAAACAGAAGGACATGCAAATAAATTTCACCTTTCACTGTGAAAGTTCAAGTTTGGTGAATTCTACTCTCAGCCTCAGACAGCAGGCCAGAAATTCTTTTTGGATACTTTTGGATGGACAGAAATTCTGATCACAAAGTTTCCCACTATTGGTTTTCAAAACAACTGCTGCACCACTATTTCAGTGTTATACAGTATTAGTACTATATATATATATATATATATATATATATATATATATATATATATATACTACTATAGTTTGACTAATACTTCAATTTAGATTTTATCTTTATATTTTCAGTTTTCATTTTAATTTTGATTTGTTTTAATAATTTTGTTATACATTTTTGTAATTTTTATTAAAAAAAAATTCTATTTAGCTTTATTTGTAAGTTTTAGTAATTTAGTACTTAAAAATAGAAACATTATTTACTAACTGAAATAAGTTTGATCAAATAATTTATTTTTATTTCAGCTTTTTTCAACTACCAAAACAATAACACAGCACTATTTAAATTAACTTAATTTTTTTTAATTAATTTTAATCATTAATAATTTGTTTATTTAATTTTTTTAATTAATTTGTAAAAATAAAAATAAACAAAATGTATTTGGTCATTTTAAAAGTCAATGAGTAGGCATTTCTTGGTTAGAATAAGCTGGAATGCGAACCACACTTTTTGCTTGGCTATGCGAGACCAGGTGAACTCTGACCTGTGGAAAAAATGTGGGACCAATAGAGGATCTAAACATCACAGATTGACCTCATGGCTCTGTACAAACAATACAAACTTCAAAGCTGCATGATTTGCAGTGTTGTGGGAAGCAGATAATATATTTAAACTTATTTGTAATTTCATATTCATTCAGAAAAAGCAACCACCCCATTTTGTATGCCTTCGTCTCTCCATCCCACATGCCATACAGAATTGGACACAGATCCCAGCAGATACACTGTCATATCCTGTCAACACAAAAGTCATTAATGCATTTCACAGAATTCCACCAGTCATAAATAACTACAAATGATTCAAATAAGTTATCTTCTGTTATATATTGCAAATACTAAGTAGACTTGCAAGTATAAACTTACAGAACTATCTTTTTGCAAAAATAATCCGTAATAGTCTGAATTTTATGCATGGCTATGACATAATGAATAAATGTTTGTTCTGTGCATGCTGCTTTCTCTCTCTCAGTCAGGTGATTTTTAGAGATGGAATGGCCATTAGATTACCATGGAAACCTCCGCAGAGACACGATGGCAAACATTTAAAGGAGACATATTATGCCCCTTTTTACAATATGTAATATACTGTAAGTTTCTGGTGTCCCCAGAATGTGTCTGTGAAGTTTCAGCTCAAAATATTCCACAAATCATTTATTATATAATTTTGAAAATGCCTATTTTGAGTGGAAGCAGAAACACGCTGTTTTTCGGGCCTGTCTCTTTAAATGTAAATGAGCTGCTGCTCCCTGCCCCCTTTTCCATAATAGAGCTGCGCCATTACAGCTCGTACCTGCTAAAAACATCTGTTTTGGTTCTGATTATCATGTTTATCATGCTGAAATCATGCGTTTTAAACCATATGAGTTTAAATTTCTGAGATACGGTTTTCTGGGAGTACACATCCAAAGCACACGGACAGAAAGCGGCTGTCACAGCATGTGAGTACTAAACTAAGCTCTCATTCACACACAAGTTTACGTTAAACACATGAGTTACAAAAAACAGTCGGTTATGTCTGTGAAGGCAAAACCTGGAAAAGTCAGATTTTCATGATATGTCACCTTTAAATGAACCGTCATCTGGCTTCTCTTAAGGCTTTTCTTAAGATGCCTTCACACTTTAAATATGAAAAACTAAAGTGTCTATAATTGTTCTCTGGCATATTTAATCTTGAGACAATGGGCAGAACACGTCCCATAGTTTTCTCTAAACTTATGAAATATCAGTCATTATTCATCCTGAAAGTCAGTACGCAATTGTGCTTGAATATCACATCCATGATATGTCAACTGATAAATATCTGTTTTCTAAATACAGGCTAACAGCTATCTTCTTTGTGTTCCATAATTACTGAAAATGGCCGTTTACACACTTTTTGACTTCCATTCACATGCATGCAAATGAAAGAGACCGGAAACACAAGCTTGTGTGAAGAAATTCTGCATTTTGCTGCATTGCAAAGCTCAAGTTTGGTAAACTCTGAACTGTAAATTTATATCACATGAAGACGTGATCAACAGAACATCAGTACATCACAGTGTGACCAAACTTTAAAGCTGCAGGTTTGCTGCAATGCAGGAAAGTGAAGTAGATTGTATAGTTTTACATTTTGAATTATTATTTGTTGTGTTGAATTTTTAATCTTTGAAGTAAGTGCAGCATTGTTTGCAGTGCAAATTTGATGCACAGACTCAGGTGGAACGTGATAATTTCACAGCAATCATGAACTTTGAGACAAATATATGCCCTGTAGTTTACAGGGCCTCATCTAGCGTTCTTCACACATTGTAATCACCTCCTTTATCTGTGTACAGCCAAGCCACAGCAAGCCCATAAATGACTTACAACACAATGAGCTAATACTTCTCAGAACACAAGACAAGACTTGTGCTCTTAAATGGCCTGATTTTACAAGTTACAAGAGCACATGGATACTATCTGGAATTACTGAAACACAATACGATTGCACAACGTTGTATTAACAGAATGTACTAACAGATTAGAAATGGAACACTGAAGTTATGCTGGAAGAGCGGTAAACATTTTGTCTCTTTACTGAAAAACAGCCCAAAACACTACATCAAAATCAGCTAAAATTGCGCAAAAAAGTCAACATATAAATCCTTTTTCCCCAGTAAAGAAATTGCTATGTTTCTTCAAAGCCATAAACATGTCTTGAATGTTGCTGAGGCAAACCTTTTTTTTTCTTTTCTTTTTTTTTTTTTTGCTAAAGAAATTTTTATCTAAAGATTTTTTTTCATGATTTAAGGATATAAGAAAATAAAGGAAAAAGAAAAATAGTAAAACAATGCATATGAACTATTTGCAAGCAATATTTTTATTTTGCTGAACAGCTAAATTCACTCACAATATGCACACATTCATTCCTAATCTTATGCCTAATATACTGAAAATGTCTCCGATAACATTTCTTGTTTGTAACAATTAACAGTAACAGATATAGGAAACATTACATAACATGAATTCCATAAATGATATATTTTCCATTTAAAACAGTGAAATTTGACAAAGAGTTGAGTAGTTTGCATCACTGCATATTACAGTCAGTCATTTAACATTTCTATCGTGAAACAGTATTAAAGCTACTTATATCTTACCTTGCCTTCTTTGATCTGATTGGTTATCTCAAAAATTTTGACATTAACAAGCACCATTTTTGTCTTGTTAACAACATTCAAATCGGTGCGTAATGGAATTCAGCACAGCTGCATTAAGAATATTAAATATTGCAAGGGACAATCTGAGAATTGGGCTAAATCATTTGTTCATGGTGGTTTCAGCCCTGATCTAAACATACAGTAAATAGATAACTTAACAGTTCTAAGTTGTTAGTACTTTAAGTTTACCCAAACAGTTGCATATGACATAAATGTTTATTCTGAATTGCAAACAAATCGCAAAGTACACTCCCAATAATAAAAAGGGTACAAAACCTGTCCCTGGGACCAGTGCTAAAACGTACCATTTAGGTACTAATAGGTGCCTTTAAGGTAATAATATGCACTCTTTAGGTGTAAATAAGGTACAAAGATGCACATTTTGAAAAAGTACTGCCCCAGGAATAGCTTCTGTACCTTTTTTCTGAGAGTATAGGCGAATACTTCCCAGAATTAATTATCTAAAGAAGACCAGAAGGCAGCATACAAAAACAAAAACAAACAAAAGTCTTAACAGCCCAACACAGCAGCATTGGTTTAATCAATGGCGTGAGTTTGGGGGCGGGACTATCTGTTTGTCTGACCAATAGAAGACTATAGGGGGTGTCTAAGAAACCTCTGTTTGTTTACTTGTACTGTTTGTGGTCAAAAATGAGCACATTGCAAATGAAGGGGAAGCGAATTTCATCTAGTGGAAATGTTTGGTACTGCTCCCAAACAAAGTATTATTGAAAGATAATTTTTTGAGATATCATATTCTCAAAACAATTTGTTTAGATTTATTAGCTTTGATTTCAAGACTTATGACAGTTTAAGTTGGAAATTTCATTTTCAGATCTGTTCAAAAAGTGGTAAGCAGGTAATAAAAGGACCATAACTATTCCATTAATATAATTTAGTACCATAAAATCCCCTAAAAACTAAAATATAGTAAATTCATTTCACTGAAATAAAAAAAAAAGTCATTTTTGACCACCACGCAAGCAACACCAGAGGATTAATTTTGGTGACCACATTAGTTCAGAAATTCACTTCACCTTTAAACAAATTTAATTTGGACTAATGTAGCATTATTCAGAAAATTCTATGAAAGCGTGTTTGCGCAGTAGAGAGCGAGAACGTGAAAATGAGATGCAGATATAGAGAGAAAGAGAAGAAAGATGGATATGGACAAATAGGCAGTGAAACACAGAGCTGTTTAGCACAGTGCAGGAAGCAGCAGCCATCTGGGTGTAATGACACGCCTCCACTCTAACACAGAGGTGCAGGTAGTGCTGCGGCCTCTGAGGCCCCACTGTCTCCGCCGCTCACTACAAAGAAGGTTTTCACGATGCAGGCTGACACACCGGCCAGCTGGCCCACTGCGGAGTGACCTTTAATACACAGACAGGACATGCTCACAGCTGCAGGGAGAAGTCAGAGATGCCAAGCTTTAATTGGCAGAACTTTGATTTAATTGCCAGAACCCCATGATACTAAACTCTTTAACAAAACAAAACAGTCACTTCATGAATCTTACAGAATATTGCCATGGTGAAACTTTCAGAACAGATGGAAATGTCTAATTCATGACTAGCCGATTAGCCAAAAACAGACTTTTTCAGAGATACTGAGATTTGACACTTCAGATTTAGTAAGTATATGGCTGCATCCAAAAAAGAAGCCAGCTGCCTCGCTACCCAGTCAGTCATTGACTAAACAGGCAGCATTTGTGTATGAAGGTGCCTTCTAGGAAATGGTTTCAAACAAGCATCATAATATCATGTTTAAAGACCTAAAGTAGGGATGCACAGATATTAAAATTCTGTGAGATACAGATAAATAAAATAGATATTATTAATCAAAAATACAATAAAATAAAAGATTCAAAATTCTAATTAATCATTTTAAATTGTACAAGTAAATTTAGGTATCACAACAATAATGTTCAATATGAAAAAAAAGAGTATTCATTTTAAGATTTGCTAGAGATTACTTTTGCCAGTGTTATTAAATTATTACGGTTAAAAAATTAATATTAAATTGAAGTGAGCATTAGATAATGAAAATAGTCATTTGTAAAAGTTGGGTAAATGACCATGGACAATAAAAAAGGCTATAAAATATTGGCTAATAACCACTATGGTAAAGCAATATCATGCATCCCTAATCTTAAAAAAAAAAAAAAAAAAAAAAAAGAATTATAGATAAGCTTATTTCTAAGTAGAAATGGAATCTTAAATTAAATCTAAACAAACACACACACACGTGCATTTAATTTATTCCTTTCTAAAGCTCCATTTCACTCGGTGTCATTTCATTCTTTCTTTGCACAAATCTGCCAAACCATACACAAAGGATTGTGGAATATAATTTTCATAAATAGATATTATCAATTAAAATACAGTAAAAAATAAAAGGTTCAAAAATTAAATTAATTTTAAATGGTACAAGTAAATATATGCATCACTACATTTTGCTAAAGATTTGCTAAAAATTACAAAAAATGTGCTAAAGAAAATTTAGAAAAAAATAAATTAAAAAAAGCCAATATTGCTCAAAAATATTTGTCAATAACCACTATTGTACAGTAATGTCATGAATCCCTAATCTAAAACAAATTCAAGCCAGATTTAGAGACAACCCAGCTTATTTCTCAGTATACTCTCAGAGAGACAGAGAGGAAAAAAAGCATGTACCACTGGGATGGTACCCTTTCAAAAGTGTACATATTAGTTCCTTTAGAAAGGGTACCACCCCAGTAACAGATTAGATACCTTTTTTTCTGAGTGTGTAAATGGAGTCATAAGTTGATAAATCTGAAAAAAATTCACATTAAACTCCTTCAGATGCTATTTTATTCTTTCCACTGAACTGTGCACACAGGGTTATGGAATATCATGGGCAGTGAAGGATCTATTCTGCCTTGAGAAACTAACTACATGAAGGCATCTTATGAAGGCATCTTAGTAAACAGGATGTAACGCTTCCCTATCTACCACCATACCACTTGTAAAGGCAGCATTACTCAGCTTTCGGACGCAGTCAATGAATCATCCCTTGAATCTTGATAAAGAAACAAGCGTGAGTCTACATGTCTAGGCCAGCCGAGATGTGGGCTAGAACAGTACTAACAGGGATTCACATTGCTCAGAGTTACACTTTGAGTTAACTTTAGCCTAAAGCAAAATTGTTCAAGTCACAGGAAAAGCAGCACTAGCATGCAGAACAGATCGCTCACTGTTTATCCTGACATGAGTTCGGTCTTCTCTATGTGTGCCAGAACCTCCTCAGGATGGCAACCTCGTCTTGTCCTTGATTTATGATGCATGAAACCCTCTGTCAGAATGAACACATCATAATCAGCCTCAGGCCATATTAAATACTCTGATGATGTACAAACGAGAATATTAGCACTGTTGCTCTCATCTTAAAAGTATTTGGAGAAAAGTGCACTTATGTGGCATTATAACTCATAAAATCACTTATAAATTCTCTCAACTAAACGGCCTCAAAGTGCTTGTTTTCAACTTTTATGCACAAAAGATCAATTTGTAATTGTATTTAGCTTAATGCAGTAAAAGGTTATTTCAGGTCGATGTCCTCAAGGTCTTTTGTACTTTTTTTTTTTGAAGAAGAAGAACAAGATTGCCCCTGCCAGCTAAAGGTCTTTCAGCAAATAAATTGACAAATTATAGACAATGAGCCCAGAGTATTCTTACAAAAATAAACAAGGTCTAGGAGCTGAATTATACATTGTTTCTACACTCCGTTTCAGCTTTCAAAAGCAATACACAGGTCAAGTGTGTGGGTGTACGCTTCAGGTTAATCAAATTGCAGCAAATGTGTATTCTCACAAGCATTAAAGTGAACGCATTCCTGCCAGTGTTTACAAAATCAGCATTAGTGTAGCTGTTTAAATAATCCATTTCCTCCAGACTGAATCGAGGACCAGGACAACCACTTAAAAGAACTACTTAAAACTTAATAAATCAATATATTGTTATATAAAGTGCCTTGCAAATTTTATTACATTTTTTTTTTCATATTTTATGTTGTTACCTTATGTTAAACTGTTTTAAATTACTTTTTTCACATCAATCTACACTCCAAAAAAAAAAACAGATTTGTGACAACTTTGCAAATTTTATAAAAAATTAAAAACTGAAATCAATACATTGCATAAGTAATCATACCCTTAACGCAGTACTTAGTTGAAGCACCTTTACAGCCTCAAGCCTTTTGGGATATGATGCGTGCAGGGAACTGGCGTGCAGGGACGAGGGGAGAACGCTCAACCAATTCATAGAACTGGCGATTCAAATTGACAATTTGATTCGTTCTCGTCGCCCTACCAGAAGCATAACCACCAGTCATCCTGTTCCAATCACTTCCTCATCTTCCTCCTCTGTGGAACCCATGCAGCTCGGATACACTCACCTGTCTCCAGAGGAGCGAGAGCGCCGAATCACTCAACGTCTTTGTCTCTATTGCGGCCAAGCTGGCCATCTCCGGGCCTCCTGTCCCACACGACCACCTCTTCGTAATCCCTCTGCGGTGAGTCCATGCATTCAGGCACATCACTCCAGTACATGCATAAAAGTACCCATAACACTATCCATAGAGGGTAATAACATATCTACCTCAGCGCTACTGGACTCGGGCAGCGGGGAATTTCATGTCACATGAATTTGCTCGACAACATAACATTCCTCTAATCCCTTGCAATTCTCTGCTGGCAGTGGAGGCGCTAGATGGACGTCCTCTTGGTGAGGGAAGGGTCATGCACACCACCGTGGACTTATGTTTGGAGACCGGGACCCTTCACACGGAGAGCATTCGTTTCTACATCATCACTTCACCACATAACCCGGTAATTCTCGGACTTCCCTGGTTACGACAACATGACCCACTCATCTCCTGGAGGGAGGGTCGGATCATTCAGTGGGATCCTTCATGTCAAGCCAAGTGTCTGAGCAACAAGCCAGCAATCTCAGTTCAAGCCGTCAAGCTCACGGACGAGTCAGCTCACTCGTCTACACTTCCCTCAGAGTACACAGATCTCATTGCGGCCTTCAGTAAATCCAAGGCGTCAAAACTACCCCCTCACCTCAACTACTACCAGGTGCAACACCACCCAAAGGCCATATCTTTCCCTTATCTCAACCTGAGTCAGAGGCTATGAAGATTCATCAAGCCGTCAACCTCACCTGCATCAGCAGGATTCTTCTTCGTTAAGAAAAAAGATGGAGGTCTACGTCCATGCATCGATTACCGGGGTCTCAATTACATAACTGTTAAATTCCGATACCCATTGCCACTAGTACCACCGGCCTTGGAGCAACTTCGCAAAGCCAACTACTTCTCCAAGTTAGATCTCCGCAACGCTTACAATCTCATCCGCATCAGAGAGGGTGATGAGTGGAAGACTGCCTTCTCCACCTGTACTGGGCACTATGAATATTCCGTTATGCCTTTCAGCCTTGCTAACAGTCCTTCTGTTTTCCAATCCTTCATCAATGACGT
>NW_015541011.1:794149-794998 GCF_001515605.1 Sinocyclocheilus anshuiensis | reverse complement strand
CTGTATGCCAAAGCTGAGAAATGTGAATTTCACCAGACCGGTACGTCATTCCTGGGTTACATCATCAGTCAGGAGGGAGTGGCGATGGACGAGAAGAAGGTCAGAGCTGTTCTCGACTGGCCACAACCGGCGACACTAAGAGAGCGTCCTACAACATTTCTTAGGATTTGCACATTTCTACCGCCGCTTCATCAGAAACTTCAATTCCGTAGCCGCCCCTCTAACCTCCATGACAAAGAGAAGCTCTGCACATCTCATATGGTCTAACTCAGCATTAGAGGCCTTTACGGAACTCAAATCACGCTTCACATCTGCTCCCATTCTTCATCACCCTGATCCAGAGATCCCGTTCATAGTCTAGGTGGATGCTTCAAATACTGGCATCAGGGCCATCCTCTCACAGCGGCATGGTAATCCACCTAAGCTTCACCCTTGTGCCTACTTTTCTCGCAAGCTCAGTTCTGCTGAACAAAACTATGATGTCAGTAACCGGGAATTGTTGGCTATGAAGGCAGCTATGGAGGAATGGCGACACTGGCTAGAGGGATCAAAGCACCCCTTCGTTGTCCTGACGGATCACAAGAATCTGGAATATCTACGATCTGCTAAAAGACTAAACCCCAGACAGGCCCGATGGGCGCTGTTCTTTACACGCTTCGATTTCTCTGTCACATATCGACCTGGTTCCAGGAATACCAAGGCTGATGCTTTGTCTCGTCAACACGACGGCCTAGATCCCAGTAACTCTGAGGAAAGCCTTCTCTCTGAATTATTGATTGTGGCCCCCGTCCAGTTCACAAGAACTCTCCCCTCCCGATAAGATCTTTGTTCCTCAGGAACTCCGTAAAA
>NW_015541011.1:790976-792307 GCF_001515605.1 Sinocyclocheilus anshuiensis | reverse complement strand
TGGAGCAACTTCGCAAGGCCAACTACTTCACCAAGTTAGATCTCCGCAACGCTTACAATCTCATCCGCATCAGAGAGGGTGATGAGTGGAAGACAGCCTTCTCCACCTGTACTGGGCACTATGAATATTCCGTTATGCCTTTCGGCCTTGCTAACAGTCCTTCTGTGTTCCAATCCTTCATCAATGACGTCTTCCGGGACATGCTGGATCGTTGGGTAATCGCTTACATCGATGACATCCTTGTCTACTCCAACACATATGAGGAACATGTGAGGTCAGTGAGGTCAGTTTTACAAAGACTCATCGACCATGAACTGTATGCCAAAGCTGAGAAATGTGAGACCGGTACACACGTACAACACGTGAGGACAGTGTTACAAAGACTCATCCACCATCAGCTGTATGCCAAAGCTGAGAAATGTGAAT
This sequence comes from Sinocyclocheilus anshuiensis, assembly GCF_001515605.1. Classification (NCBI taxonomy): domain Eukaryota; kingdom Metazoa; phylum Chordata; class Actinopteri; order Cypriniformes; family Cyprinidae; genus Sinocyclocheilus; species Sinocyclocheilus anshuiensis. The sequence continues at coordinate 791,881 of NW_015541011.1, read as the reverse complement.
TTCACCAGACTGGTACGTCATTCCTGGGTTACATCATCAGTCAGGAGGGAGTGGCAATGGATGAGAAGAAGGTCAGAGCAGTTCTCGACTGGCCACAACCGGCGACACTAAAAGAACTACAACGTTATTTGCACTTTGCACATTTCTACCGCCGCTTCATCAGAAACTTCAATTCCGTAGCCGCCCCTCTAACCCAAAGAGAAGAGAGAAGCTCTGCACATCTCATATGGTCTACCTCAGCACTAGAGGCCTTCACAGAACTCAAATCACGCTTCACATCTGCTCCCATTCTTCATCACCCTGATCCTGAAATCCCGTTCATAGTCGAGGTGGATGCCTCAAATACTGGCATCGGGGCCATCCTCTCACAGCGGCATGGTAATCCACCTAAGCTTCACCCTTGTGCCTACTTTTCTCGCAAGCTCAGTTCTGCCGAACAAAACTATGATGTTGGTAACAGGGAACTGTTGGCTATGAAAGCAGCCATGGAGGAATGGCGACACTGGCTAGAAGGATCAAAGCACCCCTTCGTTGTACTGAAGGATCACAAAAATCTGTAATATCTACGATCTGCTAAACGACTAAACCCCAAACAGGCCCGATGGGCGCTGTTCTTTACACGCTTTGATTTCTCGGTCACATATCGACCCGATTCCAGGAATACCAAGGCTGATGCTTTGTCACGTCAACACGACTGCCTAGATCCCAGTAACTCTGAGGAAAGCCTTCTCCCTGAATCATTGATTGTGGCCCCCGTCCAGTGGGACATCATGACAGAGCTTGAACAGGCCAATTCACAAGAAATCTCCCCTCCAGAATGCCCTCCCGATAAGATCTTTGTTCCTCAGGAACTCCGTGAAAGGGTCATGCAACACGTTCACTCGGGGCTCAGCTCTGGTCATCCC
>NW_015541011.1:790282-790712 GCF_001515605.1 Sinocyclocheilus anshuiensis | reverse complement strand
GGCTGATGCTTTGTCACGTCAACATGACTGCTTAGATCCCGGTAACTCTGAAGAAAGCCTTCTCCCTGAATCATTAATTGTTTGATTAATGAGCTTGAACAGGCCAATTCACAAGAACTCTCCCCTCCCGAATGCCCTCCCGATGAGGTCTTTGTTCCTCAGGAACTCCGTAAAAAGGTCATGCAACACGTTCACTCGGGGCTCAGCTCTGGTCATCCCAGAATTACGGCCACTCTCCATTTCCTCCAGAACAAATTCTGGTGGCCAACCATGAGGACTGACAATACAGACTTTATCCACGGTTGCATCACCTGTAACGAAAGTACATTTCCCAGACAGCTACCATCCGGCCTGTTACACCCCTTACCAGTTCCCCACCGACCATGGTCCCATCTGGCTATTGACTTCATCACTGACCTCCCCAAATACA
>NW_015541011.1:782653-790017 GCF_001515605.1 Sinocyclocheilus anshuiensis | reverse complement strand
GGTACTCCACCTAAGCTTCACCCTTGTGCCTACTTTTCTCGCAAGCTCAGTTCTGCTGAACAAAACTATGATGTTGGTAACCGGGAATTGTTGGCTATGAAGGCAGCTATGGAGGAATGGCAACACTGGCTAGAGGGATCTAAGCACCCCTTCGTTGTCCTGACGGATCACAAGAATCTGGAATATCTACGATCTGCTAAAAGACTAAACCCCAGACAGGCCCGATGGGCGCTGTTCTTTACACGCTTCGATTTCTCTGTCACATATCGACCTGGTTCCAGGAATACCAAGGCTGATGCTCTGTCACGCCAACACGACTGCCTAGATTCCAGTAACTCTGAGGAAAGCCTTCTCCCTGAATCATTGATTGTGGGCCCCGTCCAGTGGGACATCATGACAGAGCTTGAACAGGCCAATTCACAAGAACTCTCCCCTCCCAAATGCCCTCCCGATAAGGTCTTTGTTCCTCAGGAACTCCGTAAAAAGGTCATGCAACACGTTCACTCGGGGCTCAGCTCTGGTCATCCCAGAATTACGGCCACTCTCCATTTCCTCCAGAACAAATTCTGGTGGCCAACCATGAGGACTGACAATACAGACTTTATCCACGGTTGCATCACCTGTAACGAAAGTACATTTCCCAGACAGCTACCATCCGGCCTGTTACACCCCTTACCAGTTCCCCACCGACCATGGTCCCATCTGGCTATTGACTTCATCACTGACCTCCCCAAATCCAATAACAACACCACTATACTCACCGTCATAGACCGTTTTTCCAAGGCCTGTCATTTAATTCCTCTCCCCAAACTACCGACAGCTTTTGAAACCTCTCTGACGCCTCGTTACATAAACAAACATAAAATGTCGCAATTACCTTTTTTTCCATGGCAGAAATGGGCTTCCACATTTTCAGGTACAGAATTTATTATAAAACAGATTTCCAGGGTTTAATCTAAAGGAAAGAGCACTGCCTGGGAAAATAAACTACAGTCAAATGCTGAGGATTTCTATAATCAGTTAAGGGCACCATATCAAATCTCTTTTTCCTTTTGGTTTATTTCAAAATCATTAAAACAATGTGTTATGTTGTCATTAAATTACCACCAGAAATGTTAAATCTGGGAACGAATACTGTTAGACCAGGGAAAACCATTTTAACCACAGGGGAAAATACAAAGGACAACCTAATAAAAGACAGATATCATTGAGTGCAGCACAGTCCTTGACTAAAGGAAGATTGGCAAAGCAAGAAAGAACAAGATGGAGGGCTTTACCTGACACCACAGGAAACCAGCTGCTGGTTTGGACACCACAGTCATCCCCTGGTGATTCTAATAGTGTAGATGTTTATTTTATTTGATGTTTTTCCTTCTGTAGCTGTTCCTCTGAAACTGTTGGCCTAAATCCCAGCAAGCTATTCAATAAATTCAAAAACGTATATATTTAATTTAGTTAGTTCTTCCAACTGCACACAACATAAAATACTTAAGGATGATTAATAAGCACACTAAACAAATAATGTTTCTGTCACATCAGAAGATAAACAGGCTCCCTACAGATTTATAGAGTTAGTGAGGTTCAGAAAAGAGCAATCTTTTATCTTTTATCTTATTCTGTTCTGTGAGAGAATTTCCTTGCTTACTTTTATCTCATTACTACTGCAATAACTAAAATATAACAACAATTTAGTGTATATGATCTTTTAATGCAAAAAAACAAAAGAAAAAACATAGAATATTTAATATTACACATTACTAGAATTACCTTTGTATAGATGGACTTTACATTTACATACCTGTAGGCTGTTAAAACACTAGTCATCTCTCTGTGGTACATGTGTCCTGTTCCACTAATGCGAGTTCACACTGCGCGATTTTCAAAGTCGTCGGGTCACCGTGGTTTTCACACTGCACGACTATCTGAGGTAGCAGTCAGTTGCTGCTGTGTTCACATTGCACGATGGATCGGCGACAGGAGGTTACGCACTGCATGACTTTACAATAGGAAGAATCGCCGACAACTTTGTCTGGTCCGCAAACTACGTTTCACAACAAAACACATGCGAGAAGTGATAAGGAAATAACGCGAGAACCCGAGTGTGTCAGACCGGAGTTCTCGAGCAAGACTGAATTATTACAAAAAATATATATATATAGCCCGCAAATTGTCTGTGAGCTGATTTCCAGCTACAAGGAGAAAAAAAAAACAGATTATGCAGGAAGGAGATGCAGGGAACAGGGATTGGGTGTTCTGCAAAGAGAGTTGGAGGTAAATAATTTAGCAGTAACTGTTATGCTGATGTTGTGGCTGGTCAAGCAAATGTTTGTGCTTGTTTCTGTATGATATAGCCTAATTGTTCATATATCTATTAAAATACTGATATTCTGGTCTATAACTCCTCCCCGATCTTCCCTCTGCCCTGTATCTTGGTCTCTCATTGGCTGTAGGTCACCGCCCATGTAGTTTTCAGTCAGAAATCATTGCACACAGCCTGATTGTGAATCGCCCAGAGCTCCAGATATTTAGCATGCCAAATATTTTGCGGGCGTCGGCGATTCCCTCAGATCGCGTCTTTGATAATTCACACCGTGTGATTGTCACTCGCGTGAACGAGCACCGATTTGCCTCCGATTTCGGGCATTTGTCGGCAATTTCGCAAAACCTGTCGGCGAGTGAAAAATCGGGCTAAAATCGTGCAGTGTGAACTCGGTATAAGGTGTTTGATTCTGGCAAAGTACTTGTTGTAATGAAACCAAGGCCAGATGCTAGTGCAGTGAGAGAGTCTGTGCAGTCACACAGACATCCAAATGAATACTATAACTAAGGCATGGGTTTCCAACATTTTTTAGGCAAAGGAACCCATTTTACATACTGTATAAAATTAATTGAATGGTACTTCTGGCCTATATAATAACAGTACTAGTAATTGTTGAATTTACATACCTTGGTATGATGCTTACACCCTAATGCCAGCATAATAATCAAATTATTGATATGCAAAGTCATATATTATTCTAAGTGAAATTGTATTGTAATTAATATTAATTAAAATAAAAAGTGATTACGTCAATGTAATTTATTTACATCAAGATTTTCAGTAAGATTTACTATTTTTTTAAATACTTTTAATCAGCAAGGATGCGTTAAATAGAATAGAATAGAATAGAATGATTTCTGAACGATCATTTGACAGTAAAGATTGAAGTAATGGCTACTGAAAATACAGCTTTGTCATCACAGGAATAAATTCTATTTTAAAACACATTAAAGGGGTCATATGATGCGATTTCAATTTTAAGGCGGGGCATAGAGGAGAAACAATAATGTACAGTATGTGGAAAATAATGTTTTTTTAACTTTAAACCGCATAAACACATTTCATTACACCAAATACACAAAATAATGTTCTTTTTAGCAGCATCATATGACCCCTTTAAAATAGAAAACACTTTAAATTGTAATAATATTTAACAATATTACTGTTTTTACTATATGTTTGGTCAAATAAATGCATCCGTGGTGAGCATAGAGACTTCTTTCAAAAACATACAGTATTTTGTGAAATTATTATATTAATATAATAAAAAAAGAAAAAGTAAAATTATTATATTAGTATTATATTAGTTTATTATATTATTATATTAAAATCAGAATATATTTAGTCAGAAGTTGGATTTGAAGCTACGCCTCCTTTCGGAGACAAAATTCGATTAAGATGTAAGAGGGAGAATTAAATATTTACCCAAATTTCAGTTTCAGCAGAAGTTAAACTATTATCACTTTTTGTTTAAACTTTAAAAAGTAGATAGATGCTTCTATCAAGATCTAAAAAATAGATAGTCCAAGCAGCTCAATAAAGAAGGTGTAAACATAAGAGACGCAAGTTTAGGCCAAAGCTTCTCCTCAAAATATACAGTGAGTGAGACAGGGCTCAGAATCAGCACGGACAGCACTGTGGGTTCCATGAATTGCTGCAATTTTTGGTTGACACACTGAGAAATCAAAGCTTTGCATGGTTTTGTTGGACTGCATTGAACAAGTACAGAAGCTGCTTTCCTTCCCATAGGTTTCAGAATCTCTCAATGAACATTGTCTGCATTTGTCATACCAATAAAGCCTTCTTTAAAGAATAAATAATGATGAGAAAAGAAACAAAAATTATCTAAAGACATTCTTATTTTTTATGGTTATGTTCTAAAAATTTGCTTTGTAATTTAGATCAAGGTGGGGCAAGATGAATTGTGCCACAGATACAGTGGGTACGGAAAGTATTCAGACCCCCTTAAATTTAATGGCTGCAATATAACAAAGAGTGAAAAATTTAAGGGGGTCTGAATACTTTCCATACCCACTGTATGTGTGCCTTTGGTTTAGTTCTGTTAGCTGGGAGCACAAAGACACACCTATACATAAATGCATACGGTTTTAGTGTAATTTCTGAATATAGCTTAGAATATTGAGGGATTTAGCATAACATCAGTTGCTCACCAATATGGATCCTCTGCAGTGAATGGGTGCCGTCAGAATGAGAGTCCAAACATCACAATAATCCATAAGTAATCCAATCTATTCCTGACCCATTCACATAAATTTCTCCAAATCTGTTCTGATGAAGCAAACTCATCTACATCTTGGATGGTTTGACATTTTCAGTAAATTTTCATTATGGTGAACTATTCCTTTCATAAGTGAAAATATTTTATATAAACTAATTAAACCAATAAAATTATGATTTTAAATAATGTAACTGTGGAAAATCTGATCAAAACCACTAGATTGCAACACACACATTTGGACAGCTGATGACATCGGGCTCCATCTGGAAGCTCTTTTATTTCCTATTCCACACATGTAAGACATCAGTTCAACTTTATTACTCACCCTCAGAACCTCTGCTAGCACCCTATTTGTATGTTCGGTGTGGGGAGCGGCTCTGTTACATAAGCAGCATTAGTACAGAATTCCAGAAATTCCTGCTGGACGAACAACTATATGATCCCTAAAGAGGTACAGAAGGAGGGAGTTGCAGCAAATGACGACAGAACTGACTCAATGCATGCAAACAGCTGATCCATCTGCAGTGCTGGACACATAGATTAGCCATTACAGAACCTTCAGGCTGTCATTTCCTTTAAACGGAGGAGTATCAGAGGCCTGGACTGTCTCACTGCGCTCATGGGAAACTCGGGATAGGAAATGATCTAAACCGCCATCAGGCCAGCACTAGTCTGATCATCTCAGAGCGTCTCTCAGGACATTATCTCATCGACTCTCTGAAAGTGAGAAACTGTGAAGAGACTGACAATACATTTGATCTGGAACTACCTGATTAATAGTTATAATTAACAGTATGTTTCTTTTCATCAAGACAGCAGAAAGAAAGAAAGAAAGAAGGAAAGAAAGAAAGAAAGAAAGAAAGAAAGAAAGAAAGAAAGAAAGAAAGAAAGAAAGAAAGAAAGAAAGAAAGAAAGAAAGAAAGAAAGAAAGAAAGAAAGAAAGAAAGAAAGAAAGAAAGAAAGAAAGAAAGAAAGAAAGAAAGAAAGAAAGAAAGAAAGAAAGAAAGAACTCTTGCAAAAAAAAAACTTTTGATACAGAAGCCAAATGAATGTACTGGCATCTAGTGGCAAAAGTGTATAAATAGTCTTGCTATGTTCAATGCTAAATTCTGAATATAAGCACCTTTTTTTTTTCTAAACTTGGAAAGTTGACATTTGTGCCTCATAAGAAAATCCTGCATTTAAGTATACATATTTAAATAATATTTAATTATTTAAAATATATTCTTCTATCAAATGTATCATCATCAAGCTCTTGACAAACAGCCTGATTGGAAATGAGGCACAATAAAAATATTATGTACATGATTTTTTTTAACAACAATTATATTTTATGATGGATTTTGTTGTTTTAAAATTTAAAGTCTGGGTCTGGGAAAACTCAGCAATAAAAAATGAGGTTGGGCAAATTTACAAGAACGACCTTCATATAACAAAAAGAAAAAGTTTTAACAAACAAATAGCTATATCCTTGTTTATTTCACCAAAGCTACTTTGAACCCTGAAGAAGAGCAAGACACCATCTTGTGGATACAAGTGTCATTGCAGCACTAAAAATGAGCACGCCTGGCCTGCTAACCTCTAAAGTTTGTCACATTTGTTAAAGATGCCACGAAGTCAGAGCTGTGTAATGTATTGCAAAGTGGAAAGTTAGTTTTAGTAAGATTTGTAAGCACGTAGCCTAACTGTTGTAGTTATTAACAATTACGCCATTTGTACACCTAAAAATTCATCTTCAGACACAATCTATAGTTACTTTATCACAAAGTCACCTTAAGACAAATATTAAGCGTCTTCAGGAAGTGTCTCTTTTAAAATATAGCAAATAAATTAGTGTAAAACTCGTTTATCCTGCGGTACCTAGTCTGTACTATAGAGGGCAATAGATCATAAATAAAACGCCAGTGGGCTTAGTGAGTTTTTCGGCGACGCGAGTGTGTGCATCATGCGTGCTTACTTCCGACTCGCATTTTACTGTAAGGGGAAACTCGTACGAAACTTGGCTAGATAGTTATAATTCATGTTTTTCAAATTAAATAGGGGATATTGGTATATCAAAGACAAGAGAATACTTCCTCATTACATTATAGCGTACCTCTGTGAGGTAATTCATCAAGATACAATGCAGAGATTCCTTCATTCTTTCCTCTGCTGATTATGCGGTACAGCGTCAGCGGTTAGTCAGAATCCACGGGGATCTCTTCGTTCAAACACAGACAACTCAAATGTGCAATACTGTAGCCTACATTTTCAGAGAGTTGATTTTGTCCTGACTGCTGGGTACACGATCTGTACATTCTCCTCGTGCGTAGAACAACTAAGTTTGATAAGATCATAATAAGGTTTGCGATTGTCAAGGAGACGCAACCTGCATTATGGACTCAGTGCATGTTTTATTAACTTTATTTGGTAACCTTATTTATAACTGTATCCTTATAATAGATATTAAAAGATCCGTGTTTGTATTTCTCTGTGTGATTTTATTAATATTAGCCTATCTGTTTTGTGCAAATGAGTTTAAGAGCATCTGTTGCATGAATCATAATTATCTGTCTGGTGTCTATAAGCAGCGAATACAATATATTTTTACGAATTGTTTGCAGTAACTACTTAAAATAAAACCTTTAAATTCGTAGGTATTTATTAGGATTATCTTTTTACAGCCTGTGTTTTCATCTGAAAATATATTTGATGCAAAGATAATTCTGTGTTAACGTAAAATGTTCAAATATGTAAATATTGTTGATGGGACAAATAGAATCTTTTTTAATATATTTCAAAATATACAAAAAATGCCCCCCAAAA
>NW_015541011.1:781358-782596 GCF_001515605.1 Sinocyclocheilus anshuiensis | reverse complement strand
TATTTTTTAAAATAAATTTTATATATATATATATATATATATATATATATATATTTAAAAGCATTTCAATTAAAGAAAATGCATTTTCATGCATTTAAAAAATATATTTCATTGAGCTTCACCGTTTGCAACATATAATTAGCATATATTAAAAATATATTCTGGCCACAAAAAAAAAAATCTTTTTTTTTTTGCCATATTGAAAATGTCACACACACAAAAAAGTCCATGTAAACATGGAATTTAACATTTTCGAGAAATAATATATTTATTGATGGGTAAAGATGCAATGTAATGTTTAGTACTTGTTTTTAGGCTAACATAATCTAAAGTTATGTTTTAATTGTTTTGAAATGTTTTTTTATTTGTTTTGTTTATTTGGCCTATTTGTGTATTTACAATAATTTGTACATTTACATAATTGCTAAGGGAAAAAGACATTGTGTATGTGGTATGCATCATGAGTTCAAGGCAACTTTCATTTCGTGAGCATTAGTGTTGTTCATTCATTCAGCTGTGCCTGACCCAAACATAAGTTTCAAATGTCACTGGCTCAATTGACATATATAGTATAGTAATTAATTATATCAATGGTTTAAGTGATATTAACAATCCTGTAAACATACATAAAAGATAATATTCGGGTTTCTTCAGCTGGCGTTTAGGAAAACCGGAAGTGTCTATGCCTACACTCGCTGATTGGAAATCCAACATGGCGGCCACGTGCAACTAGCTCGTTTGTTTTCACTCATTTGACTGGAGTTTAACTCATTCGTGCATACCACAAATCAATGCATAATACATTAACTTAATGATCAACGGTAAACTTCTATATCTGAACGTTCTTACATGTATGTCCTATTTTCCCCTCAGTCGGGTCGGGTGAACCGAGGTTAATTAAGTGACAGCCACTGAAAACTTCCTTTGGGTCAATGCTCTCTAATGGCTCGCACTTTTTTCTGCCTTCAAGTCGAATGAGGCCCGCAAGTGGAGATGACTAGGTGCAGACGAATGACAAAGCGGCGTCCTGTTCACTAGTAGGAGACCCGTGATACCGGAGTTGTGAGGTTGGAAGGGGCATGTCTATTTAATTTATTTTACATCCCACACCATAACAATTCCACCAGGGAGAGGGGGGTGGGGGCCCTGGAGGCTGGTGCAGGACTGGGACACGGGGAATACCTCCAGGGCGGATCAGGCAGTCCAGGGTACCATGGTGGCACAGGGAGCTCAGGGGC
>NW_015541011.1:774034-781330 GCF_001515605.1 Sinocyclocheilus anshuiensis | reverse complement strand
CGTCGTGACTGGTGACAGAGACTCCCTGACATTACCTCCCCCTCCCGGAAGGCGCGTCCCACGCTGTAAAAAGGGTGGGGGGGCGCCCTGGAGGCTGGTGCAGGACTGGGACATGGGGAATACCTCCAGGGCGGATCAGGCAGTCCAGGGTGCCATGGTGGCACAGGGAGCTCGGGGGGCCATGGCGGAGCAGGGAGCTCTGGAAGCCATGGCGGAGCAGGCAGCTCGGGGAGCCATGGCGGAGCAGGCAGCTCGGGGCGCCATGGTGGAGCAGGCAGTTCAGGAGGCCATGACGGAGCAAGCAGTTCAGGAGGCCATGGCGGAGCAGGCAGTTCAGGAGGCCATGGTGGCACAGGGAGCTCAGGGGCCATGGCGGTACAGGGAGCTCTGGAAGCCATGGCGGAGCAGGCAGCTCGGGGAGCCATGGCGGAGCAGGCAGTTCGGGGCGCCATGGCGGAGCAGGCACTTCAGGAGGCCATGGTGGAGCAGACAATTCATGAGGCCATGGCGGAACAGGGAGCTCGGGGAGCCTGGCCTCGGCACTCAACCCGGCCTCCACGGATGGACCCCTACTACCCCCCAAAAAAAATCCTTCGGGAGAATATAGTGTTTAGAAGCACTCCGTAGGCCTAACTCGGGAACTGTAGCCCTCCCTGGGCTTGACATGGCGACTGGAGCCCTTCTTGGGCTAAACTCGGGGACTGGAACCCTCTCTGGGCCAAATTCGGGGACTGGGACCCTCTGTGGGCTGGCCCTAACTGAGCCAAACTCTGGGACTGGGGCCCTCACTGGGCCAAACTCGGGGACTGGGACCCTCTTTGGGCTAAACTCGGGGGCTGAAGCCCTCACTGGGCTAAACTCGGGGACTGGGGCCCTCTCTGGGCTAAACTCGGGAATTGGGACCCTCTCTGGGCTAAACTCGGGGACAGGAGCCCTCCGTGGGCTAAACTCGGGGACAGGAGCCCTCTTTGGGCTGGATTCTGGACCAAACTAGGGGACTGGGGTCCTCTCTGGGCCAAACTCGGGAACTGTGGCCCTCCCTGGGCTTGACATGGGGACTGGAGCCCTCCTTGGGCTAAACTCGGGGACTGGAACCCTATCTGGGCCAAATTCGGGGACTGGGACCCTCTGTGGGCTAAACTCGGGGACAGGAGCCCTCCGTGGGCTAAACTCAGGGACAGGAGCCCTCCGTGGGCTAAACTCGGGTACAGGAGCCCTCTTTGGGCTGGATTCTGGGCCAAACTAGGGGACTGGGGTCCTCTCTGGGCCAAACTTGGGGACATGAGCCCTCACTGGGCTAGACTCGGGGACTGGGACCCTCTCTGGGCTAGACTCAGGGACTGGTGCCCTCTCTGTGCTGAACTCGGGGGACTGGAGCCCTCTCTGGGCTAAACTCGGGGACTGGGACCCTCTGTGGGCTAAACTCGGGGACAGGAGCCCTCTGTGGGCTAAACTCAGGGACAGAAGCCCTCTGTGGGCTAAACTCGGGGACTGGGACCCTCTCTGGGATAAACTCGGGGACAGGAGCCCTCTGTGGACTAAACTCAGGAAAAGGAGCCCTCTTTGGACTGGATTCGGGGGCTGGAGCCGGCACTGGAGCGAGCTCTGGGGCTGGAGCCAACACTGGAGCGAGCTCTGGGGCTGGAGCCGACACTGGAGCGAGCTCTGGGGTTGGAGCCTACACTGGAGCGAACTCTGGGGCTGGAGCCGACACTAGAGCAAGCCTAGGGACTAGCACCAACCGCCTTTTCCTCCTTTAGATTCCTAGTTAGGTTCGGGGTGAAAGGCGTGGTCGGCGGACTTGACACTGGAGTCTTTATTTACAACATGGAACACACACGTAGGAATGGGGATAGACGATTGAGACCGCATGCAGGACTCTGGAAACACAGGGCTTAAATACACATGGAAACTAATGGGACACAGCTGGGATCAATGGAACTAAACGGGGAACACCTGGAACAAATGATATTAATAAGGACAGGAACTGGAAGGACCAAATAAGGGCATACAAGGAGCACGGGGGAAAACCAGGACATGGAGCACGTGGGGAACAAAACACAAGAGACAGAAACAGAGTCTGACATTACTGGGCTGGTTCTGGCTCGGGGCCGGATGCTCTCCAGACACCGGAGGATCCCTTCCCTCCAGCTTAGTCCCGGGGTGTCTGGGAGGTCCACGGGGCGATGGTAATTGGTCCCGTGCCAGAACAAAGAGTTGATGGTGGCGTCATCTAAAGCCGTCGCTGCGGCGAGCCCGCAGAACTCCCTGGCATACTCAACGAAGGGGAGATCTCTACGGGCTAGCGCAATGAATCTAGCGGCGATTTCCATAATCGCGGGGGGGAAACAAGGGAAAACAAAAGACTTTTAAAACTAAAACCAAACGGGGAGAAGGAGCACCGCTTACTTTTCTGTCTTGGTCCGGTATTTTGTCACGATCGCTACTGTGAGGGAGCTCGGAGCTCGGACCGAGGAGACGAGGAATACATCACCAAGGAGACTTTAATAACATTCAGGGAACCAGGAAAACACACGTAGCAGAGGAGGTAGACATATACAATACCGGACGCCGAACTAAGACAGGGAAAACTATTTATACACATGACATGACGAGGGGATGATGAGACACACCTGGGATCAATAGAACTAAATGGGGAACACCGACAGGAATGGGAAGGACCAAATATAGGCATAGAAACACATGGGGACCAAAACACACACAAAACACGGAACAGAGTCTGACACTATTAATGTAAAGCTAATGCTTTGCTATTTTTTGTGTGTTTGAAAATAAATTATTTAGCTGTCATGCGTTGCTAAGTAAATAATACAGGTGTAGGCCTATTTAGTTATGCCTTCTTAACAGAAAAAAGCACATTTCATTGTTCATTTGTTTTGGTTTGCCTACTTGCCTATTTTGTTTCAGAGTTTAATTAAATTGCTGGAGATCATTGAATCTCTGGCAGTCTTCGTAATAGGTACTTTTTTTAATAAGAACTTACTTCACAACTGTTAAAAAGTATGTGCTCTATAGCATGAATGTGTGTTATATGAATGTTGTCATGTTGTCATTGTTATGAGGCCTACCAGCATCAGTAGCGCCACTACTGTGTCCGTTGAATGCACACTTAAGAATCTCTGTGAAAGTATTAGGTCATCCGGGAACTTTTTGCCTACAGTTTTATTAATTCTATTAATTTGGACGCAACTCTGTTTTTTTCTACCAGCCTATATACAGTATATGAAAGTATGCATATTCAGTTGCAGCCTCAGAGCTGTTTGTGTTTAGTAAGTGTCCCACTTTACCATGGTATCCAACTGTGTCAAGTTGCAGATCACTTTCTGCACACCCGTAGTCTTTGCTTCATGTTGGTTCTCAGCTTGTTGATTTGAAACATGGCGGAAACACTGATCTATATAGAGAGAGATCAGAAAATCAAGTCTGTAGTGAAGATAATCACTCACTTCACGGTTTGCTTTATGTAACAAAACCACAATTAGTTGTGATGCCATATACAGGTGCATCTCAATAAACACTAAAAATGTTTTTTTTAATTGATCTTATGAAGTATTCTAATTTGTTGAGATAGTGAATTGGTGGGTTTTTGTTAAATGTGAGCCAAAATCATCACAATTAAAAGAACCAAAGACTTAAACTACTTCAGTCTGTGTGCATTGAATTTATTTAATACACGAGTTTCACAATTTGAGTTGAATTACTGAAATAAATGAACTTTTCCACGACATTCTAATTTATTGAGATGCACCTGTATAATTAAGGTATAGAAATTAATCATTTTCATCATTTTGAATTCAGATGTAGTTACTTGGGTTTATTATATCACAATATAATTATTTTATTTTGTTAAGGCTACTTCCTTGTAATGTTTCTGACTTGAATGTTTGACGTCCTAATAATGAATGCCCAACAAGGTTCCCAAAATGCACTTGAAGGATGCAATAAAACCTGACTGAGACTGGAGTAACAACATTCGGTTAACCCATAACCTTTCAATATGGTGGAGAAGAGAAACATTTCAGTTGTGAATGGTAGATGATTATTCTTTTTTTTTTTTTTTCTTCGAAGTAAAACTTCCTTGTTAGCTGTGCATAATGTATATTTGTACACAGAGAAAGGGGCATGTCGGTCAGAGAAAAGACGTCCCATTTTGGTATCCGCATCAAATTAAATTTACAAAAGTTATTTTATATATAAATAAAATATCAAAATATAAATGAAATAATGTTCCATTGTCGTTCAGCTTAACAGATATATTTATGTAAAAATGAAACAACTTATTCTGACCTGTATTTATTAAAATATATCAAAGAAATGTGATCGTACTGAATGTTATTATTTTTAAATGGGTAAAACCTAGTGGTTTGATGGATAGTGGCAAAGACTGGTAAAGATTTAAAATTACAGTTAATTAGTTTTTTGGAGGCTGCACTGCGATCCTTAAATAGAGTCTTTTAATGTCATCTAATGATTATTGTTCTAAATATGCCTGATAGTTATTTTGGTATATGAACTATTTAGTGTAAGTCTTCATGATAAATCATGATAAAAATGAATGATAGTCATTATTTTTTGCTCAATTTTTGCAATTTTTTTTTTTTATTAAACAGAACATATTACGGGAACACTTTCATAAAGCTTTATCAAATGTTTATTGTTTTTTGTTTGTTTGTTTTTTTGTTTAAACAGAACACATTCTAATATACAAGAAATAAAGCTGTATTATTATAATTTTTTTTACCCATGTATTGGAGTAAATAATCATTGTCATTCTCCATGTTTTGATCTCTCCAACCACAAAGCATTCTAACGTAACGTACACGAATTATGACTTGAGAAAGGGCAAATACAATCTTTTGACAAGCATGTCTGGCATGTCTGATGTTCCCATTCATAATAATGATATTATGGGGCATGAATGTATAGTTTCCAAATTGTCAATTCATATTTACGATAACTCTAAAGCACGAGGGCATTTTCTTATAAAAAATATGAGCTGTGGTGTTTTGAGTGATTGCTATGCAGGGCATTGCAATGCAATAGCTAAAGTGTTCAACTCTTCTTTTTTTTGCCATGTTGAAAGATTAAGGCTTTTCCCAACTCTGTAACGCAGGTATCAAAATTATGTGTCCTTCACAGGTACTGGAATTATAGCAAACACAAATTGCTGCAACTTGACAGTTCAAATTGTAACTATGACTTACAAATTTTGATTTGTAATTATGAGTTCCGAGGACACATGAATGGCCAAGCAAAGTGGGAAACTCGGAGTTCTAGATGATACACAAGATGCCAATTTGTGATGTTGGAAAGGGCGTAAAGTGTATATGGCTTTGAGGTTTTCTGGGGGTGAAAATGAGCTGTTTTTGCACATGCACAGCTCATCACCACAAGGCAACTAATTACTACACCTTAGCCAGGACATTGTCGTTGGATAGCTAAAGTGTTCTCAGTGGTTTAGTGTTCAGTTGCTAGGGTATCATGGGTGACTGATATGGCATTGCTAGAGTGTTCTGGGTGGCTCCTTAGAGCCCACCTCCACATATCAGAATCACCTGCACCGCAGCGCACACATAACACACTGAGATCTTGTGTAGTCCATAATTTATTAGGCTATGTTATGTGAGATCATATGGGGGATAACAGCCCTGCCATGCTTGTCTTAAACATGTAGTCCTCTGCACTGTACAATGCTCCTTCATTCTCTATCTCCCAACATCTATTATTATTGGTAGTTGCATGTAGTATAGCGGGAGTGCAGACAGAAGGTCATTGTTTTCAATTACAGATTGCATCTTCGATATCCAATATCAAATTGTTTATCTTGACATCATATCTGCCAGCAGGAGAAAAGGAACTACTGTATATGGTTGACAAGCTTTACTAGCAAGCTTGGTCAAATGTGTTACCTTACTATGCAAAGGCTTGGAACTGTATATATTGGAAAATAAAGTCTGTATTATTGTAATTTTTTTTTTTAAGTATTGGCGCACTTAAAGACATAGTTCACCCAAAAATAAAAATTCTTTCGTTATTTACTGACCCTCATGTTGCTCTAAATCTGTGTGACTTTCTTTGTTCTGTGGAACATAAAAGAAAATATTTTGAGGGTGGGGTAGAATACAGTGGGGTAGAATGCCCCCCAGGAGAAGATGACCCTGCTACCTTCATTTTTTCCCTTGACCATAGATGGAACAAAATTTTATCCCAGCACGTTTGATGAGTGGCTGTGATCTTATTAATTTAATAATTTAATCTGAATATAAACATTTGTAAGATTTAGTCAGTCGAAACAGCTTTGGGATTCATTTATTTAATTCTGTGTCTCTGGAAAATAGTAATTTGTGACATTAAATATTAAAGATTTTTGTGTCTATTTCTTAAAATGGGATTTATGGGAACATTTATGTTTTTAGATTTGTGGAGTAAAAACATATTGTTTGTATTTTGAAGTGAGAAGATAAAATTGTCACAGAAGGTCCCGAGTGTCTTTTTGTTAGTGTTGTTCTTTTTTTAATGTTCTTTTTTTATTATTTAAAAATATATATATTTTAATGTGTTATTTTTATTTTAAGTTAATTTTATTATTTAGTGTAATTCATGGGTTTATTGTTCAATTAGAATTACTGTAGATGTACATTTACATTAAAACCTATAGGTTATTGATTTAGTATTCTATATTAAAATACTAAATTCCACTTTTATCTATCTATCTATCTATCTATCTATCTATCTATCTATCTATCTATCTATCTATCTATCTATCTATCTATCTATCTATCTATCTATCTATCTATCTATCTATCTATCTATCTATCTATCTATCTATCTATCTATCTATCTATCTATCTATCTATCTATCTATCTATCTATCTATCTATCTATCTATCTATCTATCTATCTATCTATCTATCTATCTATCTATCTATCTATCTATCTATCTATCTATCTATCTATCTATCTATCTATCTATCTATCTATCTATCTATCTATCTATCTATCTATCTATCTATCTATCTATCTATATCAATCTATCATCTATCTATCTATCTATCTATCTATCTATCTATCTATCTATCTGTCTATCTATTGACTGTCTGTCTGTCTGTCTGTCTATCTATCTATCTATCTATCTATCTATCTATCTATATCAATCAATCTATCTATCGATCTATCTATCGATCTATCTATCTATCTATATCAATCAATCAATCCATCTATCTATCTATCATCTATCTATCTATCTATCTATCTATCTATCTATCTATCTATCTA
>NW_015541011.1:772650-774017 GCF_001515605.1 Sinocyclocheilus anshuiensis | reverse complement strand
TCTATCTTCTATCTATCTATCTATCTATCTATCTATCTATCTATCTATCTATCTATCTATCTATCTATCTATCTATCCATATAAATGTCTAAATGTAAATCCATTCATCCATGCATCCATCCATATACACGCATCATCATCATTATTTA
This sequence comes from Sinocyclocheilus anshuiensis, assembly GCF_001515605.1. Classification (NCBI taxonomy): domain Eukaryota; kingdom Metazoa; phylum Chordata; class Actinopteri; order Cypriniformes; family Cyprinidae; genus Sinocyclocheilus; species Sinocyclocheilus anshuiensis. Next base: position 773,868 of record NW_015541011.1, on the reverse strand, counting down.
ACATACTATCTATATGTAAATATGTTAAAATTTACAGTAAATACATATTGCTCTCAGGGAGGGCATCTTCCCCTTATCCTACCCTAAATTAATCATTTAGACTTACTTAGACTTAATGTGGAAGACTTAAAAATGGTATAAAGTTTTGATTTTGTTGTTAAAATGAAACCCTCCTCCTTGCTATTATCACAGATTTATCTGTCAGGAGTATGATGAAATCTTGTGATAGCTGTGTTGTCGAGATGGACTTTATAGCTCAGTGCATTTACACCGGATAAATAGGTTCATTTCTGCCTTCATCAGTATGTAGGCTGTTTAAGGTTTTCTTGTGCTATTAATTTTATGCCATTAAACCCATCTCTTTAAAAAAAAAAAGAAAGAAAGAAAAGGGAAAAAAACATTTTTTTCTCTCTCTCGCACAGCGCTAGCCTTTGCTCTGCTTCTTTTTCTCTGTCTCCCCCTCCCTCTCGCTGTCCTTCTTTCTTCTCTTTCTTTCTCTCTGGCTGCTTTTCATTCCTGTTTCTCTTTTCATTGTTTTTTTTTCTCGCTTTTCTTTAGCTCTTTGGGACCTCTATTTCTTCTCTTCCTCTATTCAGGTTCTCTTTATTCTCTTTTCTGAATAGTTGTGGTACTTAAAGGGAAAGGGGAAAGGGAAGGAGCAGGGAAGGAGCAGGGAAGGGAGGTTAGTTTCAGTCAGATCTCAAGCACACCACTTCCTCCTACTGCAGTCAGTCTCAACCAGACTTTTTCCTTATGACTTACATAAAGCACCCGGTTTAGCCCTAATGAAACACCCTCAGGTGCCTTTCTATGCATGCAAACTTGTCTAATTTTGATTAATCCTATGTAAAGTACAGGGGTATATTATGTCTTATTGTTTTTTTGTGTTGTCAAGGTTGTGATATATTGACATACATTTCTGCTGTAGTTGTGTGGAGGACTGTTATCTCCTCATAGAAGGTGTCTAGGTCTCGCAGGGACATCTTCATCACAGCCCTGAGCTGACAGGCCACGATGTCCTGCCACATAGCATGTTATTCACTAGGAGCCATAAGGAAGGGATATGAGGGAACCTTAGAGGGGGTAAAGCATAGAAAATCTCACTCTTTTTTATTTAAGTAAACTTCAAATTAAAATTAAAGCTGGGTAAATTTGATTCTAATTCATTCCGCCATATTTGAATCATAATGTCTATAGAAATTCACTGTCAGTTAATGC
>NW_015541011.1:766723-772102 GCF_001515605.1 Sinocyclocheilus anshuiensis | reverse complement strand
TGAAAAATTTAAGGGGGTCTGAATACTTTCCGTACCCACTGTATATACACAACACCAAAAGGTCTGTGCATACCAATGTAAACTTAACAAAACAAAAGAAGCATATCTTGTGTGAAACTGTTACTATCACATTGTGTACAATTATAATAGAATTATGAACTCAGGAAGACTTCGGTTATAAACTCCCATGTAAAGTGCAAAGTCTTTGTCTCAATGATTCATTAAAAGGACAAGATCATAAGATTAATTTGCTCATAAATCTGACACTGAGTACACTGCATGTTTTTGTAATTCAGTAATAAGAACTGGTTTAAAGAAATCTTTTGTTCATGAATTGGACTAGACTGGTTGCACTTCACGTTTATGTCTCACTAAAAAGAACCAGTTTAAAAAGAGTCTTTTGTTTGAATTGTACTACACTGTTTGCTCTGCTTTTGATTCACTAAAACGAACTGGCTCATAAGTGTAATTTGTTTGTGAATCAGACACAGGACTGTATGTACAGGAGACACTGGCATAGAGTAGAAGATCATTCTTAGGATTTTAAGAAACAAGGTTGATGAAAATCAATTTTTTTATATTTTTTTACCCTGCTCTTATTAAAACTAATCCTGTTTACTTTCCTGTTGCACTTTCCTTATCTTATTGTGAATGATTAATCAGTCCACATTATTCCAATTTAAAAAAATTGTTCGGCTTTATAATCTTTAAGTAAATTGCTCTTCCACTGAAACAATTTTCCGTTTCTACTAATATCACATAGGCAATGTGTTAATGGATAATGTTAACCAATATCCAAATAGCTACTTAGGTATGTAATGTTCACTTTTCACACTCCAGTCGATTTCCAATGTTCCATCCTATATATTTTCTCATTAAACATCCAGTTTCACTTAGTAATGCATCACATTATGGAAGTGAAATGGTTTGCAATCGACAGTTCACTTTGACTTTAATCATAAACACATCACATACATCTACACCATGCTGAAGTAGCCGCAGCAAGATGAGGACACACAAAATCAGGGTTGATTCATCCTGTAATTGTTTGCACACTAGACCATCTTCCGAAAGCTTGAAGAACAGAGAAGCCGCCCAGGGATGAGCGCTGAAGAACTGACCACTCTGTCTAGCACACATGTAAATGAGAGATTGTGCCAGTGGAAACGAAACGGAAAGTGATTAAAAATGCAGAATTGATAGGGCAACAGATGAAACTTTTCTCTCGCTCTCCTGCTCTCTCTTGCTCTCCATAAGTAAGAAACGAGAAAAAAAAAACAGCATGATGGAATGGCAGGCTTGAAGGGGAGAGAAAGGTGAAAGACAGATGAAAGTGAAAGGAGATAAAAGCCGGAGTGAGGAGGGTGTGGGATAAAGCAGGAGGAAGGGAGGCAGAGATGAAAGCAAAATGAGAAAGATAAGAACAGAGTGAGAGAGACAGAGAGGGAAACGGAGGGAGAGATAGATAGTGTACAGCGCAAAGAGAGGGGTAACCATGGAAACAAGAAGAAGGTACAAAAGAAGAGAGAGACAAAGGGGTTTTGATTTAAAAGAATGAAACTTGGGAGAAAGAAAAAGTAATTCAGGTTGAAATTTGTTACCATGAGGTGAGGGAGAAATACAAAAGAGCACGAGCCTGCAGAAGGACGGCCGCTTCTTCCATGCTATTTATGAGGCCCTGCAAATGAGACTTTGCCTACTGTCAGGTGTCAGACCCACTAGTATTTACAGGCCTCTTCATTTGAGCGCGGGCCGCTGCGTAGATGGATGCTGAAATTGGATGTGATACTAGGCAGCTAGACTCGTGTCGTCGGCCCATTTAACTGCCATTAGCAGGATTATGAGATGAAACGGCATGCGAGGCAGGAGGTAACTGTTCTCTTGAAGGCAGCGGCGGGAGTCAGCCGAGGCTTTGACCTCCCAACCTCATACCGCAGGGAGACGCATGCATGCAGAGGAGTGGCGCTCCTGAATGCTTCTAGGCCCAACACAATGAACTTGTGCCTTCGCAGCTGAGTTTTGCAGGGTGTGGACTCCCGCCTCATTCAGATGCGTACAATATAGCCTCCTATTTACATTCATATTTGTCTATCTTCATGGAGCCGAAGCCAGACATTGCTTTTTTTATTATGTGTTTTGTTAGTCTCTTGTGTGTCTCTTTTCTTTCTATCTCCCTCCCTTCCCCCTTCTCTCCTGTCTTTCTCTCACTGTCCCTCTCCCATTCCTCTTTCTGTTTCTTTCTCTCTCGCTCATCCTCCCTCCCCCTTCTCTCTCTCTCTCTCTCTCTCTCTCTCTCGCTCTCCTCTTTCTCCTTTTCTCGCTCTTCTTCTCTCTCTCGCTCTCTCTCTCCCCCACTCTCCTGTTTCTTTTCTCTCTCTCTCTCTGTTCCTTTTATATCCTGTGCTGAATGCTCTCCTCCCTCAACTGTCTTTCTCTTTTCTATTCACTCTATTTCCTCTCGGTTCTCTCGGCAGAAACATTTCTTGCCCAATATTCTGTCCAACATTTTATCTGTAACCCCCATGCTGAATGAGGGGGGTAATCTTTTATTCAGGATTTGGAGAGCCTCTCTTCTTTGCATCTTCTGTGTTTGTGTGTGCGCTCGTGTATCTGAGTGTGATTTTCTCAGAAGTGCTGCAACCAAAATACACAAACATTGAAAACAAGAGCGCAGGATCATCAGGGCCGAGGTTCAACTTTGCATGGCTGAGATTAAGACATTCAGGATGGTATTGACATATGAAGTGCTGTAACTCAGTGTTTGGGTAAACTAGCTCCCGCAGTCTGTCTTCATAACATGCTCACACAAGTGGGCAAATGATTTAGAAGTTAATTTAGAAAGGAACTAACTGCTGGCAGTAATGTCTGGCTTGGGGTCAAAGGTTATGTCCATTGAGTTTCAGTGGTTAATAAGTGGCAGTGCTGGAGGGAGTTAGAGCTGAAGGCTAGCTGTACTCGCTTTGACACCTCTCAAGAGCTTCCGCTAAACCCAATCTCACTCACAGTAGCACAGAGTCATGATCTTGCAGCCTGAATAACAGGTTAACATCTGGCTTTGTGCTAATTCATGTTTGTTTCATGTTTGAAAAAATCATTTATAATGGAGATATGTTTAGATTATAATGACAGCATGAAATCTAGCAAACAGCAGTTTTTTTTTTTGTCATGTCATTACATAGAAAGCAAACATTTAGAAAGTAATAGTTTTCTTAGGGGGGTTTATGGCAAAGTAAATATTTCTGTGGTGGGTAGAATTAAGTTTATGTCAAAACAAACTTATCCATGTATAAAAATGTACACTACTGTTCAAAAGTTTTTTTTATATTTTTGAAAGGAGTCTTATGCTCACCAAGGCTGCATTTATTTGATCAAATAACAGTAATATAGGGAAATATTACAACAACTTTCTGTTTATTTTTTGTGATGACAACGCTGAATTTTCAGTAGCCATTACTTCAGTGTTGCATGAACCCTCAGAAATCTTTTTAATATGTTGATTTGGTGCTCAAGAAACATTTCAGCTAAAAACAGTGGTGCTATACTCTTTTGTGGAAACTATTATGTATAATTTTTGATAAAATGATGACTAGAATGTTCAAATGAACAGCATTTATTTGAAATAGAAGTCTTTTGTGACATTATATATCTTTACTGTCACTTCTGGCCAATTTGATGCATTTTTGGCTGAATAAAATGATTAATTTCTTTCCCAAACAAAAAAAAAAAAGCTTTCGAACTGTAGTGCATATGGCTAGATGGCACAATGTCTTCATGAGCCCTTTTTTAATGAACATCAGTATTTGTTAAAAAAAAATGTATAATATATATCAGGCACGTGCACAGGTAGGGCTCAACCTGTGCAGAGCACATGCCCTTTTTGCCCTTACTGAATTAATCATAATTTTTCCTTATCTAGAGGACAACTTAAGTAAACAAAATGGCACGGTTTACCCCACTCTCTATTTTTAATTTCTTGCATTTACAGTTGAAAATCTTGACCACTGTGTTTGTGCTACACCCTTTTGCCTTTATTGCATCACATTGGAGTTAGGAGGTGTCAGTATGTTCTGGTAGAGGGTTTCATATTTCCCATCGTATCACCTGCGGTGGGCTAGTATGTCCCTGTTCAGGTCACATTAGCACTGAGGCTTTTGAGAATTGAAAACGACCACATGCACACACATCCCAGTCAGATCTCAGCCACTAACCCAACCGGTTCAAGCCCACTTCCCTGAGTATCATACGTTCACATTGCCGCAGAAAACAATGCAGACAAAAGTTCCCTATTGCTTCTCTTCAGGTGGAGGAGAAATACACAAACCGTAAGAAAAAGTGCCATGTGATGTGCACACATGCACACTTGTCGGTTAAACTTGTAGATGGATTCCCAACACAAACACCCCTCTAAAGCACAAACCTGTGGAGAAGCAAACACAGACACACACATGCAGAAGAAACTAGTAGGCGTTCATTATTCATCAAGTATTCTTCCCTGCGTGTGTGAGTGAGTGTGTGACTGGTTCACACAAGTCTGATACTTCTGGGCAAATGAGGTTAGGAGTGAGGGAGGGGTTAAAGCCCTTTTTCCTTTTTTTTTTTTTTTTTTTTTAAAGGAGGGGGAAAACCCCATGGGCCTGGATGGGTATTCCAGCCAGCATATTCTTTCTTTCCAAACTTTTGTTGTCTCCCCCTCTTCGTTTTCCCCACAGGCGGGCAGCTCTGTGTTGTTTTATGTACACGTCCCTGGCCGTTTCTTCTTCCATGTGGATTCTTTGTCTTTTGCGTCTTATCTCTTTGTTTCTTCCCTTGCACTCTTTCTATTTTCTCTCCTCTCTCGCTCTCTCAACTTCCTGCTATCTCTCCCCCTCACTCACGCTCTCCCTCAATCTCTCTTTATCTCTGTCTGTTTCCCTTCTCTCCCTATCTCTCTCTCTCCCTGTCCTTTCTCTTTTCCCTCCCTCCTTTCCTCTCACGATCTCTCACACGCACACACACACATCTTTCTCTCACTCAGACGCACATATACTGACTCTCCTACAATGCTTGATTTTCTCTCTCTTTCGTGGATTGCCCTTTCCTGCTCACTGATGAAAATTATCCTCCACTCTTCTCACACTGATGGTATATAGCACAGTCCTTCAGTTCTTCACTCAGGTGTGTTCCATTCCATAATAGAGGCTCGTTTGTGGGACGGCCAGCCTATATCCCGGCGTTAATAAACTCACGGGAAGTGTTAGACTAATCCCATACCTTTTCCGTAACGAGGATGAGCGGGAACACCTCAGCACACACCCGGCAATGGAACGGGCAGGTATAGTCTATCGCGTGCTCCTGACAGGGAAACCGGAACTTTAATAGTTAATATCTTTCCTTGCTGTC
>NW_015541011.1:766522-766684 GCF_001515605.1 Sinocyclocheilus anshuiensis | reverse complement strand
TCTCTTCCCCTCCCCCTCTTTTTCTCTTGCTGATGGACTCCTCTTTTTTATTTTCACACTCCACCATCCCCCTTTTTCTTCTTTTTTTCTCACTCTCTCTCTCTCAGGCTGCTGAAACTCTCTCTCTTTCACTGCGTTCTCTCTTTCCATCTCTCTTTCAGT
>NW_015541011.1:764554-766479 GCF_001515605.1 Sinocyclocheilus anshuiensis | reverse complement strand
CCCCCAGTTCCTCTCTTCCTCCTTTTTTGCTGCATTCTCTTCTTCTCTCGCCCTCCCCCACCTCTTTTCTCTCTGTCGCTCTCTCTCTCTTTATATTTCTCTTCCATTCACCCCCCTCCTTTCCCTTCCCTTTTCTCTCTATACCTCTCTGTCTCAGTCCCCCTCCCTCTTCCTCTTATTCTCTCTCTCCACCATGTCTGTCTCACTCCCTCCCTCCCTCTCTTTCCAAACTGCTTTTCTTTCTTTTGTCACTCATTTTTGGTGTGTGCACTGGCTCTCAGACATCGCACGGGCGTCTTGCGGCTTAATTATTTGAGATGCGCAAATAAATAGACCTGTGGAACTTATCTCCCGGGAAACATTCATTCAGCATATCTCACTCACTGTCTGTCTGACACTGACAGACACACCTCCAGTGAGCCGGTGATTAGAGATAACTCTGTGTGTGTGTGTGTGTGTGTGTGTGTGTGTGTGTGTGTGGCTTGAAACATGTTTGCCATCATCTCTACCGCGAAGAGAGGACGTACGTGTGTTGAGAAGTGAGCTTTTGTTAGTACGAGTGAAATATGTTTGTTGAGGGGCCACGCCGTATGTGCGTGAGAAAGAGAGATAGTGAATGCGCGAGAGAGAGAGCGAAAGAGAAAGAAAGAAAGGAGAAAGAGACGGGGGAGTGTGAGGAAGGGAGGGCAGAGAGACGTAGAGAAAGAAAGAAAGAAAAAAGAAAAAGAATGAAAGAAACAGGTTTGTGTGTGTATGTGTGTGAGAGAGGCAGGCACAGTCAGTTCTGATAACAGCAACAGTAGGAGGAGGATGAGCTTGGCTCTGCCCCCTTTGCTTCTCCCAGCTATAAATTGGAGCTGGTGTCTTTTGCTCCTCTCACTTCTCTTGAAGGATGAGGTCCCTGAAACATCTCAAACATCACACCAGGAGTAATGTGGTGAGTGCTCAACCCAAACATACATGCTGCATGAAGTGGCTTGTGTTGATATATTGAATGGAACTGTTGGTTAATTGCTGTGTGAAAGTTTGCAACTTTAAACTGGGGAAATGAAATAACTTTTTTCTCTCACACAGAATACCACAAGAGTGTAATTTGTACTTTAACCTTTCTCTCTTTTTCAGTCTAGCCTCATGTTATCTGCCTCCAATGCAGTATGTTTCTCCTGTTTTCTATCTCTCATATTTACTCACTCTCGCACACACACACAAACCCAGGTTTATTCTGTGCTGGTCTTTACACTTGCTAGTGTTTGTGATTTTTTTTTTAATCTATTTTTATATTCACTTCAGCTCTTCTCATACAGTCACGGCTGCTATCTTGTCTCTTTCATTTGTCTTTCTGTCTTAACACTCCTTCTCTTTCCTATTCGCTCCCTCCTTCTTTCTCATTTCTCACCCTCATCTTTTCTCTCTCTTTCTGTCTCCTTCTTAGTTTTAGTCTTTCACTGCCCACAACCCCTCCCTCTCTCTTTATCTCTCTGTTGTACTCTCTCTCACTCACTCAGTTTCTTTCGGTCTCTGATCCCCCGCCGCCCCTCCCTCCCCCTCTTCTTTTCCTCTCACTCTTTCTTTATCTCTCTTTATCTTTCTTTTCTCACTCCCCTCCCTCACCCAGTCTTTCATTCTATCTCTCATCCCCCAGTTCCCTTCCCTCCCCTTCCTCTCTCTTCCTTCTTTCACTTGCTTCCTCAATCACCCTTTTTCTGCACTCACTCACTTACTCTTTTTTTCTCTGTTTCTCCCTATGTCTGACTGCTTTAAAAGCAGTAATTATAAATGACATGGTTATCAGGGCATCCAGGTTCCCCATCTCATTTCTTGCTCCCTCTCTCTCTCTCTGCCCCCACCCACTTCTCTTTTTCTTTCCCCTGTCTCTGCTTGTCTGGCTCTCTTCCTCTGTTTAACAGCTGTCAGTCTCTCCCTCC
>NW_015541011.1:750147-763424 GCF_001515605.1 Sinocyclocheilus anshuiensis | reverse complement strand
CCCTCCCTCTTTCCCTTGTGTATGCTTGTTTTTGCTTAAGCTTAAATCCGTATTGTGTAGCTAGGTACCAGCTCGTTCGAGGTGATAATGTGTGTTAACGACTTTCTGAGAACACATACATTTACTTGTGTGCACATGACAGTGATTTGGGCGTTCTGGTACTCTAGAACAGAGGTGTGGTAAAGTGACCTGTGCTAAGAGTTCAACCAAGTTCCCCTTAATTAATCCACACATAAGTAACATAATCATGAGCCTCAAAGAACAATTTTTCTTATAGGTGCTGCATGTAACTGGATCACGTTGGCTTTAGGCAATCTGTGAAGTCTGCATATTGACTAGACTTGCTGGTACTGCTAAAACGTCACTGTCCATCCTTTTCATAGTCAGCAGTGGTGGTCCACGGATGTAGACTTCCCACTCGGACCCAGACACTCTTTGTGCTTCGTGTTCATTTAAAGACTGTGAAGGAAGGAAGCATGGCGCTCAAACAGACCTGTCTTATCTCTTCTATCTAAAGCAATCTCTGGTGGACACAGAGGCAATGCGTTGTCAGACTCTGTCTCTTGCTTACTGCTGTGAAAATTAGAAAAATTATATATTATATTTATATAGTGAAATTTTACGATTCTAGAAAAACATCGCTGCCATGTTGTCAGAAATTGCCTGTAATTTTTTTTATTTCTAAAGCAAATCCACAAAATCTATTTAAACAACTCTTATTTGTTGCCCTGCGTCAGTCAACTTGGTTGTTTCTGGCACTCATGTAGATGTGACGCTATTGCACTTCATTGCTATTGTAGTGACACTGTTGCCATGACAGCCTTAGCCAGACATTGTTGCTACGACTGTATTGTATTGACACTTGCAATGGCAGATTTACTCTACATTGATTCTTATTTTTTCTGAAGTATTGCTAAGACCTGTTGTTTTCTCCATTGGCAGGAAGAGCAGGAAGTTCCTCTGGTTCGCTGCTATTCTAAAGTGATGGAGCATGCAGTGGATGTCGGCACTCAGACTGACCCAGTGGTGGTCCTGTCCCTGGCCCAGGCTGCTGTGCTGGGACTCATATCACAGAATGAAATCTTTGGAGCCACAATTGCCCCAAACGGTTTCTACACGGGAGAGGGACGTGAAGGCCCTGCGCCTCCTGCAGACTCCATGGAGTATGAATATGCAGATCAGCTAATTGGAGCCAATGGAGACTATCTATCCGAGCCTCACAGGGAGAACAGGAGGCCAGAAGGTCTCTACGGGGCAGAATGCAGGCGTCCAGGGCCCCGAGGGAGGATCAAGAGGCCCTTGAGTAAAGGAGAACCAGAGGAGTCCACAGAGAGGTCTCCGGACACACCGAGTCAGGTGAAAGGAGAGAGGCCTGAGTTCTCTAGCCCATGTTATCTCTCGAATCCCCAGGAAACTGACAATGAGCCAGAAGTGTTGGACCTAACACCTCAAAGAGTGCCAATGAAAGAAGAGCAGTGTAACAAAGGCTACCCTGAGCCCTCGAGGGAGCCAGCCAGCCAACAGGTTGACTCTGACACTCAGACGCAAGCCCACCAAAGCCCTGTGGGGCATGGAAAAGCTTTGGTGGAGTCCTCTGTGGAAGGACAGGGAAAGGAGGAGGAACAGGAAGAAGAGGAGGAGGAAGTGGAGGAGAGAGCACTGAACCTGAAAACCACAGAGGAGGATGTGAGCCCAGCAATGAGGCGCTACTATGAGTCCAGTGTGACAGCATATGAGGCTGCTGAGATGGGCCTACTGGGAGACTATGAGGAGGGTGGCCAGACCATGATGTGGACGGAGGGTGAGAACTCCTTGGGTAGACGGATGCAGATCGACCGACTAGATATCAACGTGCAAATCGACGAATCATACTGTGTGGATGTGGGTGAAGGCCTGAAACGCTGGAAGTGCCGCATGTGCGAGAAGTCCTACACTTCGAAGTACAACTTGGTTACGCACATCCTTGGTCACAATGGCATCAAACCACATGAGTGTCTGCATTGTGGAAAGCTCTTTAAGCAGCCCAGCCACCTTCAGACGCATCTGCTAACGCACCAGGGGACGCGGCCACACAAGTGCACCGTCTGCAAGAAGGCCTTTACCCAGACGAGTCACCTTAAACGGCACATGTTGCAGCATAGCGACGTCAAGCCTTACAGCTGCCGCTTCTGTGGCCGAGGATTTGCCTACCCCAGTGAGCTACGTACTCATGAGACCAAGCACGAGAGCGGCCACTGTCATGTCTGCACGCAGTGCGGCATGGAGTTCCCCACTCACGCCCACCTCAAGCGCCACCACGTCAGCCACCAGGGCCCGACGACTTTTCAGTGCACCGAATGTCATAAGTCCTTCGCCTACCGTAGCCAGCTCCAGAACCATCTGATGAAGCACCAGAATGTGCGTCCCTATGTCTGCTCAGAGTGCGGCATGGAGTTCGTGCAGATCCACCACCTGAAGCAGCACATGCTTACACACAAGGTACTGACACAGCAGGCCCTCGAACACAAGGTACTTAAACCTCAGTTTTCGTAATCTTCCCGCAACCATCCTATTAGAAATTACTCCCCAGTGACATTCAGATCCAGACCCCACCTACATTTCCCACCAGTACATGCTCCCATAAAACTCTAGGTTAATGTATCATCTTCAGTTGTGTCTCGGGTATTGCCACAACAAGTTTCTGTGTAAATGGAGCTGTCTCTGTCAGTCCCTTCCAGCCATCGAATCCGCCTCCTACCCTGCCATTAACTCATCCCGTTTCCATGTCCCTTGCACTAGTATGGAGCTGTTTTGTTTTGTGTGTGCTTTGTGCAGTGAAGTGTCTCACAAGCTGATACTTCCTCCTTTCATTTCTCACTCTCCATGAGTATGATTCATCTCGTCATGACTGCAGTGTCAGTAAACAGAATGTGTCACAGGTCAGCAGGGTTATAAACAAAAAACACATGGGCAGTTAGTCATTTATTCAGCATTTACATCAACAGTTGTCTAGCTTGAGCACTGTTGTTAGATTTATTGTTATTAGAGATAAAGATTGTCACTCCTACATGAGAACACTGGATGTTTCCCGTACACTATATGGCCAAAAGTTAGTGGACACCTGAACATCGCTTCAGTATGTGCTTTATAAATGCCAGTAATAGGGAGTTGGTCATTCCTAACTCTGCTGGAAAGGCTTTCTACAAGATGTGGGAATGCATACAGGGATTTGATCCCATTCAGACACAAACAGATCAGGCATTGATCTTGAGGTGATGTGGCCTGGTCAAAGTCGCCGTTCTAATTTGTCTCAACAGAGTTTATTGGGGTTCAGGTCTGTGTTTTGTGCAGGCCAGTCAAGTTCTTCCACATCAGACTCAGTACCGTGTATTTATTGACCTGTGCAAGAACAATAGGGCCCTCCCCAAACTATTACCCCAAAGTTGGAAGCACATCATTCTCTAGAATTGTCCTCACTGAAATTAAGGTGCCAAACACAAGGGGTAGCCCACACACTTATGACCATGTAGTGTAGATTCATTGTAGTTGTTCTTAGCACATTCTTAAATGGAAAGAGTGTTTCTGTGTGTGTTAGGACGGCAGTATTCCCTTGATACACTGGAAGTGTAGAGTCAAATTGTTAAGGTGAGAGAATGTTTAACTCTCTTCATTTGTTAATGTTTTAGCTTGGTGGAGCATCAGAACTCGCACTGCACTGCATACACAAATCTATTTACCCTGCAGCATTGCGATAACAACAGTGAATAAAATGTGTGTGTGTGTGTGTGTGTGTGTGTGTGTGTGTGTGTGAATTTGTTGCTCAGTATTATAGATTCTAGTGAGCAAGCAAGACAGGCACCCTACTGATGGATTCAGCTGCGCTTATGGCAACTAACCACTTTTTCCTCATTCGATTGATGCCAGTGCTAAATCATGCTAAACCCCCCCCCCCGCTCTCAAAAACGAATAAAAAAAAAATTTACCGCTAATTACAACAGTTACTTTTTAAGTGATGGTCACAATGGAATCATCTCTAAATATATTGTTGTTGTCTTTCTCTCTCAGGGTATGAAGGAATACAAATGTGATGTTTGTTCTCGCGAGTTCACTCTGTCTGCCAACCTGAAGCGACATATGCTGATTCACACCAGTGTGCGCCCTTTCCAGTGCCACGTCTGCTTCAAGACCTTTGTTCAGAAGCAGACGCTTAAAACACACATGATTGTCCACTTGCCTGTGAAACCTTTTAAGTGCAAGGTGGGTACAAAGAAATCTTCCATGCTAACATAACCCTGCTGGAGTCCTCCAGACAGCCTGTATTTTTCTGCCTGTTACAGCTGTGCATTATAGACCTCTAATAGTTCCCGAATTGGTTTCTGTAGGTGTGCGGGAAGTCCTTCAACAGAATGTATAACCTGCTGGGTCACATGCACCTTCATGCCGGTAGCAAACCCTTCAAGTGTCCTTACTGCACCAGCAAGTTCAATTTGAAGGGCAACTTGAGTCGACACATGAAGGTGAAACATGGAATCCTGGACACCTCAACCGAAGCACAAGGTAATAATATGCAAATTTGACCTCAGTTTATACTTACTTGTGACTCTTGCTGTTCTCAATGTTATAGAAAATTAGAAATGACAAGACCGGTATAGCCTAGAGGTTTATAGAACTGTTTGACTCTGCCTCTCTGTGGCCTTATAGGGCGGAAGTAAATTCTGATGCTAGAACAAGTGTGTCCTGCAAGTGTAAAGAAAAATACCAAGACTTGTGATATACATTTGACTGATTCAAAGGTTTTTGTCAATGATTTAATTTCACAAAATCATAAAGTATCATTATAAAGTATAACCCTCTGAATTCACGTTGTGTATATATGAATATATACCAAAAAGTGTTAAAGCTAATTGTGCTATTAGTCAGGCTTATATTTGTGTGTTTCCATTTCCTTCCTCAGATGCCCTGCCTCATGCGGAGGGTCAGGAAGATTACGAGGAAGAGAGCTTTGATTACAGTGAGAGGGAGAATCTAGCCAGCAACAACGCACAAGATTTGGCGAAACTCGCCAAAATTAGCTACTACAACTACACTAAGGTTGCTGCTCGCTACAACACAACTTAAGCGGCTGACTGAGACACTAAAATGTGGTTTAAGAGGAAAAATGACTGTCACGGTCATTTCTGTAGTACTCTTGGCTCTGACATGAGCCACTGAGGAAATAGCCATCATGAAGTGGATGTGCACTGGAAGCCATTTTGGCTCTGTGAAACAAAAGTGATAGCAGAGTGAAACTTCATTTTAACAATGTAATTTCACATTAGAAACCATCCTGAACAATAAAGGACTGTGTGTGTAGATGCTATTCTTTTGGGGGGGATAATTCCACTTTTGCCCATCACAGTGCAGTTCTTGAGAAGGATATAATTTATAAGTCACTTTCAATGGTGCAGTGAAACAATATGCACAGATGTAAGAAGGCACTTAATCTATACAGACAATCCACAGCTCTTTAAAACAGAGACAAACAAGACCTAAGGCATGGGATAGTTCACCCCAAAAATGAATATTTTGTCATCATTTACTCACCTTCATGATGATAACCAAACTGTTGCTGGTAACCACTAACCAATGACATCCATAGTATTTTTTTTCCATACTATGGAAGTCAGTGGCTACCAGCAGCTGTTTGGTTACCAACATTCTTCAAAATATATTTTGTTCAACAGAAAAAAAGAAATTCATACAGGAACATGAGTGTGAGTAAATGTTGACAAAATGTTAATTTTCGGGTGAATCATCTCTTCAATCTTGTTGGTGGTTTTACTGTCCAGCAAGTTAGATACCACTTTATAGGACTTAACCAAAGCTGACAAAGTGCAAATAGTTTTCATTACATGCTAACTTTCCCAGCATTTAGTTTATAGGCATACTGTGACTTTTTGTAAAGATTATTTTTCAGCAGTTTGTGGTTTTCGATGGGCATTTGCAGTTTGTTGCTCACAGTGGATTGATTGAGCTTGTGGGATGGGTTTTCAGTGCCTGTTTTTTTTTTTTTTTTTTATAATAATGGGCCAGACCATGGCATTTGATCACTGTATGGCCTTCTGGATATTTTTGTTTGTTTTTACATTATTGCATATAGTATTTATTGCTCAATGTTCTTGGCATTCATAAGTGTAAATACATTCCCAGTATTCCAGATGGACGGACTTTATTTCAAGTTAAAAATTATAGAAGCTAAGCCATGGGTTTAGTTCAATTTGAGTATAATTGCATTATTTACCCAAGTCCATTGTTTGGTCCATCTTCTCTAAATTCAAGAATCTTCTGTCTAAATTATGTATTTTTTCTATCTTTAGTTTGATAATAATACAAACTAAGATTTGTCCCTTTAAAGCGATCAATATTTTACAGAGCCATGCGTCAGCCAAAAAAAAAAAAGTTAAATATTTCATCTTCATAAATCTCTGAAATGTCTCATTAGTTTGCAGTCTATACTTCTGTGTTGTGTGTACTTCGTACTAGCTAACTATGCAGGCTAAATTAATTTCATTTTTTAAATGTGGTAATCTTCTAGCATCAGTTTTTTGGTGTGGCTTAAATTACCTTATTTCAAACCTCATCCAATTTAACATCCATTTTAATCTCCTTGGACATAAAACCTTGTAACGTGCACTGCATCTTCCACAAAGTCACCAATACTGGTTGAATTTTGACGAGGATGCCCTAAAAACACTGGACAAAAATATGAACTGCCCTTGTGTGTGCAAGTGTCTCATCCATCATTCCTGCGCAGAGCTCAGGAGTGATGAATGACAGTCTGCCGACATGTGACAGGGCTTGAGACCCAGCAGAGAATGATTGGGGAAATTCACCATGTGTTCTCCATCTAGCTAGGCAACTCATAATGTTAATGTGTAACACAGGATTTGGTGCATTTTTATTGTTTTAAATGGTTGTGTCCTTGCATTTTGGGCAGTTAGCTCTAAGCTAGGCAGGAATTTTAGTTTTGTATAAGCTTTCAATTCTTTTGTTGCACACTGATGTGAATATGATGTTGATAAATGTTAAACGTTGTGCTATGGACATTATAAATTAATACATTTATTTACCTTTAAACATGTGGAGTGTGAGTGTGTATATTGTGATGAATCATACAAGAGCAGGGATCCAGGTGGCAGAGATTTATTAGAGGGTTTCTCACATGGCCCTTGAACTTTCTTTTTCTCCTGTGGTTTTATACAGCATCTGACATACAGTACTTCATCTTACAAAAATAGACCCCTGGAGGTACGGGAAGAGATGGGATCAGCCATCAGCAGGATCAGCTAACAGAACAGCTAGGAACATCACTATGTTTTTAATACTCCCTTCGTACGTTACGTTGTATTCATGACCTTTAAGTTAAAAATGAGGTACAAAAAGACAGACACTCTCCACGGTGTCCGGGCCCGTTGTCCTTCATTTGCCCAGAGCCTTGTCCAGGTTCGTCTTGATGGCATCCAGGAAGTCTGTGGTGTTGACGTAATGCTCGTTCAGCTTACAGCTGTGGTCACACAAAGACAAATGTTAATGACATCAGAGACATTAGCAAGAGAAAAACGTAACAATTGATGTCAGCAGTTTTATCATTAGGACTAGTCCTTTAATGGAGGTCAAAGACATTACATTTGGTTCATTTTTTATATGCTCTGAATAATTTGCTGACTTACTTGGCGAGACCGTGAATGCAGCCAGCCAGATCCTTGGTCATCACGCCGCTCTCCACAGTCTCCACGCACACTCGTTCTAGAGTATGAGAGAACCTACAGAGCAATGGACAATGATTAACAGTTACACTTACGTTTAAACATTACCAATATGACAGGAATGCAGCTACATTAAAAATAAAACTCCCCTTACACCCTCTCTATCCTAATCATACAGTACAGATGACTGGCAGTAATAAATGAGCTTACTTGATCAGGTCTGGGTTTCCATCAAGTTTGCCACGGTGTTCCAGTCCCCTGGTCCAAGCAAAGATACTGGCAATGGGGTTAGTGCTAGTTGGCCTTCCCTGTGTAATAAAGTTAAACGTTCAGGCCCCACATTGCAGACATTTCATATGCAATTGCACATGAAAAACTGGTATTTGCACTCAATTACAGAATACATACGTATAAAAAAGCAGGGTATATTAGATATTAACACTTTTAATACATTTTATTAATTACAAAATATTATAATTACAGTACATTATACAATAATATTACAGTAAACATTATGCAATGGATGCATTTACTTGATCACACAAACATTAAAAACAGAAATATTTTGAAATAATTATTACATCTGAAAAAAAAATAAAAAATAATATTTTAATATTGAAAGCTGAATTTTCAGCAGCCATTACTCCAGTCCTGGGTGTGATAAAACATCAAATAAAAATAGTATTTAAATATAATTAATAAAGTAGTAATTATAAATGTATCATATTTCTGAATTCTGAAATACAGCAACAATAACAAGTGCTTCTTGAACATTTACAAAAAAAATTGACGAGTTAAATGTTCAATGTTCAATTGCTGATGTTGAAGGCTGTAATTTTTTCTTATCACCACAAGATGGCATAAGGCAACTAAAAATCCAGTTGTGGAACATCCTGGTTGCTTTATTTATTTTTCAATTTAATGTTTTTTTTTTACCATTTATTTTTTGTTGTTGTTTGTTGTGTTACATTTTGAAACAAACTATTTTCAATTTTCTGTATCAAAAATAACTGAAATAAACAAACCTTCTGGTGCTCACGATAATGCCTGGTTACTGTGCCGTGAGCGGCCTCGGCCTCAATGGTCTTTCCATCAGGACACACCAGCACAGAGGCCATCAGCCCCAGAGAACCGAAACCTGCAGACAATATTCAACATCCTTTAATCAGGTATTAAATTATTTCAAATATCCTCTTTTATGCTTTACGAACACTTTAAAAATCAGTAGCATGATTTTCCACTTTTCTGTCTTTAGAGTTTACATTATCATATTTGTTTAGACCATAAATAGTCTAGAGCATAATAATGACTTAAAAATCTATGACTTGAAGTGCTAAAACCAAAAACTACTATAAAATAGTTCAGGTTGTAATTGGATGAACATGGGTGCAATATGATAAAACAATATAATAAGGCTGACATCTTTGAATAGATATTTTTCTGTTATTTACCCTGAGCAAGGATGTCAGACTGTACATCTCCATCGTAGTTCTTGCAGGCCCACACAAAGGCGCCTGATGACTTCAGCACCTGAGCAACCATGTCATCGATGAGCCTGTGCTCATACCAGATCTTCACCTTGTCAAACTCTGACTTGTAGTTTCTACCATGGAATACAAAAAAGACAGTTCAGTATTTTACATTGAAATTGCTTTAGAAGAAAAGTATAGTTTCACATGTCACTGCTGTGACAGCATCTCAAAGCACTAATCTCATAATTACACAGCAACAAACGCTCATAGAAAACACACGGTCGAAGTGCGTAAATAAATAGCGTGTCAAAGACACTGCTAAATCGAATTCTTCTCACTTCTCAAAGATATCCTGGAAAATGTCCTTGAATCTGCCATCGTAAGCCTTCAGGATGGTGTTCTTAGTGCTCATGTAGAGAGGCCATTTCTTCTGAATGGCGTACTGGAAGCAGCTGTGAGCGAAGCCAGTGATGGACTGTTAGAAAGAAACGAAAGACAGAATTTCACACAAGCGGGAAAAATAGATGTTCCACTTTCACAATGGGGAATTCAACTAGGTTTCGGAAACGCTGGCTGTGTAGTTCCGAAGGGTGAGCAAAAATCACTCACTTCAAATGTGAAGTGGAAATGGTGTAAAAAATGAATTTCAGCACTATCAATTTGCGGCCTACAATGAACAGAGACTTCATTCAGTCAATCTCTTTTGAAGGGAAAAAAAGCCCAATAGCAGCACCACCTCTGGAGCAGCCTGAAGGCAGACACATCATCTGTTGTAAAGCCAAACAGACCATTCCCCTGACTACAAACAAAGACTTCAGGACATCAGGGTTCACTGCAGGTACATGAGCTGAGGGAGGTCATCTATTATCTACACTTCATCCATCCGGAGGTGTAAGTGCAGAACATAACAGAATTTGAGTCAAAAGGCCTTAATCATACAAACTTAGAATACACAAGACTCTATTTTAGTCTCTAATTTAAGGTGTTATTTTTACACCTTCAAGATAGATAACCAGAGTATAAGCTCATTAACAGAAAAAAAAAGACATTTTTCAAATTCATATTATCCATTTGCCAATTTTTTATTTCAGTGAAAATTACGAAGGTCCCAAAAGGTATGCTGTTTTGAGTTTGAGTTCATTTCAATGCTGTGAACATTTTAACACTGCTGGATGCTGTAATCCAGCAGTGTAACAACTTTTAACCAATGAATTTCTGTCTTTACAAGTCTCTTGTAATTACTGGATTACTTTTAAACTACTTTTAAATCAACTTACTTTGAATTCACAAATAAATCATTTCTAACCGATCAAGTAACTAAAACATTTACTTCATTCTTGTGTAAATTATTTCATACACACTACCGTTCAAAAGTTTTAGGTTGATAAGTTTATTACTTATGAAAAAAGTCTCTTATGCTCACAAAGACTGCACTTATTTGATAAGGTAATATTGTGTAACAATTTTAAATGTTTCAATTTCAAAGTAAAATAACTGTGTTCTATTTTAATATACTTTAAAAAGTAATTCATTCCTAAACAAGCTACATTTTCAGAAGCCTTTACTCCAGTCTTCAGTGTCACATGATCCTTCTGAAATTCTAGCATGCTGATTTTGAAACATTTCTTACTATTATCAATGTTGAAAACAGTTGTGCTGCTTAATACTTTTGTGGAAAACCAAAATGTAATATTTTTTCAGGATTTTTTGATGAATAGAAATTTCAAAAGAACAGCATTTATTTGAAATAGAACGTTATACATGTCCTCACTGTTACTTCTGATCAATTTAATTATTCCATGCTGAATCAAATTATTAATATGTAAAAAAAAAAATAAAAATGACTGACCCCAATATTTTGAAGTGTTTGAAGTGTTTGAAGTGGAAATATTTGTTATTTAACCTTAGATTTATGCTTTTATTACTTGAATAGGAAAGTATCATTTTAAAATGTCTTATTTCCAGTTTTTTATTTCATAACTGTGGGTACTAATTATAAGAAAATATTGCATGAAAAGATTTTCACAGATTACTTATGATATCTTGATGCTCCTTCAGTGTTAAAAAAAAAATGCATTTTATGCATATGTGCACTGACCTTGTCAGTGTTGTACATTCCCATTCCACAGCCACCACCAGGGAAATCGAACACCTCCCACTCTTTGGCTTTGCTTCCATCAGCTGGAGAGAAGACCAATTTGAATTTGCCTGGTTGGCTCACAACAAAGTCTGTTGCTTTGTACTGTAAAGCAACAAGAGGATTGCAATTCAGCAGGAATAAAAACACATTGGGGGGGGAAAAAACTTAAAAACCACCCAGATTATCCAAGAAAGCAGACCTGGTCACCGTGGGCATGTCTGCTAATGGTGATGGGCTGTGTCCAGCCAGGAACAAGTCTGGGAATGTTCTTGCAAATGATTGGCTCACGGAAGACAGTGCCACCCAGAATGTTCCTGATTGTTCCGTTAGGGCTCTTCCACATTTTTTTCAGCTTGAACTCTGTCAAATGTAAATGATGACAAAGATTTACATAATGCACTTAAGGATTATATATATATATATATATATATATATATATATATAAAGTGTTTCTGAGGTGTGCCGTACCTTCGACCCTATCTTCGTCAGGAGTAATGGTGGCGCATTTCACAGCAACGTTGTATTTCTGGGTAGCTAATGCAGAGTCGATTGTGACTTGGTCATCAGTCTGGTCACGGTAAGGAAGACCCAGGTCAAAGTACTTCAGCTCCACATCCACATTGGTCAGAATGAGCTGCACACAACAATTTCGTGTAAACAGAGTCATTCTCAAAAAACACAGATTAAATACAGTAAAGCAAGTCATTTGGTGATTTTATTTCATCCTAAAAGGGTGATGTAATTTTTCAAAAATACTTGCTCCTATCCCATCTTAATATTCAGTTTGATGATGCACAAATTTCACACTCCCACAATAAATGATGCCACGTGTGATCCTTTCAAGTCTGATTGAGCCTAAACACCATAGTTATAATAATCTCGGGATTTATGGCATTGTTTTCCTGGCTATAAATAATGAGCCCATTCCGATTCTCCACAGAATTGGCAGAATAATTTCAGCTTGTGGAACGTCACCACCACCCTCTGCCGTCTCTCTCAGGAAGGCAGTCGGCCAGTCAGTGAGAATGACCTCAACACTGGCCCTGCCCCTGCAGGGCTCTACAGTGCGACCATTTCAGTCGCATTTGCGACTGAAAACTATTGCGTGCGACTATGAAAACATATTTAGGAGCACCAGTGCGACTGACCCGATCATCATACTTGTGATTGTGATCGCTGAGGGGAGCTTCAAAGGTTTCTACGTGTTTTTGCAGCGTTGAGTAATGTATCACAGACATATCTCATGAATCCTTTCATAAGCAAAGTGTAGACAGGGTGTAAGTAAGAGATTCATTGCGCAGTATAGAGAGCTTCATTGATTATAAATGTGAGCTCGCGATGAGCTAAGATGAGTGACAGCTTTTAATGATTTTTAAGGGAGTTTGTAAATGTGATACTGATTTAATACAACAGTTAAATAGACAAGAAGTTAATATTAAGTGACTTACATTGTCTGACTATAACACTATGGTCTGATTTTGCTTTTTCGTCGTCGAAAATAGTTTCAAACAAAGTCACAGCAGTGTTGCCAACTAATTTCCAGAGAAAGTTGCTAAAGGAAGGTTGATTTGTTGCTAAAAGTTGCTAAATGACGTTGTGATGTCATTGCGTGATGACGTCATTACGTAATCACAATGCAAAATTGCATCAAATCTCAGCAAAAACATATATATTTCGTAGCAATATAAATGCATAATATAATATTAAAATATAAATAACTTTTTTAATTCATTGAATTATCGAAAACTTACACATTTTTGAACGATTACAATTTAAATGTTATACTTTAAAGCAGTTTATTAGTAGTTAGTTAGTATGCTGCACTCTAAGAAAAGTTAAAAAAAGAATGCACAATCTACTGTGTTAATATGAAGGAATTTTCTGGATTTATTTTTCCACAGGTTTTTGTACCTGCATTTTTAATTACGCATTGTATTTTGT
>NW_015541011.1:739942-750016 GCF_001515605.1 Sinocyclocheilus anshuiensis | reverse complement strand
AAACAATTGCAAATAGCAGCTAACTTAATTCCTGTAACGTGTGTACTGCTAGGCATCTTTGGTTTCCTCTAAGTGAGTCACTTATCAAAAGTTGCTAAAAGCTGCCAAATAAATAAAGAAAAAAATAGCTAAATTTGTTGCTAGGTGCTTTGGGAACAGCACCTTTTCTTTGATGAACTCCCAGATGATCCTGGTCATCTCATCTCCGTCCATCTCCACCACCGGCTTCGCCACCTTGATACGTTTATCGGCATCTGTCAAATGAAACAAAAACATCTTTCCATGAGCCTGTTTTTCTTTCTATAAGGGACTATTTCTTCCCACTCATGAGACAACCGGAAATTAGTGGTTCCTCAAAGAGGAGAATAATAAAGACATATAAAGCCCCATTTACACCACCAGCGACTACGGAGTGCTTGCTAGTAACCGTTCCACGTTCTGGTTGCCCAAGAAAGAGTCTTGAATGTCACCACCACTAAAATGTCATTTTATGCTGACACTGACAACTTTTATGCTGCTAAATATCAGTATTATGGAGGGAAGAGATTGTGTATAAACTACACCCATGTATAATGCATCATATCAAAGATATATAAAAATCAACACCTGCTCTATACTACTGCAGTCATCTATCTGTGCCGAATGTACAAATGCTATCTGGGTCTACAAAAAAAAAATTAAAAAAAAAGGATATGTGTTGCATGCATCATCTTAACATCGTCTCTGTGCATGATCATAGGTATACATAAAACAGTGAAATTACAGTGTATGCAACACTGCTCTCTATAATCTAAACCAATTTTGTAATACAAGGCTATTCTTAAGATTATCATCATACACTACCGTTCAAAGGTTTGATGTCAGTAAGATTTTGAACACTTATTCAGCAAGGTTGCATTAGATAGATCAAAAGTGACAGTAAAGTTTTTCATTGACACACATTTTCTATTTTAAATAAATGCTGTTCTTTTGAACTTTCTATTCATCATAGAATTCTGAAAAATGTAACACCATTTCCACAAAATAGTAAGCATCACAACTGTTTTAACAGTGACAATAATAAAAAATAAAAAAACAGCATTTTAGAATGATTTCTAATGGATCATGTGACACTGAAGACTGGAGTAATGGCTGCTAACAATTAATCTTTGCCATCACAGGAATACGTTACTTTTTATAATATATTAAAATAGTAAAGCTATTTTAAATGTGAAAAATATTTCACAACATTACGGTTTAACTGTTTGTTGTTGTTGTTTTTTTTTTGTATCAAATAAATAGACTTAGTGAGCATAAGAGACTTCTCAAAAAAAAAAAAAAAACTACCAACCACAAACTTTTGAAAAGTAGTGTAAAAAAACATGCAATCTGCTGTTGACCTTCTTATGAACTATATAATTTCTTGATATTTATATTTACAACACAGTTTGCACTGTGGTTTTGTTACTTCTTGTTAGGGCTTGACAGTACAACTGTATACACCATCTCAACACTAGTGTTACAAAAAAGGTGAGAAAAAAAGGCATTAGCACATGGTTATTTCACATACTGTATGTAGTGCCCTTTAAAACTTCAAAAACACCCTAGGCAAAGTTTTGGACAATATGATCATAAGCTTTTATCATTTCTTGGCATAAATCCATTGAAGTAACTTGCAATTATCATTGAAGAACTGCAATTCATAATAATTGCAATCTAAACATTTGACAGCAAGACGTGCCGCCTTTGGCAGCTGTAATGCCTGATTACTGGATTAAACTGGCCCAGGTTGCATTATTAAAGATTATTGGGTTAGCATACTTTTAAAGCTTTACTGGCTGATTGCCAATTAAGGTTAATAGATTGCTTTATAAATAGTTCTAGTATTTTTCTATGTCCTGAATTCATTAGTTTTTGTTTTATTATAGGTTGTGTTGTCCATTATCAATGCAAAGTAATCACAAAATGATAAGGATTTATGCAGTTATTGTCCAAAACCCCACTTTACCTAAGGAGTTTCCAAACCATGATAATGATAATGATAAAGATAAATTACTCATACCACCCACTCCTGCTTGCTGCTAAAAGGACCTATTTGCAGCAATTTCATGTATTAAATGTCTTCTTTAGTGTTTCAAACACTTTTTTTATGCCACTGCTTTCCACTAAAGCAAGCAAGTAGAGGTCATCTCACTCTCCCCTTCTCTCAGTGGGGACAAAGCAGAGGAAGGAGGGGGAGGCATGGAGGGAATAAAGTGACTTTGTTACACTTGCCAAGTTCCTGCTAGAGAGCCACTCCATCTAAAAAGTCAGCAAAGCTGTCAAAAACAGTAAAAGAGTTCATAAAAGACAAGATGCTGTCAATAAAGCTTGGCATAATCACCTTTATAAGCACTGAGGGTAACACATTTACCATACACCACTGATGTAACACTTTATAAACTACATCTTCAAACTATTTCAGCAGCCACAGGTCACGTACATCAAGTCAAAGTTCAGACCCTGTGAACATTTCAATCAAGTTGAATTGCAGCATGACATATAAAGACATGTTTTATGCAACACATACTAATGCAAGAGCCTTATATAAAAGATAAATTAGAGTATTTCAGCAAATCCAAGATATCACCAACACTAAGCTAAAGAAGGGGCAGAAAAAAACATCTTTCAGATAGAGTTACTGCTTAGCACAGCTGTGTCAACCAAAAGTGCATTATGGGTAAGGCCTTTCACTTGAAACCTGACTGGGTTCATATACAAAAAATTACATAAACAGTGAATCCTGGGGAAAAGAATCTTCTCACTAGTCATAAGTGCTGGGACAGTGTGCTAAAGGGGGAGGATGAGTATATGGGCAGGATTATGTAAGCATGCTTCAATGCCCTGTTTCTAACAACACTGCAGCCATCTGCACAGCGAACAATTCCTCCCATGAACAATACATTTATGCCGAGCTGCGGCATGAACTAACATGCCATGATGGACTGCAGATAGCTCATGTTTCCTCTAACTTTCTCTGAAATCTCATCCAATGGGAAATAGAGAATCTGCAAAGAATGCTGAACAAGATCATGTGATCTACAATCCAATGGCCTTGAGTTAGGCCTATTCTTATTGGCAATTGAATGTGATAAAATAACATGCTTCACATGTATTGAGCATAAAATAGCACACTGCCACTTTACTCCTACACTACTGTACAATGGATGATACTCTGGCATTGCACTAGAATCCAGCTGGTGCCACATTACCTATTTTAAGAACCTTTTCTAAACACGTTTAAACACAAATAGTAGCTTCTAAACTACTATTTACTTTGAATGCAATAATGCTTAACCTAAATTAAATTTGTCAGTCTGATGAAGAGCCTGCATGCTCGAAATGTCACCTGTGTGATAGTCTCTTATTAAATTTTTGTATTTTTGGAGCTTAGGTGTCCCAAATTTTTTTGTTTCCATTATCAATTTATCCCTGTGGTTGCAAAACTGAGTTTATTAGCATCATTACTCCAGTCTTCAGCGTCACATGATCCTTCAGAAATCATTCTAATATGCTGATTTGGTGCCCAATAAACATTTATTACTATTATCAATGTTGAAAGCAGTTGTGCTGCTTAATATTTTTGTGGATATGTTATACTTTTTTTCAGGAATTTTTGATAAACAAAGTTCAAAAGAACAGCATTTATTTGAAATAGAAGTATTTCACAACATCATACATGTCTTTACTCTCACTTTTGATTTTTTTTTCAACTAAATAATAAACATGCATACTGACCTCAAACGTTTTAGCAGTAGTGCAAAAATAAATATTTAATGTCTTGTTACATGTTCTGCACCATGGCTCCTAGAACCACAGTATTTAATTTCTGTACCTCCAACTAAACTGGCGGTGCAACCAAGAAATAGTTTATTTAAAAATGTGTCATTTACACACTTAAATCATTCCAAATCCACAATGAGTAGATGATAGAATTTGTTTGCAAACTATTCCTTTTTAGCCTTATAACTAAAGGAAAAGGTCAAGTCAACCCACGTGTATCTAAGCCTCTACACAAAGCATGTGGTCAGCATATCATATCGCAAGTAATCCCTCCCACATGACCCTATGATTTTCAGTTGTCAAGGACATTTGCAAACATAAGCGTACACTTGTGCTCCACACTTGAAGGTCAGTAGTTAAAAAAAATCTATGAGGTGAGTATGTTCACATGGAGTCCTCACAAATCTTTTGGGCAAATGTTCTTATACTCTTTCCAACTGATGACCTACAAAAGTTGCTCAAGAGTGACCCGGAGAGAAAGTGGCTTAAATTAGATTCGATTTGACAAAGATGCTGCGCCATGGAGTTACTAAAATAAATATGTGAAATGACTAACCAGCTGGGTTGACAAAAGCAGATGTTCAGATGCTTCTCTTGAGAGTGAAAAAATACATCACTACACTCTAAAAAATGCTGGGTTAAATTTGTCCCTATTTTACCCAGCACTGGGCTGTATTTAACCCAGCATTTTTTAGCGTGTACTTAATAGAACAAATCTTTAATTTATAAAACATAATTTCACCCCCCCCAAAAAAATTTTTTTTTTTATATTTTTTTAAATACACAATATATAATATGACTGCATATCACATACATATAAATATGAAGAAATTATAAATTCAGGCATGAATATACACTCTAAGAAAAATGCTGGGTTAAAAAAAAAACAATTCTGGGTTATTTGGCAACCCAGCACTGGGTAAATATTAGACAGAACAGATGCTGGGTTATTTTGACCCAGCTAGTTGGGTTTTATACATTAACCCATTTACTGGGTTGTTTTTTTGACATAGTGCTGGGTCAGTCAACCTATTGAAGGTTTTTCATTTTAAATAACAAAAATGTAATTTAAAATCTGTTTTATATAGGACAAGAACAGTTCATATAGAATATTTTTTGTTCAATGTCAAGTCAGTCTTTTACAATCATGAAATCTTCAAAAACATTCAGTAAAGGTAGTGGGACGTGACAGGAGCAGCCAATGGGAATCTGTGGGAAGAAAACTGCTATCAGTAGGCTGTTCCAGTTTATTAAATGACATATATTCATTACTTATCTTATATTCATGTTTAAAAAGTTACATCAAAAACAGCTTTACCTCGTGCCATCTTGTCTGTCCGACATTTAAGTTTCAACCCGTCAAACACAGTGCGACCACAGCTGCAACAATGGCACACTAGATCAATAGCACTCCTGTTGTAGTCAGTGGAGCACACAGAAACTTTGTTACATATAACAGTGAAGTAGCGTCGTGTTTCAGCCCTGGTCGAGCATTAGTTTGACTGGAGGTGAAACTTCCGTGGTGGCACCGGGGCGACGTTCACTTTGAGTGTAGATCCAATGAATGCTGTGTTTGTAGAAGGCTAGAGTTCCAAGCAGATGTTAGCTGGGATGTACATTTCAACAAAAAAAAAGGAAATATGTTAGGCTACAGAAGTTTTCCTATTTATACAGAAATAATTTGATAGGAATACAATAATAGATACCTTAATTCCATTCAGAAAGTTTCCCGTCAGTCAAGTTTCTCTTAGGAGTTAGGACAGAACACAAAATGACCACTGACAAACATATCCAGTTTTAACCAGTTTGTCACAGACTACCCAACATTGGGTTACACTGACCCAGCGCTGGGTATGTGAGGGGGTACATCATTTGTATTGACTGTAAAAATTACCCAGCACCTGGGTAAAACAATATTAAAATTAACCCAATAAAATGACCCAACAATCTGAACCCAGCATTTGGGTTAAAAAAAATAACCCAGCATTTTTTAGAGTGTAAATAAATTAGATCAAGTTAAGTTTCAGAAAATGTCACAAAGGTTAATAAATGAGAAGTGTGGGCTACTCGCCTCTCCTTAACCAACCCATAACACCTCTTGGCAAAAGTCAAATCCAACCTTGTTGTGACTTTAATGAGAGAGAACATGCAAGTGTGCTTGGCATTGTGCCTGAACTGATGTTAATAAAGACAACCTGAAATGCAAGACAACTTCTTGATACAAGACCGCTATGCATTGCATAAACTGTGGATGACACTTCACCTATATTATAAACTTAATGAAAGACCCATAATCACCCAAAATGCCTTAGGGAACGAGGCATTCTAACACAACCATTCCGTGCCAAATCTCACGCCTTCTAATAAACTTGGCAATACGAATGTTTTAATGTGGTATGCCTCAAGTGCAAAAGGTTGGTTCTATCATCACATGTAGTCATTCGGATGTGATGCACGAGTCCTGGTGTTAATTAGAACCAGCCCATTCAGAGTAAAGGTGACCCAGAGGACACAAGGGCTGGTGTACGCCAAGTAAACCACCTACATTTGGACAATCCTCCATGACAACTGATTACCTAACACAGAGGAGCAGCTAGTGTCAGGACATGACACCTATTCATTCACAGCTGTGCCTGAGGTCCTGCTTTTCAGTTGTCCCTTGTTTCAAAGTAACACCCTAAGATACATGTTTCAGAAGACAACCCTTAATCGATCAGTAAGTCCAAACGTTAGTACAGTTGCTGCATCAAACAGGCATTTAAATCAATGCAGCCTCCATAACAAGTAGGGCATATAAAACTAGGGTGAAAAAATGTGCTATGGTTTAGTAGTCAAATATCATGCGTAATAAATCAGATAATGTGCTTGTTGGTCATTTACATCTTAATTGTCATGATCTGCACTCATCAATGGTAAAATAAGAGTAACGTTACCGACCAGGCCGGCTGACCTTGAAATGATTTCATAACGCAGTGCAAGCAAAACACAAGACAAAACCCCACATGAAGACTCAAATAACTGGTTACCGAATTATTTTACATCACAGAGCTGTTCGGTTGCATGTTTATAATTACATTTGCAGTATTTTAAGCGAGAATGGTTTCAAAAGTCCGCAGTCCTTGTGTGCAACCCATCCAGGGGATTCACTCGCCAAAAATACACTCAAATGACTCTTACAAAGCCGTCAAGGGGTTGCCTTTAAGAAACGATAACGTAAGCACAATGGTTTAAATGCAGCTAATATGTCGTTTTATGTTGCTCCTTTTTTAAAAGACATCGTATACGCGAACAAAGGAGCGCGACTTCTGCTAATGCTACCGAGCGATTCCCGCTGCACGTACAACGTCACCGCGAAAATAACACTGTGCTGTGGCGCTACTGAAGCCGCGAAGAGATGGAAATATGCAAGCTGGCGAACTGAGAAGAAACAGTCTGCAGCCGGCGTTTTCCGATACAAGCATGTGGCAGGGAGATTTCGATTTAAAAGCCCATCGTCTCAGATAAGCATTAACCGGTGTTAAAGCGCCGCTTAATGCGGCTTTATTGGCACATCTATAGACAACTGTGGAAGCGGAAAACTCACAGTTCCTCTGTTGCAAGAGAGCTGAGGACCTTCAGGTAACCTGCCATGTTTTTTTTTTCTCTCGCCTCAAACACTAGAGCTTGCTGCCCGACTTCACTCCGGTCGAAGGAAGGGTCGAATGAATCGGAGCATACAGCACTAAACGTAGCTCTTCTCCGCCTCCGTCTCTGGGCCGACGTCACCGTTACATGGGGTAAGGACTGAAACTCATCGATGCGGTGAATGGCCAACCATATGTCAATAAGCAACACATCGATGTTCCACCTGGTGACTTTTGATAACGCACAGTTTGCACGTTCCCTTTCATTCTGTTAACCCTTCACGGGCGTCCGGGGTTATTTCCGATTTTTTTTTTTACTTTTGGTGAATGTCCCCATTTTCAAAATTCTCAAAATAAAAATATAGCCTACTTTAAATTTCTGTATTACTTTCATTGAATGTCAGTATGTAAAAAAAAAAATGTATGTTGTTTTATTTGTGATTTTGGCATAAGTAAGACTATCTAAACGACACAGAACAGGCAGATAACCTCTTCTCATTCCGTTGTCTGGTTGCTGAGCAGCCCCGCTAATTTTAGACGGGTTGGGTTACTATACTGGGTGAAAGAATGGGAGGTGCGCAGTGTGATTGTGCGCATGCGTCGTATAGCTACTGCAGGTCACTTCAAGGTGCGGAATGCTAGAGTGTCTGGTTGAGTTGTTGTATCCTTTTAAATTATATTATATAATAGTGTTGTTGACAAATACTATTATACGTTTTATGTTCTGTTTCAGATCAAATACTGTGTTATGCAATTATTATATGAATATAATTTATTACACACACACACATATATTTATTAACACTCTTAATAGGCTACTTGTTGAAATTAGACAGTGTTGGCATTATCAATGTTCTCTGGCTCTGTGACAAATAAATCACCATTTCACAGTCTATTCTGTCCAAAGTCTTAGAAAAAAAAAAGAAAGTTCACATTTAAATTCCTCAAATACTTCACATGATTTTGACAAGGGAACAGACTGAGTAGGAAATTCCATAGCCTTTCCAGTTTATGTCTGTATTGTTGTCATGTCAGTCTAGGCTCATTCTAAAATTAAGCATGCAAATATTGCTCCACTGACCTACATGTCAATATGTTATCATTCAGAGGTCTGAAATATGTGTAGTTCACAGTGAATTGTTTACTCTACAGTGTTGGTCTGCTTACAGTACTCACTCTGCATACTAGGTCAAAGCCAAAAATAAATTTCACAGCTGGAACTGGTTCACCATTGAATTACTCCTCTGTACTTATAATTATGAACAACAGAACAGCGTGGTACTGATGAGAAGATTCGGTCATGTGGTTACATTTTAGGGCAGAAATAACAATGTGCCAATAGACACAACAGTATTTATCAGACAATATTTTATAGTAATAATAATAATAAAATATTTTTGTATTGATTGTTTTAGGCTTAAATGCTGTCTTAAGCTAACAATGTGTTTAAATAATGCCTTTTTATCCTTTTTATCATTTATAATCCATTTAGAAGAGAGATGTTACAGAATGTCCACCAGGGGTCAGTAAGAACTCATTATTACATTTTTTGTGAAGATGATAGAAAGGTTTCCAGTTCAGTTTTTAATGAGTATGTAACATACTCAAATTTCATACACCTACAGTGATTATATTTAGTTCGGTATGTTGTTACACATCCAGTATTGCGAGTTGTCTGTAACAGATTATTTGTATTGAGTGAAGTAATTTGTCATCCACAGAGGCGAACTTCATTACTTGAAAGTACAGATACTACTGGTCAAATACTACTCCACTACAAGTGAAAGTTGTAAAGACAGGTTTTTACTTAAGTAAAAGTACATGCATTGTTTTATTGTCACATTGTTGTATACTTACAATACCTTATGCCACTAATGAAACCTACTGAATACACTGATTAGCTTGTATTATCTTTGGAATTAAGAGCTTTTATGTTACCAAACCTATAGAAATGGAACAACTGAATGAAGATAATCAACTTTATTTTTTATTTACCACTCCTACAGCTACATTGAACTCATTTTAATACTTGTTTAAAAGTTACAAAGTTATTTTGACCTGTGTGATCATTTAACCTACTAAATGATCATTTGTTTGCAAAAAATATATGTATTTATGTGCAGTGTTTTGACAATAAAATAATGTTCAGATTTATATACTTCCTTAACCAGTTTTTAGCAGCAATTTACCAGTAGGCCTGAGTTGTAAGGTTTTTTATATATGGTAATAGCAGCCATTTTTGACGGATTTTTAATACTTGTTTAAAAGTTACAAAGTTATTTTTCAAAGAGATATCGAAGGCTATGATATGGTTCATTTTAGGCAAACAAAGCAAACATTGAAAAGAAAACTAATCTTTAGTCTTTTCAGAATACTGGAACATACTCTCTCAGTATGGCCATGGATGTGCAAGTTGAGCCAAAGAACCGTCTTTTTTAATTCTGACATCAACTGATCAGTGTTCATAAAATGCTCATAAATCAGTAAACGTCACAACATGTGGCTAGGGTTTGGTATTGTTTTCATTTTATCCATTCCGATTCTGATTCTGCTAATTGATTTCAATTCTTATCGATTCCCAGTGTAGATTCCAAAGTTGCAAAAAAGTGAAGTAAAACATTTTGACCTGTGTGATCATTTAACCTATTCT
>NW_015541011.1:732618-739821 GCF_001515605.1 Sinocyclocheilus anshuiensis | reverse complement strand
GTGGGAGACGTTCAAACTAATATCACGTAATTTACGTCTCTTTGATGATTGGTTGATATCAGAAGAGAGGTTAGCCTCCCTTGCGAGGGTTCTTTTCTCAAAACTTCTCAGCGCTGAAAGTGAAATGGGGAGGCTGTGCCTCCCCTGCCTCCCCCGACGAGCCGCCACTGTCAAGGTGTAGGTATAATTTTTTATTTTACCGTATGCCGATCATTTATCTTCTATAGTCTTTGATCGTAGCGCTCTGCCTATACTCTTAATCGGTGGTCCTATATCATACAGTGAGAGAGGTTCAAAGACGGGCGTTTTCCCAGTCTTGCGACCAAAGATAGCCTATGATAGTTTTCTGACAGTGTCAGAAATTCAGCATGATCAACGCACAGTGTGTTTGCGGCAATGACCTGCGTCTACTCGGCAGCCAATGAAATTGCAACATGAAATGACGTATTGATCCACGCGACCAGCGGCGCTACAATTTCAATGCCATGGAGGCAAAAAAAGTAGAATGTATACTGGTATGTGGGATACCCATAAAGAACAAATTCTTGTTGAGTTGTGGCAGCAGAGGGCATGTTTGTACGATGTGTCCTCTAGCTGCTATCATGACCGCACCAAAAAGGAGCCATGAGCGGGTCCATATTGCCCTCTTTCGCCGGCGCCTATTCTTTGTTTCAGCACACATGAAAAGCACAACTGCCAAAGCGCGATCCATCTTAATGTACCGGTATTTGTTTACCACTAGCGCATGCTGATGACGTTGCGCTAATGTGTGTCGCAGCCTACGATTCAATAGGTGTCATCGTACAGTCTAGCTTGTCGTACCCAAGTTTAAACGATCCATGTCGCATAGTGTGATAAAGTAATGATCTTATAGGATTGCTAAAATCGTGCAGTGTATCCCGGGCTTAAGGCATCACATATTTGTCTATTTAAAATCAATGTGGTGAACACACAGATGATCACACACCACACTATAAATATGTGCTTTTTTAAGTCTTTTATTATCTTATTTGCATTTTTAGAGCACTTTTAGCTGTGCAGTAGCGCAGGCGTTTACATTAGTTTAGCGGGGAAGGTCCCGAGGTTGCCAGATTTGCGTAAAAAAATCAGCCAAACATCCATTCAAAGCTAGGCGGAAAACTGCAGGCTTAGAAATACTGTAAGACTTGGCAACACTGGAAGGTCCTGGCAGATCGCATGCCGGCTTTTGCCTGAAAAAAAGGGTTCAGTGAATCTGAAAATGCACACACTGGAAAAACTGCTACATATAACGACTTACTTGGGGACCTTGATATAAATGTAGCGCAGTAAAAAGTACGATATTTGTCTTTCAAATGTAGTGAAGTTGAAGTAGCAAGTTTCCAGAAAAAATAATACTCAAGTAAAGTACAGATACTCAAAAAGTGTGCTTAAGTACAATACTCAAGTAAATGTACTTCGTTACTGTCCACCTCTGGTCATCCATAACAAACATCTCTTTATCGTGGTTTATAACATCACAGTTTGGATATATAAACAACAGTTAAGTTATTTTACAACAACCTATTTATGGAATTACTGCTTTAGGAGCATTACGAACAACCAAGGAATCCGCTTAGTCAACAATTACTCATATGGTAAATGCTAAACAAACACCATAGGTTATCCAGGGATTTTAACACACAACAGTCAGAGTAAACAGAGTTTACAGAGAATGGTGTGAAAAACAAGCAAAAAATAAATGAGCTAGTGAGGGACAATTCTGTCGGTGAACATGTCTTGGTTCAAGCTGACAAGAAAACAACAGATTTTACTTGTTAACACCTATTCTTGCTTTCCGTGCATTTTCCATCCTGGAATAATTCGTTCACAACTGAACAAATACTTATAGCCCAAACTATACCTTTGGAAGAGGACCCTCTACAATCCCTTATTGCAGTTTGTTAAGATTTCCTATGACTATCCACTTTACAGTGAATTAGATCTGGAAGAAGAAACTAGTTGACTACAGGTAAGGGTCTCGTCTCAGGAGATGTCTGCGTTGTTACACCTTTGAAATTTACAATCAATTTAACCCACATAATTCTACTTTTTTATGACCACAGTGACTACTAATCTAAACCAGTAGCTCCTTTAGGGGAAGGAGAATGACACAGACCTGAAACTAGGGATCTGAATGCTGCAACAATGGGTCTGTCCTGCTCAACATAACAGGTGCTTTCACGGTCATTTGAAATTTCAGACTTTGTGATTAGAAAGACCAGATTGTACAGATTGTTACAGACATTTATTCAAAATATACAAGATACTACATACAAAAATACTATGCATCAAACGATGTAAACATGAGCGCAACCAATAGTATGCCTCACAGTTTTAATATAAGACAGTTGTGATAAAACCTTTTCACATGGTCTCATTTGTGGCTCATTGATCATTTAAATGTAACAATTTAATAATTTAATCTCAGTTTTTTACTATTGAATTGCATGTGTGTATTTAATAATCACAGACCCAAAGCCTAAATGCATCTGTTGATTGCTTATGTTTAATGTCTTAATTCCGGGAAAATGAGTGAGGAGTTAGCCAGCTAACTCTAGTACTACAGAACATTTACTATTTGACAGCCATGTGCAGTCAAACATTATTAAACATTATAGCAGCAATGAATCTGAAGCACTTTGCATTTGCACAAAAAGTTTAACATTAGCACATTAGTTCTACCACATAACATTGGCTGACAAATGGATAAACCTATGTTCACATTTGTCTGTACAATAGTCAATGGTTTATCACAAGGCATGTTCCGCTACAGACTTTACCTAAATATATTATGATACTCTCTGATCAAAGTATTACTTAGCCATTTTTGTCATGTGATTTCTTACTTGCAGCATACTGATTCTAATATTGTGATTCAAATGCTGCTTAATAATATTTTATTAAAAGTAATATGTGATGCAGAACACCTTTTACTCTTCCTCAAAGGCACTATACTCTAATTAGCTACAAATATTCAATCTCTTGAACTCATCGTGGAACGAACTGACACTTTATATATGTAAAGACTGTCAACCTAGCAAGGTTAACTAAGGGCTCTACGACTATATGAGTCATCTTTGCTTTACGAAGTAAGTCATAATTACACTTGCAATGTATTATTGCAACTGATGTAGGATGTAATCAATTACAAGAGACCGATTCCCCTATAATTAGCTCACAGATGGTCAGTATTTCTTAGAATCTAGATAGGATATGCATGTAATGATACATCTGCACAAAGGCATTATTAACATCAACATTAAAAAGCTAACATATTGTAAGTATTGTATAATGATAAGAGAAAAATTATCTTGCATCTCCTCTTTCTTGCTACAATTCACAACCCGATTTGCTTTTCTTGCAGGACCTCCAGCTTTATAATCGGGAGCCAATGGAATGCTTTCTTTTAATGGGTATGATCTGGTGACCTCTCTGCTCCATTTTGACAGTATGGTTTTGCGTTCACTCTCCTGTCCGCCTTAACGAATCTCATGGAGAGATGTCTAGACTTTGAAGATATACAGATATTTCTGTCTCTGTTTGTGTTTGCAGCAGAAGAGCCAAGCGTAGAACTAGCTGTAGTCAAGCTGTCAAATTCAATCTTCATTCGCAAGAGAATAATAGCACACTCTCTCACCTACTCTTTAAGAGGACAAACACTACCTTTGTTGCGGAATGGAAAATTGCACACTTCTTTGTTGTATTTTTGTGACTGTTGTTAAACCCATTTCCACCAACATTTATTTTGAAAATGAGTTCTGTGGGTGGTAGGAAGTGACAGTCTAAGCTTACACTATAACGTTACATCATATATTAAATCTAAACTAACCTTTTCATTAGAGTTTAGTTTTCAGTTGCTTTTTCAAAAATTCTCTTTTTGCTAATTGAAACTAGCAAGTAGATTAACCTCTTGATACAATATCCCTTTGCCCTAAATGGCTACATTCATTAAAAAAACTACCTATAATTCTATTACAGGTACCACCTGTTTTCCACCTGCATAAGCATTAACATTATCCAAAATCTAAGACGTATATTTATGAACTTAAAGTTGCTACATCTACAGAGACTGAGTTTCATGATTGATGGTTGAGCTCTTCAAAGTTTGAAAGCTGCTTCATCTGTTCCACTTGCATAGAGTGCCTTCTCACAAGCTTCTTATTTGTCCTGAGGTTGCCTCTCTTTGGTGAGTTGGGTGCTATGGGCGCTATTGGTCTGATACCTGCTGCAAGTGGGGATGAGGGTTTGCTGCTTGCCCCTATATCTGGAATCGGGGGGTTAGGGTTGACATTTAATGGGGGAAGGTGACCTGGGCGGGTGTGGGATATATAGTCCAGCAATAGCGTTCCAGAGCCGCGCCGCTCCAGTAGGCCAGGTGCTCTGCATCTGGCTGTGCTAGGGGAGGAGGTACTGGGATTGCTGTCCAAGGACTCTCGTGAGCCTGTAAGCATAGCAAGAGGGGATGTATTGAGCTTCCTCCTCTCCAGAGGTGCCTTCGGAGAGTCTAGCATGCTGGAATCTGAGTACAGCTGGGAGTCTGAGTCGTAGTGTTCGTTCCCCAGTCTCCTCCGGTGCACTGTGTCTCTGAGGCTAACTGGCCCCAAGTTTCCTCCAAAGCCCTCCTGCTCCGTGGGGACAGTGCTACGTCGTGCGAGGGGCTGGTGCTGTGCCAGAGATCTCTCATAGGAGACTTTGGAAGATGTCGGAAGGGATGAAGTTGGCGAGATTTTTGTGGTCTGATCTCCCACCATCGGAAACAAGATATCTTTTCCATCCACACTGTTATGCCGGGACAAAGTGCCTCTTTTGGACAGGCTCAGTCCATTGACACCTGCGACAACATCTTCGTCTGAGTTGGCTCTCTTGCTCTCTTCATTTGCAGCCACCAAGACTGAGGGGGCAATCAGACCCCAAGGCTCTGACTGTAGACGCTTCAACTGGGGTAGACGAGCCCTCTTGGGGTTCACGGGCTTCTTACTGGGGGAAGTAAATCCATTGGAAAGTTTGGCTGCTGTGTTTGAGGCTGACTTAAATTTTGTTTGAAAATTGAATACAGTGTCTTGCTCCTCCTCTTTGCTGGGAGATGGCGATGCATGAAGATCTATCTCTGATGGTGAGGCACAAGGTGCAGATGAGGTCCTCTCATCCAACTCTGGAGAAGGAGGAACATTCAGGTACTGCTTGGTGGTTTTGGTTCCAGATGGCGATTTGTCAGTGGTAATGATGATGACCTCCTTGCCTTTGGCTTTGCAGGTATCAAGGAGAACTTTTAGGGTTTCTTTATCATCTGCATTGACAGCGTAGACTAAAGCAGAAGATGCATGACGGTCCTCCAGGCTTGGATCAGCCCCATTAGTCAGTAGAAGTGAGACCACCTCATGTCCTGCCCTGTGGCTGCATGCGTGCATAAGGGCTGTCCTTCCAGCTTTGTCTTGGATATTAGGGTCAGCTTTGTTGTCCAGAAGGTACTTGACGAGCTTAGCCTTGCTGACACTCTGCTGGTCAGAGTGTTTGGACATGCAGGCCACCATGAGTGGCGTCTCTCCACGATCGTTGCTTTCATTAATGTAGGCCCCACCTTCCAGGAGAAGCCTTGTAAGGCGCAAACGCCGAAGCCACACTGCTTTCAGCAGAGAGTTCCCATCCGTCCTGAGCTCCAGCACGTCAGCCATCACCCAGACTGGACCCAAATCAGCCTCAGTCCTGCAAGGCAAGAGCAGACTGCTACTACAGTCATCAAACAGATCCCAGAGACATTTCCATGTCACAAACACTTCAAATTTTAGGGATAAGGAAAGGTGATGTTGATGTGTTAAACCTTGCATGAAATCACTAGACTGTTTTGAAGAGCCACCAGGTGGCAGCCTGAATGCGCAGGAATGAGTTATTGGAAGAGACGCTGAACTGACAGGTGGATCAGGTGCGAATGGAACTTTGAATTTGCGTGTTGTTTGTCTAAATGCGATTGAAATTTCTTAGATGAGTTGCATATCAAAACGTATTTACATATATAAATATTTAAATTGGTTTTGTTAGTGACTGTTCTCAATATATATATATATATATATATATAATTTTTTTATCTGAATTTAATATATAGTGATTAACAAAGCAATATGCTTTCCATTCAGCGACATTATTAAATAAATGAATTTCAGTTTTTTTCTTATTATCGTTTCTGTAGATTTATTTTATAGACTGCTTTTAATAATTTGATAACTGTTTGAAATTGTATGGGCTTATTAAAAACCAAGAAGGGTTTTAATCAAGGTTAGCTGATTGCATGTGATTTTGAATGCGGATATAGTATGACGGAATTAAAGGATTAATAATGCATTTTAGTTTAGTGTGAATGATGTTTCGTGTTACATAGACTTCATATATTTGCGTTTTCAGATAATCACAGCGTTAGCGATTTGGCACTGTCCATGGTCCTGAGAGCATGAGAAAGATCAGTAAACATCTGTGATGCGCGCTTTGAGAATAAAACCCTCTCTCAAAATTGTACAATTTATAATTCCATATGCAGCTGTATCCACCTCTGTGTAAATCAGAACTTTGGTCTTTCCGTATTCAGCTGCATTTTATATTATCTCAAAAGTATTTGTGTGCGTGTGAATACGAGTTCCCTAAAAATGAATTTCGTTTAACATTGTAATGTTAACAAACATTTTGCATCATACTCATTAAATAGGCAAAATATAAGACAATTAGTCCAAACGTTTAATGCGTTTCTAAGGTAATTGGACACCTAAACAGATTAATTAAGTTGTATAATGTCCTTACCTGGTTGACGCACAGGTTTATCATTGCAGAATAAGTCCACTGTAATGCTCTCCAGTATTCTCTACAAGCTATGGAGAGGCATACTTTCTCAGCACAGCTCGTGTAGATATTTAGTTCAGACCCAACAGAACTGTCCTATTTTACGTTTACTCCTACCGTGCAGCCACAAGGACGCTCCAACCCCACTGCTTTTGTTATGCAAGAGACCAGTCCAATCGCTATTCCTATTTGCGTACCCAAGAATCACACTAAGACGTTGAGGTTATAAATAACTTCCCCCTTTTTCACTTCGTCAATGAAACGTGAATCTGATTGACGTCAGAATATACAAAAATAAGTCGGGTCTGGTGTGAACCTGTCATATGTTGTCATGATCAGCACAAACAAACAAACATT
>NW_015541011.1:724933-732608 GCF_001515605.1 Sinocyclocheilus anshuiensis | reverse complement strand
GACTGTGTCAACATTAAATGAGTAGCTGGTTTAGATGTTTCTGTAATATTATAACTACAGTATAAACAAATGTTGATTTTAGTGTAGTATTAGGCTATTTATAATTTTGGCATAGCACAAGTTCAGATTAATAAAACCATAATCTTGTTCATGACACAGATTGCCATTTATTATGAACAAGAGAAAATAATTATTTGTAACATACTCAGTATTTCAATAGCTGCATATAGTACTGATTAGGCTATAGTGCACACATTATTTTGATTGGAACAGTTCAAATACCCATTGTTATGTAAGTAGGGGCAATCAGATATCTATCTGTGTATCTGTCTATCTATACATCCATCCATCCATTTACAGACAATGGCAGCATTTCCACAGCTTATTGTCAGAGTTTGCATTGCAATTACACACCCATAACTTGTTCCAGCCATTTCAGTCATATATAGCATAATAGGGACAGTTCTATTTTTAGGTTGCTATGAGACAGCACAGAATCATATTCTGACTGAGACCAATAAAATTTGTGGTGCTGGTGAGAGCATGATCTCAGATTATGAATAAATATTAAAATAATAATAATAATAACAAAAATATGAAACTATTACTCCAAGTAATATTGTGACACTAAATCACTTTTATGATAAAACCTCATACAAATGGAAGACTTTTGTGTTGGATTGACCCATGTCTTTCCTTTCCTCATGTTTATAATATCACATACGGCCTGTGGCTATTTACTTTCTGATAAACTGCTCGCATGAACCCTGTTTTCCACTGGAGCAAAACAATGGTTCTTGAATGACTTTTCCCACACACTGTCCCCACGTTTATCTGCTGATGATGGCACTTCTGATCACTTAGGAGAATATTATTATTTACCCAACCATCATATCTGAGACAGAGGCTAGTTATGAAACTGCAGGGCGCTGCCAGTCTCCATGTTTGTGTTCATCCTGCCAGCTAATGGCGTTGTTCGGAGCCTCTCCAGCCATATGATCACGCTGCATTTATGTTTAAAAAAGTTTCCAGAACGAAGAACCGTGGACAGAAACCTGAGGTCCAATATCTGCTGTGGGGGGTCACCTCTTTTTGAGTTTGTCATGATATAATAGGGAAATAAGAAAAAATCTATGCATTTAATATAAAGCAGCTCTCATGTGATGAGTGTTGTTAAGCAACAGAACTAAGGGTGGGTGGTGGTGTGGAAAAAGATGCAATAGAATGCCCACTGTTGTCTGTTATCAGTTTTTAACATGCTTTATAGAATGCAAATAAGAAAATCTCTTTTGGCATGTCATTGCTGGTAATGACAATAAATCTGCATTTTGTTAGTAAGGGGTATTTTTGTAAATGAACTGCTTATCTGGCTTACAAAGTGACATGCCATGCTGTGAGTTGGCATTGTTTTATGTGAGCATAGAGCGCTAGTTTGCCTATCACAGCGTGCTTTCGAGGCAAGGCTTCCTCAGGCATGCGCTTTATGACTGTGGAGCAGAAAGGTTCAAGGGGCTCTGTTGATTAGACAGGTTCATTAACATGGGGAAGCGAAATCACACTGTGTTAAAGCATTGCAGTTTCTAAATCTGGATTTGGCCCAGAAAACTTGACGTTTAAAGTTTTCTATTAGCCATCAAATATCTATTTTAATGTTTGTTTAAAAGTATTTATTTGCCATTTTCTGTTGTGTTAAAAAACAAACAAACATGCATTTAGCCATTACCTTAAATAGTTCACCCAAAATGAAAATTTTGTATATAGTATTTTGAGTTGAATTACTGAAATAAATGAACTTTTCCACGACATTCTAATTTATTGAGATGCACCTGTATTATTTGTCATACTATTGAAGTCAATGGATACCCGCAACTGTTTGGTTAACAACATTTTTCAAAATATCTAAAAATATGGTAAACATATTTTCACGAGATTTTAAGGAATAGTTCACCTGAAAATGAAAATGTACTCAGGCCATCCAAGATGTGGATGAGTTTGTTTCTTCATTGAAACTGGATTTTGAGAAATGTAGCATTACTTTCTAACCAGTGGATCCTCTGCAGTGAATGGGTGCCGTCAGAATGAGAGTCCAAACGGCTGATAAAAACATCATGATAATCCACAAGTATTGCTTTCTCCAGTGAAAAAGTTGTCTCGTCTCAACAGGGGCTGGACTTTTTCACTATAGAGGAAGCATTATTATGGATTGTGGTGGACTCCAATTTTGGCTAGAAGCACTGGTTTAAAGTTAAAACGCCTTGATAGATTTCTTTGTTACAAACATAACATTTCTCCAAATCTGTTCTGATGAAGAAACAAACTCATGTACATCTTGGATGGCCTGAGGGTGAGTACATTTTCATTTTTCTATTCTTTTAAATCTCTTGAAAAGATGTTTACCATATTTATAAGAAAGATGAATGGCATAATTTATGACCACTGGTTATCTGGTATTTTCTTACGTATTGATGTTGTTATGTTTTACTTCAAGTTCTACACAAATGTAAGTGATTTTCACACTATTCAAATGTACATATCAGTTCTATTAGCTGTTGTGTGTTCCTTTGATTCTTCATTTCCAGCAGTTCTCTTCTTCTGCCACCATTCAATTGTTTTGTCACTGCAAGTAATTAGTCATTTCAGGATTTGGGTTCCAGCTAGAGTGTCTGCTCACTGAATGACCTTTCTGAGGATAAACCCAATTAGAGTGTGCCTATTTCCAAGCCCTTGCTGCATTTACATATTCCTGAGTGGCAAAATCCACGTAGAAAACAAATTTAGAAAACAAATCTCAGTCAAAATTAGAATTGTAGCTAATAGCAAGCTTTCTCTATGGAGTCTAGAACAAAAATGAAATAGACAAGCATTGATTGGGGACCACTCAATGGCAGAGAGCAACTAGCAGAGTGAAGAAAAGCCTGTCTAGTGCCTGAAATAGATAGTGTGATATTTTTTTAAAGCAGCACCTTGGCAGTTATACTTTGTAATAATGCCTTTGGTTTGTTTCCGATCTTACTTGTACCATTTGCTTTTGTAAATCATAAAAACACATTTGATAATAAGATTATTTTTGCTTAGATCATTATAAACCTGAAAGCATTCTGCTTAAGAACTAATTACCGAACAAAAAGCTTTTAAAATAGCTTTTTCTTTTCCCAACACCAAAAAAAGGGTTCGTTTTTCTGGTAGAATAGTATAAGTAGCAGATGTTGGCCTATTCTGTTGCATTTGATTTCACTACAGTGATGGGAACAATAGCAAAGGGTGGAACATGATCAAAGGGACCCACAGATATAATTATGGAAATCAAAGATAATTTTTGTCTCCAGTGGCGACATGTAATCCTAGTGTGAATAGAGAAAAAAATACAAATATCACAAAGATTAAATGAGGTATTCAGTGATACATTATCCAGAGAATGTTTGATTTATGAATCAGCCACTACGTGCAATTAATTTCAGTCTAATCAGTTCAGAGAAAGAGTTCATACAATGCTTGGTCTCTCATGATGCTTTGCACCTCCTTTTTAAAAAGCAAAACTGATTATTTAATTACTTTTGCAAAAGATGTGTTTGCTTTGCATCACTTTTGCATCAAATGAAGAGGTCTTTTTTTTCTGAATTAAAATGATATTCTAAATCTGCTATGATATACCTATGCTATTATATTTCACCAGTTATGTAATTTTACTCAAGGTTGGTTTAAGCACCCATAGTCTATCACTAAGGAAAACGTTGGCTTTTTTCTTGTACAGTTTGTATCCTGGCTAGTGAAGCCTGTGCATATGTTCTATCACAATTTTTAATCATCTTTACCCCAACTCACTGTGACTAATTTCTACTCGTCTCCAGACCAAAATAATCAAATGAATATGCTTGTGCTCGAAGCATGCGGTCTGTCCCTGACTTGTTGTGGTGTAGATTATTGGATGTTGCTTTTGATTGCGTGCTCCTGAGCTTAGCGTCTCTTTAAAGGGGTCATATGACTCCAAAGAGAAAGGAAAAATTGAAATCGCATCATATGACCCCTTTAAAAAGCGAGCCTGACATTCTCATGGCATTTGGTGTCTCAACGATTGTATCAGCCGAATGTGTGGGCTGTGACAGCAATGAACTGGCACAAACCTCACTGCAGCACTGTGTCGCCTGCTTTTGCCCTCTTCTTGTGTCTCGTCTCCCACATGTAGACCATTCCCTGAGATTATACTAATGTATCAATGCTCGCATATAATACAGAGATGTGCATAAAATATCTTAATGTGTACTCAAAGTACAGTGCACGCCCTCAAATCAAGCCCTTGAGCCATTTTATTTTGAGGAATGCTGATTCTTTGCTGGAGCTTGGAGATGGTTTCGGATCCTCTTATACAGACTGATGCTCTTGTCACTGTTGCATGCATTTACAATACAGGCAACAGTCTTGCTTGGTGGTTATTGTGTGGTGGGCCGTATCCTAGGAGATTTGTGAATATCTAATGAGGAGTTTGCTGCTCATTTTGCAGAGTGGGTGCTTTGATGTCTTTCTGTTGCATTTCCAGATTCACGTCAATTTCCTTTTTAATGAAGATGGAAGCCCGAAGGGCGTAGATTATGAGACATTTCCGGACATTGGAAAACATAGTGTGTCCTTTGATTGGAAAATTGCAGTGGGACATCGCATTCTGAGAAGGAGGTCCATCTACTTTGCCACTACTGTCCACTTAAAATGCTTGTAAATATGAATCTAATCTATGATTCTAATTGCTGTTTACTTTTTGAGTGCTTCTCAAAGACCTAATCTATTTATTCTGTAGCTCCAACAGTAGAGCAATAGAGATGATGGGTTTGATTTTCATGTTATGCGTGTACTTTAAAAAAAAAAATGTATACCTTGAATGTGATGTAAGCTGCTTTGGATGAATTTATTTCACAATTAATTAACGTCAAAAGCGTACTAATGTAATGTCTTCATCATTAAAAAGGAAAGAAAGAAAGAAGTAGTCATTTAAAAAAAAAAAAACATTATTTCAGCTAGTTTCAGGTAATAAACTACTCTACCCATGATCCAGATAGAAAGATATCCCAGTAGCAGAAAACAAATCAGGTGCTTCTCAAACAGAAGGCTACATCCTAGAAAGCTGCATGTCTTGTCTTCTTCATCATCAATCATCATCGAAGACAGCCTTCGTTTCACGTCATTCATATACTGTATTTTGAAGGATGCATTAATAAGTTTATCCTTTACTTCCTCCAATCACCCACGATCTTTTGCACACATTCCAATTCATGAAAAAGATTTTAATTATGTAATGCAAGACACAAAATTTATTTTTAAGGCATTGTTTTCTTTTGTTGTAAATTAACCACATTTTGCTAAACTGGCCATGAGGTAAACCATTAGGGAGATTGCAGACGTTTATCATTCTGTGTATTGCATTAATAGAAGTCAATTAATATAAAGATTTTTAACACCGTATTTTTTTTTATTGTAATTTTGTACTGTGACTGCAGGGGCAGAAACCTTTAAGATAGCCATGCGAACTTACTAGACTGTCTATTGTAGCATTCATTGCTGAAGAGGACTCTAGC
Source organism: Sinocyclocheilus anshuiensis (assembly GCF_001515605.1). Classification (NCBI taxonomy): domain Eukaryota; kingdom Metazoa; phylum Chordata; class Actinopteri; order Cypriniformes; family Cyprinidae; genus Sinocyclocheilus; species Sinocyclocheilus anshuiensis. Next base: position 727,044 of record NW_015541011.1, on the reverse strand, counting down.
CTATATAGAACTCAGAAGGACTAGTTTAATATGGACACACCGTCACTTGGATGCAGACTTCTGTTTGAGAAGCACCCATCAAGATGAAGACCACCTTACATAAGGAGAATGACGCAGTCTGTGTGTATACAGCGATACATTTAAAATATGTTGTTTTTATATTTATGCACAATAGAGTTTAAAGTACAGTCTTGTAACTTTGTATTTCCCTATTTTCTTTTTGTATTTGTATAGACTATAATTGCTGTATCCTTCATCTATTTTCGTAAAAGGGAAGAAGAGGCTGTTTAATCTGTGCATGTGCATGCATGTTTGTGTGTGTTGCACATGTGTGTGTGACTGCTTGTTAGAGAGCATCACACTGCCTTTGGTTTACACCCTTAGCTGTTGCTATGACGTCTTAGAGCAAGTGCTCTCTGACTAAAACACACTTCCTCTGCTGACAAGAGTGGGAATGTGAATAGTGTTCTTTTTTTTTTTCTTCTGTTTTTCACGTTTTAGGCTGAAACAGACATCCTGTATGTGGCTTTGATGATGCATCTTCAGTACAGTGTAAGCCCTCATAATCCATTAACACTTGATGAACAACCTCTCGAGAAGTTTTCACAAGTGTTTCCTCATATGGCATTTGTCTTTGTATAATTCCAGATGAGTTGTGTTTCTGAACTGAATAGAGTGCTGCAGTGATGACATACCTGGAAGTTAGCATCACCTGGTTCCCTCAACAAAAACCCAATAGGATTTTTCTGTTAGCTTTGGTATTATTGAAGAAAGTATTGTTCATCATGATAATCTTCACAAATGAACACATCTAAATTTATTTATTTCTTTTTTATTTTTCATGAATTTTGAAGCCTAAATACAATTGCCAGAAGTAAGCTAGACGTAGGCTATAAACAAACTATACACCACAGTCACATGACTTCAATGTCACCATCACTAAACGTCCGACAACTCTTTCAGTCTTTATTTTTTTTTAAATACATTTTCCTTGGAAATTTGAGTTAGAATAGTTTGTAAGATGGCGATTATTAACAAAGTAAGGTCAGTAGCAGTTTCTGACCATAAATTTAGGCAGGGCAGATTAGTGCTAGTTTATTTTAAATGATGAAAAAAATACTTTTAACATTTGAATAATATTAATATATCCTGCTCACTTTACAACTTCCAGAAATCAGAAAAAAAATGTTGCAGAATGCTGAACACATTCACAATTTATTATTGACTCAGTTTATATTGAGGTCTATGTTTTCCTTGATGTTTTCCTGTTTGGTGTTATGACGTTTAATGTCACTGACAACTTCCGTAGTCCCATTTATCCTTTTGTTAGCAACCATCTTTTTCAAAACAAGTAACAGCTTTAAAAAAAAAAAAAATCACAAGTAATCACATATTACTATGTATTTTGTAGAATAAAATATCTTGAGCTTGGTGTTAACCACAGACAGGCTATTTCAGGCATTTAACCAAAAACCCATTGACTTTGGGACGATGGAATCAGAAGTGTTAAAATGCTAATTCCTTTCTGGGTTTTGGCCTACAGAAAAACGTCATCTCTGCAGAACTCTATGAAGCTTTTGTACAAGAGCACTAATACAGAACGTTATGCCACACATTAAACAGATAAAGGTGTGATGTAGAACCATTTGCTGCAACTGTGTTTGAACAACTCATCTTTGAAGTAGTGGATGAAGATGGCAGGTACAGCCATGTTCATAGTCAAATGAAAAGTCAGTAATTGTTGCCCTGAGCTGTAAGGTGCTGCGGAGGCAACACAATAAGAGCCATTAGACTGCACCCAAACGAAGCCCCTTTCCTTCTCTCAGTGCCCACGCTCCTTTTAGACTACGGTTCTTCCCGTGTCACAGGGTGCATTTGCGTGGTGCGTGTAACAGTGAATGCATCTGTGCTTTAGTGATTCTGAAAGACCCCCTGAAACATTCTGTGCTGACGCACATGTTTGTCATCAAAGGCTTTTTATCTGCTTATAAATGTATCCAACCCAGATACCCAAAGGACTGTTTTCTAGAAGCACCGTTTGGTCTTTGATAATCCACAAGGCTTAGGACCACCGTTCGGTTTGGCTGGATTCTCACCTGCCGACATGCCCA
>NW_015541011.1:698715-724757 GCF_001515605.1 Sinocyclocheilus anshuiensis | reverse complement strand
GCAGGAATAGCAGGAATAAGCAGGTCTGCTATCAGAGATAGCAGCATGAGAGCCAAAGGGGATTGAAGCGTTCAGCTCTTACTCTTTGTCCGATTCTCATCCAGTCAGGTCAAATGCCTCAACACTATTTGGCTGCTCCCTCTTTTGTCATGCAATTGAATGATGTCTGTTTTAGATTAAATGCTGTTGTGTACTTTTTTTTTTTTAATCACTCTGGTCATATATTTTAAAGATCTAATGAAATAAAATTAGAGTTTTTTGGCTTTTGGTCTGGGTAAAATAGGTTTTAGACTGCCTTGATGTTAGTGTACACTACCATTCAAAAGGCTGTATTTTTTTCTGAAAGAAATTAATACTTTTATTTAGCAAGGATGCATTAAACATTGATAAAATTCACTTTTTGCAGATGTAGGCCTACACATTAAATGTGCAAACTTTCTCAAAAAATATTGGACTCATTATTCTGCACTACAAATTTGTGTCCAATCAAATGCTCTCTAGAAAAAGAAAGTCTCCACAGATTACAAATAAATAAATAACAATCCATTTTGTATTTCACAATTTGAACTTTGTTCCTCACAATTCATAGAAGAACAAGTCAGAATTCCTAGATATAAACAAAGAATATATAAACTCAGAATTCTGATATTTTCTCACAGTTCTGAGTTTACATCTCAGAGTTTATATGTTTCAATTCTGACTTTTTCTTCTCAGAATTCTGTGTTTACACCTCGCAATTCTATATATATATTTTTTTATCTTTTTTCTTAGATTTGTGTTTATATCTTGCAACTCCAAGTTTGTATCTCAGAGTTTATATCTTGCATTGCAATTTTGAAAAAATAAAAAAATCTGAATTTGGTCACACTTTATTTTAAGGTCCGATTCTCGCCATTAAAGCAGCACTATGTAACTTTTTCTGTGTTCAAAATTTGCAAAATGTATATAATGAGCGAGTACATCATGAATTCATCTTCCAAACCGCGTTTTTATCTTATTCCGAATCACTACGGTACACTTATAATAAGTACTTCTATTTGGACTATTGTAGCCTGGTCGGGTTGTCACCGCTGCGGAGTAACACATACCTGCGTGAATCGCCATAGACATAAACTTGGAGAAGTAGCTCCGGTTGGAATGTTACATAGTGCTGCTTTAACTACGACTTTTGCCTCAATAAACTCCTAATTTGCTGCTTATTGATAGTTAGTAAGGTAGTTGCTAAGGTTAGGTATTGGGTAGGATTAGGGATGTAGAATATGATCATAAATGCTTTATAAATACTAATAAACAGCCAATATGTTAATAATAGGCATGCTAACAATAAACAAGTTAATAGTGAGAATTGGTCCCTATACTAAAGTGTTACCCTGGATTTTGAGATATAAACTCATAATCACAAGAAAAAGCATTGCCCAAACTTCCTGTTTTAATAGAAAATATGTTAACACAGGAAAGGAAAACACTGTTTGTTGAAAAACACTGTTTCCTCGAAAGGGAAACCGAGTGTCATTTTATTTTCTTATTATTATCTGGTTCCCTAAATAGGTGCAGGAGCGAGCCGGTGGTCTCTTTAAATCTAATCATGTTTTAATTATCCTAAAGCAGCAAAAGCGTGGATGAAAGGGAAGCCGGATATCCATTAACAGGTCAAGCTTGAAATCTTCTCTAAGGATGCTGGCTGTCGACATAAAACTAAAGTAAATTGCAAAGTGAAAATAGAGGCATCACCATCATGGTATCACACATTCTGCTTCCAGTATACCCATAGAGAAAGAAGCATATTGTTAGGAGGAGGAGCATGTGTGCATGTCACAAACAGCTATGGAACACTCTGCATACAGCAATCTCAATATCACAAAAGGATGAGTCATCTGTATTATAATATCCCGTGATGTCTCCTCAAAACAAGCTTGATCCACACACAAACACAACGAATAAGTATAATGGCATGCCTTAGTTTCTTTTATCTGTGTTCTTAGAAAACATTATGATCCGTTTTAATAACAGACCTGCATGATTTAACCATATTGCGCAAGACAGCCATGTTGTGAACATCGACACATGTAATGTCAACATGTCAACTGTAGAAGCGGACGCACAAGAAACATATTTCTCTGCGATGCCTTGTGCTATTTTATGCCTGGCATCTGACAGAAACTTTTTTACATTGCAGTGATTTGTGTGCACAACAGATGGATGTGGATGCGGTCCAAGAGCATGATTTCAGTGCTATTAATGCAGATGGTACATTGTTAATTTGAAAGGAGCATGTAAACACATAAGACACAATAAGATACAATAAAAGTGCTGTAATTAGATTTTGAGATTTAGATTTGCACCCTTTTGAACTTGCATAGACACTGAAGAGGTTGTAGGAAAAATAGAGAGTCGTTTCCACTCAACCTCATTGGGATCAGTTGCATGTTTCTGAAGGAGACCTAATGGTTACAAGTGCATGCATAATGACTCATCCTGAGGTGATATGTTTAATGTAAAGGCCCTTGATTTGCAGCTTTGTTTGCATTGAGGCCTTTTGAATTAGGCAGGAAACAAGACAGAAGGAACGGATCAGAGAACTAGCTTTCCCAGGAAATTCACAGGTTGGTGCCAGTTTGCTGGTGTGCAAGTATTTTCCATTGCAAAAAGGTAACCCTTATACTACAACTTATGCTTTTTATGCTGCAATTTTCATTTCAGAGAAACAGACACAGCAAAGTGGATTCAGCCAACTTAAGTGAGATTCCAAATCAAATTATCAACATAGATTGGCATTGAGAACAAGTATATTATAAATATTTAAGAATTTATTCATACATGTAAATATGGTAATATTCAGTTTATATAACATATCATTTATTTTATATATGACAATTTATATAATTCAATATATATAATTATGGAATATTTATAATGTTTAGATCACTTATATATCAATAAAGTATTATTTATGTATTTATTATTTATAAATGGGCAATATCACTCAAGCAGAAGCGTGATATGGCTTTATGTCAGCACAGCTACGTTTTAATTCTGCAAGGATGCATTAAATTAATCAAAAGTGACAGTAAAGACTTTTATATTGTTAAAAAATATATATATTTCAAATAAGTAGATGCTGTTGTTTTAAACTTTCTATTCATCAAAGGATCCTATAAAAGGGTATTGCTGTTTCCACAAAATACAAATTATGTATATATTTTATATAAGTACACATTGGTGTATTTTATACATTTATGTGTAATTAATAACTGTTTTATATTATAGTTATATTTATTTACATAAGAACATGGTGTCATCATACCCAAAACTCCGTGAACTTTTACAGATATTGCTCAGTGTGTACGCAGCAGTGAACACTACGTAGGGACCCTACGAATTAAAACACAGCTAGAGTCTTATATTTAATGTTATGAGTGTTGCTTGTGAAGGGGAAGCAGAAGGAAGAAAAGAGATTCAGAAAAAAATGAAGAGGACGGTAAGTATGGACAATGGATGTCTTTTTCCATCTCTTTTGTCATAAGTGAAGGGTGCTATTTCTGGCATGTCGTCAGGCTTTTGCTTGGAGTTATGCATCTGTCTCCAAGTCTACCTGAGATCTAATTACATAGAATGACTGCACCTGACAGCCGGGGATGACATACTCACACACACAGCAATGTCCTCATCAGCTCCCTCTCAACTCTTAACTAAAGGATGAACTCTATGAATATTAATGCTGGGGAAATTAATTCATGATTATTCAGACGCTACATAAGGTGTACAGCAGAACAGACAGTATGGACGTGGTTACAATTCAAATAGAGGTGTCCATTTAATTGTAATATCTAGAAGAATATTCGGAATATTCATTTTTGGTTTCTAAAACATTCACTAAACGGTTGTAGGAGAAAAGATGCAACCCATTTCCATGCGTGATTTGAATTTGAGTGGCAGCTCGAGAGCTCTGATCCTTTAGAAGTCTGACATTTGAAGCCAAATCTGTGATATCCGAGTGAGAACCACCTGAAGGAATTTACATAAACCCATTCTGCAACTGCCACAGCCTTATGAGGCTGGCCACAAGCAAAAGAGGGATTCTCAAAATGAAGTGGAGGGATTTAGACAGCATCTCTGTAATGGCAATTAGTTTAATGGAATATAATGAGTAGAGAAGAAGTTTGGGCCTGGTTTGTACTTGAATGGAAACCCTTTTGGGAAAACCAGGTTAATGCTGGAGGAGGTCATGATAGGTTGCTGTGTTCTGTGTGAATCTGAATGCCTCAATGTGCAATGAGGACATTATGTTTTGAAAAAGTCTTTCAATTCCAGGTCCTGTTGTATGAAAGCATGTTTTTGAGTAGAGAAAAGCACAGTACTAACTATTTGTTCAAAGATCATAATCTGTTCAGAACAGTAGCACCATACTCTGACAAAACACAGCTGAAAATAATGCTCCTGTTTAAATGGAGTGTCTTGTTTTACAGCCCTGAAAAATCAGCAAACAGTGTGTGAACTCTAAAGAAATAGTTCAGCTCAACCAAAACTGAAGTGAGCGTACGCTACTGTTCAAAAGTTTGGGGTCAGTAAGATTTTCAAGTTCAGTTTCTTGAGCACCAAATCAAATAAAGGATCATTTCTGAAGGATCATGTGACACTGAAGTCGGCTGAACAGGAAAAAATACATTTTAAAAATATTAAAATAAAAAGTAATTATTTTAAACTTCACAACAACTGTGACTTGACGCAAGTTTATCTGGCAAGCTTTGTAAACAATGGGGTAAATTTCGGTCTGTGTCTGCTAGAAACCTTCAGAATGGCTTCAGAAAACCTTGAATATCATCCATAAGCCATATAGACCACTTTTATGATTATTTATGATGCTGTTTTCTTGCATATATCCAAGTATGGTCACTATGAACTGTCATTATATATCAAAAGCCGTGTAATGATTCAAAAATGTCTACTTTTGTGTTCCACGGGAAAAAAATAATAACAGCATATGGGTTTGAAATGGCATGAAGATGAGTAAATAATGACAGAATTTTCATTTGTTGTTCAACTATTCCTTTATTATATTGTAAATTGATGTGGACAAATGTTCTGAAGAGTAGTATTTAAGATCTGATACCTTGGAATAATCATGAATGACATCTTTATGAAAATGCCTGCTTCATGGCATGTCACAAAAGAAAAACGGCACAGATTTTTGTCACCCTCCACTTATTATAGTAATGTTTTTGTACATAACCTGCCATCATCAAATAGTACTCGAAGACATATTACCACATCCTTCTCATATCCTCATTTTCTTGGGCTTTTGCTTACAGTGTGCTTACATCCACTGGCTGGGCTGGTGCTGTGGTGCTAGGCAGATGTGCTGTTTCTGTAACACCTTTAGCAGGAGCCCCAGATGGAGGAAGAGTGGCCTAAATAAATAAAGTCTCCATGCTGAGTTCCCGAGTGACTCCTGCTGCTTTCCCTGATGCTGTGGGTTTGGCTGCTCTCTTTAAACCCCGTCGTCCAAGTAGTGAAGTGGCCCCCTTATTTAAAAAGAGAAACGGCAGTGAAGCAATGATGGATGATAGCATGCACATAGGTACATGAGTCAGTTAATGTGCACACACCGACAAACTGTAGATTATTCAAAAGTTTGGGCTCTCATGTTCACTAAGGCTGCATTTATTTGATAAACAATACATTAAAATTGTAATATTGTAACATATTATTACAATTTAAAATCAATGTTTTCTATTTTCAGATATTTTAAAATGTAATTTATTCCTGTGATGATAACATTTTCAGCAGTCATTACTCCAGGTTTCAGTGTCATATGATCCTTCAGAATCATGATCATTTTTTTCAGGATCCTTTTATGAATAGGCTAGATAGCTTAGAAAAGAACACCATTTATTTGTAAACAGAAATATTGTATATAATATACAGTATATATTATATATAATATAATAATATAATTATAATACAATAATAAATATTGTTGAGCTCACTCAACAAAAGTTACATTACATTACTATGTAAAAAGAATACAGACTCTTAGGACCCGCCCCCACACAATTGAGCTGTTAATTGAATAATTAACGTCTTGTCTTTACACTGCATATTTACAGAAATGAAAAATGACTCAGATTTTTTACACAAGAGTAGCTCACAGAGCATTACTAAGATTTTGTCAAGTATCATTTGAACTGAGATTGAATCATGCAGATAACCAAATAAGTGTGTTCTCGCATCATCTATTCTCTCATCGCCACAAAACTCATTAGCACTGTGTTTTCTGGAAATCACATCCACTGAAGTTACAGTTTTCCATACATACCTTGTTTGATGACGTCAACCGTGCAGCTTGTAGCTTCTTCCAAATGAGACAACTCAGATCGATTAATGCACAAATAAACTGCATCAGATCCTTTAAGTAATTCAGTCTTGCCCATGATGCAATGCTAGACGAGTCCAATAAACTAGTTTTTCTCATTTATTTGGCTTACGTTGTTCCAGCATCAGTAATAGTTCCATCTGAACACTGGTGCTAATCAAATAGTCTGGCAAGGCAGAACAGCTATGAAAACATTAATTGGAGTAGCTGTGTGTGTGTGTGTGTGTGTGTGAAAATAAATTTACATACACTCCAGCGCTTACAGCACCAAAATGTATTGTTCTTGCGACAATTAAATTTGAAATCCTGCACAATTTTACATTTAAAATATGTCCTTAAGCACATCAACCATAGTTGTGCAAATGCCCAAAGGGACTATGTGAGGTAAAGGAAGATGCCAGTTTATAAATAGGGATGAACATGTAGCAGCCTGGTTTATAACTTCATTGCCATGGTGATAATGACTGTATATTCCCTCAATCGCTACTAATAGAGACTGTCTTTTATAAAGCATCTCAGAAATGCCTGTTGTTGTTTTTTTTACTAAGAAGTGAATGTCAAACAATGTAAAGGCCTTTTTCACTTTAACCACAAGACACAAGAATCATTTCTGTCCATTTAAACATTTATGCATAGCATATTTCATTTTTATTGTCCTTTATCGCTATATCTAGGTAGATATTCAAATTAAAGATGGTTAAAATTATGATAGTATTGGAATAACGAGTCTTGTCTAGCTCATGAACGCACATCTTTGTTGTCTATTAGACATGCTAAGTAAAAGAATGTGACCGATTGCGGATGATGATTTACACGGGCATCATCTTAGAGCAAATCTGATGAGACACATCAGATTGCTTTGAGCAGAGAGCGTCTGTTCAATAAAGCAACATGAAAGGCTGACAGATAAGCACTACCCAACTATTTACTGCCAGCTAATGTGATTGAGCAGGGATGGAGAAAACAGCAGTCATGGCACTGCTTCACTTCTGTGTTAAACCACCGTTACACCGGACTAACATGAATCTTACACTGAATTAGTAATTTTCTTAGAACAATAGACATGTGGTAAAAACTACCTCATACCAGGCTGAAAGAACTTTAATTATTGTCCTGCCTTTGTGCCCTGTCTAGGCTGTAATAATAGCAAATTCTTTAGCTTTTCATGTCTCATTTGATCACCGTATGACGCACAGGTAAATGTCACTCAGTTCCTCAATTAACTTTGAGTGGATGCCTCTTGAACCGTCATAGTTCGTCTCGATGATATTTTAATGCATCGGGGATAGGTGTTTCATTTCTTTTCCACAAATTCAATCTGAAGAGCTTAGAAAATGAAAGTCAGACTCTCGTGTCGAACTGAGAAAGGATTCTGTATTGTAGAGGTGATGCCATCTTGTCTGGTAACACATTCAAATAGTCACTGTTTAAGACTCATTATACTACATTTAACTTATTATGTAGCGTTCAGAGCCAGGCATTTATGATAATGTTAGCTCAAAGATTAAGGGTCTCTGCACAGACAAGTTATTTTTCAATGTTATTGTCTCGAAATGTCATCATTTATCTTTTCTCTTCAGAGATGCACTGTTGCAACATACAGTATCATCACCTGTTGTAAAGAAAAGAGCAAGTAAAAGAATGGTTTCAATTTTGACACATATTTCAGTTAACAGTTATATATAATTTAAATATGTTGGCAAGCGTAAGGTGTAAATCAGTACCATGCATATGCAAATTCATATGATGTTGTCCTAATGACTGAACAAACATGATATTTATTTATTTGTTTCTCTTTCTTTTTTTGTGTGTGTGTCTCACTTAAAGATGTTTGTGAGGGGTTCACAAATAAACCAATCAAGTCCTTATTTACTGACAAGAGGAGAAGGAACAGACTGGTCTTAACTCAAGAGCTCTGCACACCCTATTGGTCAATTATTTAACCATACTTTCTTGTGAAGAACATGAAAAATAAAACAGCCAAATTCATATAATAGCTATCATAAGATTTATTCTGCAAAATAGCAATAGTTTTTTTTGTTTTTCATAGATAGGATTTCCATTCTACTTTCTTTATTATGACCGGATCTTATATCCAAATAAGTTGGATTTTCTTCATGTCTAGTGTGGCTTTTCTATCAGTTCATATATTTGTGAATCATACTCAGCAGATAGAATTTTTCATTTGCTCAATGTTACTGGTGAAATAACGTTTTTCTGCACACATTTAGTTTATGACTAATATAGTATATAATAGATGAGTTGTGTATATCTGGTGTCTTATTTGTCTTGTTAAAGGAATAGTTCAAGCAAAAATGAAAATTAGCTACAAATGTACTCACACTCGTGCCATCCAAGATGTAGATGAGTTTGATTCTTCATCAGAACATATTTGGATTACATCACTTCCTCATCAGTGGATCCTTTGCAGTGAATGGGTGCCGTCAGAATGAGAGTCCAAACAGCTGACAAAAACATCACAGTAATCCACAAGACGACTCCAGTCCATCAAGCGAAAAGCTGCATGTTTGTAAGTCACAAAGACATTGTTAAGGCAGTTTAACTTTAAACCAATGCTTCTGGCCAAAATATGAGTCAATAATAGATAATAACACTTCCTCCAGTGAAAAAGTCCATTGTACCCTGTTGTCCTCTCACATCAAAATCATCAAAAATGTTTATTTATGGCTCAACTAGAAGTTGTAGACCAGTGGTTGTCAACCTTTTTAAATGCTCCCCGTTAATATTTTGAATTAGCGTTTATTTTTATATTTTCAGTTTTCATTTTCATTTTAGTTTAAGTGATTTTGTTATGTGCTTATGTCATTTTTATTAATGTTTCAAGACAAAGCAAAGGTGGACGTGTTCAGGGAAATTGGCTGCTGAAAACATAACATTTCAAATGAATCTCAAATAAATGAAATGACGTGAATACAGATTAGTTCATTTTGATGAACAAAATTGAATAAGAGGGTCCGTAAAATGATCCAGTCTTCTCATCACTGTCCTGCAACCTAGTGGGCCCCCGGCCCCCAGATTGAGAACCACTGCTCTGGACAATACAAGCTTTGTTAATGTAAGCAGATTTGGCCTGCCAGTGTGTTTACATGCAGAAAAATAGGCTGATAACTATCAAAAATCAGATCATTCTAAAAACATATGTGCACACAATATTCACACATTGAATAAGCTGTCAGAAAGTCAATAAAGTTGTTTACATGCAGAGCAAATTTGGATTAATGTGCAGAAAATCTATATGTGCAGATCTCATTTTGCTTAAACAGTTTGTGACCTTTCCCTGCTTAACAAAATCAAATGACATTGAATGTCATGAAATGACATTGTGTTATTGTGTACTTTGGAGGGATCCAGTGAGTGCCATGAGTTTTTACAGATGCTATTGGCTTTTGATGTCTGTGTCTTTTGAAAGTCAGTGAGACTGACAGACAGCTGGGTTTCCTATGCAACGAGGGCCCTCTTTGCTCCCTTTGACACACATTCACCACCCTTTGAATGTGGTGCTTTGTCATCCGGATGCAACTTAAACCCACCAGCTTTCTCTTAGCCTTAAAATTGAGATGCTTTATCCCAACCATTTCATTCTGACTTTCAAAATTATAAGTCTTTTGTTTTCTGTTAGGACTCTGCTCTAATATGGAGATGGCCAGTGAGAGTGGAGACAGGTGATGTCCTCACAAAGATGTCCAAATGTAGCAGAAAAGGAAGGACTGGGGATTCTTGACCAATGATTGTTCAAATGTCTGGAAGGGATCACAAATGTCACAAACATCAAAAAATCTACTGTGCCACAAATTTCCTCCACACAGGACTGTCTTCTAACAAGGCATCCCTCCCTAGCATCTTCCCAGCTACTCGAGTGACATTTTTCTTTCTAGCCCACTGTGTTCTAATCAAATGTTGTCATCCCCCAAACAGCAAGTGTCCTTTCTCCAAGCAGAAAAAGTATCAAGAAGAACATTCGTAACAGACATGAAAAGACACATTTTGTCACATATCAACGTCCACTTTCTGGCCATCCCTTTAATGCATTTTGTCTGCAAAACCACATGGCCAGAGGAAGATGATGTCATCTTGAGCCTTCACAGCAGTCTCCTTTTAAGGTAAAGTTAGGTATGTGGAAAAGTTGGAAAAGTTTGTTTTGATGAAGGAATATTCCATAGTGATTTTCACAGGTGTTTGTTTTACCTATTTTGAATTATGCATTGCATTGTGTTGTGTTTTAGGGTTAAAGGAAATAATGTGTAAACTTAACGGATAATATAATGTCAGGCCAATGATTCTAGATAGCAAAAAAAAGGTAACACTTTAGTTTAAGGACCAATTCTCTCTATTAACTATAGTTTCTTATTAGCATGCGTATTATTAGAATATTGGCTAATTATTAGTACTAATAAAGCACATATTAATACCTCATATATACTTTATATACAGTACCTGTATACCTTAATGTTTTTAAAGAAGTCTCTCACGCTCACAAAGGCTACATTTATTTGATCAAAAATACAGTAAAAACAGTAATATTGTGAATACAGTCATATTGTAAAATGCAATTTATTTCTGTAATGGACCAACTGTATTTTCAGCGGTCATTACTCCAGTCTTTAGTGTCACATGATCCTTCAGAAATTATTCTAATGTGCTTATTGTGGTACTCAAGAAACATTTCTTATTATCAATATTAAAAACAGTTGTGCTGCTTTTATTCATTTTTTTTATTATTATTATTATTTATTTATTTTTTGGAATCCTTGATCCTTGATAAATTAATCTTTTGGAATCTTTTGATAAATTAATGCATCCTTGCTGAATAAAAGTATTAATTTCTTTTTTTTTTTTTTTAAGTGTCTTGGAAGTTGTAACATTCATCCTCTCTTTTTTTCATGTCTGGATTCTATAAAATGATGAGTCCTCTCAATACTCATATTGATCTTTGCTCTCTGTGGCTCACTGATGCCGAACAGTGATGGAATAGACTTTGACATTCACATGATATGCTTTTGTCCGTTACAATATTACTGTCTCTGTTTTTATCTCACCCTCATTGAAGACCAGTGACAATCTATAAGTGCATATTATCTAAAGATTTGCCCTGATGGGTCCATTTCTGACTATTACAGTATGTAGACATAAGTGCATACTGAAGTGAAGACATATCGACGACTGAAACTGATAACTCTGTTCTATACTTTCTGTCTCAATAGGAATTTTAGCGCTTTGCATTTATCTTGTGTATGTCTAGTGTGCTGATAAAGGTCAATTGATTGGTGCTTGGGGCTTGTAAAAGGTCAGAAACGGTTGTGTCTTTGTGTCTGCTGGAGAGAGGAAATACTCTTGTGTCGCTCTGTCTGTGGTCTCTCTTAGGGGGGATGCTGGTAGAAGCCACCGCTCCAGTGTCGCGTTTCTATTAATGGCCATGTTTAGGACTCAGATGGATGCGATTGAGGCACGAGGACTTTCCATTCCCAATCAACTTCATTCCAAAGTCGCTGTGAAGTTGTCGTTTTTGCAGCAAACACTCTGCAGTCTTGGGTCGAGCAGCCAATCATACTTGGTGCCAATCAATCCACAAAACAAGTTAATAACGGTCATTAGAGAAGCACTGTACTCCCCATTTTTAACATTCATTGAGCAAATGGGAAGGGGGCAGAGAGGAAAAAGTGGGCCGTGTCACACCCTGTGGTTCAGATAAACCTCCCCCTCCTTCTCCATTTAGCTGATCTGATTCAGGACAGAAGGAGCTAAGAAGTTTAACAAGAAAAATCAGCATGGCAGAGCATGACTCATTAGTATGTGTACTAGTATTAGTAGGGATGACACCAGGCCTGTTGAGCTGAGTTTGTGCACAAATGTAAGCAACTCTTGCTGCTTCTTGATTTTTGTAATTTAATAAGGCTCATTCAAAGCTTGCTTTGGTTCACTGGTTTTAATATCTGTGCTGCTGGTACAATAATGCAGGAACTATTGTGAAATGAGCAGACCTAGATCAGATTTTAGAAGCCCATCTAATGTAAAATGTAAGCGCGTGTGGAGTTAGGTGACAGTCAAAGTGAAAATAAAGCAATAAGGGGAGAAAAAAGCATACAGTGCTTTTACCACAAGTTAGGGGTGTTCTTGGGGCTCTTAATGCCCCTTATGGGCGAACTGTAAGTTCATTGATCTCGTAAATCCCTTTCTTTATGCCTTACAAGTTTGTTTTTCTGTGATATATTCTACAGTGTAGTTGTAAATTCTGCCGATTTGTCACTAAGATATTGTTATTCAGCTAACTAACATAAAGATTTGTTGAATTAGCAAAATTGGCTTGTAGAAGTATTGAAAGTATTAGCAAGAATGTGTTGAAAACTACAAATTGATCAGTTAAGCCATGGTTTTACAGTAAAGGTGTGTTCATGGTACTTTGGACTTACATTAAAGCAAGAAAAAAAATATTACACAAAATATTTATGAAGTAACATTTTTTACTATTAATAATTTTTTTAGACACTGGTATCAACAATATGATAAAAAAAAACACCAATGCTGAATGCAATGCTAATGTAAAATGTATATTTACTATGAAAAATGATCAGAATAAGTAATTACAATTACAAACTGTTTTGAATCAGTGAGATTTTTTAATTAATACTTTTATTCAGCAAGGACCAATTAAACGGACTGAAAATGGCAATCTAATGACAAAGAGAAAGTGACTTTTACATTGTACAAAAATGTTCAAATAAATGCTATTTTTGTAACTTTCTATTCATCAAATAATCCTAAAAAAAGACTCAGATAAATCATGGTTTCCACAAAAATATTTAGAGGCACAACTGCTTCAACATTGATAATAAAATGTTTATCAACGCCAAATTAGCATAATAAAATGATTTCTGAAAAATCATGTGACACTGAAAACTGGAGTAATAACTGCTAAAAACGTAAAATTGCCATCACAAGGATACATTTTTACATTACATACAATTTTACAGCTTCAGACATGGCTCATCCAATCAGAATTTAGAGTGTGAACGATATTGTGTTATTGAAGCTCGAAGTTGAAATATAATAGCTTAATAGTATTCTCTGTGAACAGACTCTTTGAATGCACCTTTCTCCTACAGTTGTTAGAGCCTAAATTACTTTGTTTGTTTCTATTAATGAAAGTAATTCAGTTTTACATTGATATTAATCACACCCCCAAGCCATGAGCTGATAGATTTACTGGCATATGCCCTGTGGCTCGGTGATGATCAATGTAAATGGAAGAGCAAGAGAGCAAAGTGCTGGCTTACAAGTGAAGTGTGACCTTGTATGGTGAATTCTACCTGTTATGGAGCAGACAGGAGTGGGGAGCTTTTGGAAAATGCTTATACTGTATATATTTACCTCTCTGATGTATTCTGGGTGGGAAATTATCACCCAGATGCATTAATTAAATGCTTACACATCCTCAAGGCAGTATTAGATTAGACCAAGTAGTCAAGCAAGTTCTTTTATTAGATTGTAACAATCTTGCATAAATGAAGGAGGTCTATATTTCTATTCCTGTATAGATAATTGTAAGAGTCTGCTGCTTCTATAGTCCTAGACTTAAAGCAGTTATAGCAATTAAAAGGTGAATTAATTGGAACTTTATATTCATAATAGGAGCATGCAACTGGTTTTATTTTCTTCAGTGTAATTTGAGCTTAAATTGAATATGCTGCTGTGTATTCCTACTGTGTGCTGTGTTTTTTCATATGAACAGCCGTACCTGACCAATTTATTCCACCAAATGACTCTTAGCCATCTTTAATTAATTCATTTAATACATTTCTCTCAACCCATGTATATAATAGTGTTACCCCACCCCTCAACACTTTTTTGTAAATGATTACCATATCCTAGCGCTGTAAGATTTTTCTTAGCTTTTCGTTGTCATGGTGACAGGCCTCTACGCTTGCATCTATAATTAAGACACTGAATTACTGTCTTGATCACCAGAGTCTTATCCCACTATCACCACAAGAGGTCGCTAATCAACCTATCGATGACCGTCTACTATAAAAACTGCCTGGAGAGGCGTCCATATAAATAACACTTTAATTATTGATTGGTATCAGGATGTGAAGAGATTTTCAAACAGTATAAAACACACAATATACACACACACCATGAAATGTTCGTAAAATCATTGCATTCACACAATAGGATCTGCTACCTGCCTGTCAGTTTATGTATTTGCATAACTCCGCTCAGCCAATAGCGAGAGTTTGGGGCGTGGCTGCTGCAGCAGGCTGAGCCAGAGGGTGTTTAGACAGTGTGGAAAAAGACATCAAGATTCCATTACTGAAGTGCAAGCCCACAATTCAAAGACGTACACAGAGACGGACAACGGGGTAAAACAACGGTAAACCTTGGTTTTTAGAAGATGGAAGAATTTGATGGGATGTTTGGGTTTTAATCGCTATGAAGAGCTTGCGGAATTTATCCTTGACAGGTAAGTTAAACTTCAAGTTAAAAGTATTATGTTGGATCTTTCATTGAAAGTAGCCTACTTTTACCTGTTGAGACCATAGGTTGAGACAATAGGCTTGTTTGAGATGCATCGGCGCTGTGCAGAACGATCGGTGTATGACATCAAAGTACCGCGAGAGCAGACGACTCTTTATGCTTTTGAATTGCTCTCGCGGTATTTTGATGTCATTCACCGATAGTTCTGCGCAGCGCCGTTGCATCTCGAACAAGCCTATTCCTTCACTCAAATATCACTTTACAGTGTTTGTGATGTTTGAGTCGGAGGAGTCGAAAGGAGGGTTTGCAAAGGTTGTTTGAAAATATGCTTTATTTTTGTAGTTCCGCTAGATGACACTAGTAGTGCTGGAACTGACTACCCTAGCTTTAATAAAGCAACAATATGTATTATTTTTTTTTTATTATTTGAAATATCTGTTTCAAAATCATTCTGAATGTACACTAGCTTCTGTTTCTTTCCCACATTCCCCCTCAAAAGTCTGTTCTGGGATTATGTTTGGTTGAGCGGGTACGAAATTCCGTGTAAAGGACGAATTGCTCTACTGCAGCAACAAATGCACGTGTACAGCCGTCACACCGGTGATATATTTACGACAGTGGATTCCACTCTTTAACTGCAGGGGGCTCTAAAGTCCCCAAAAGTTCTGTTTTTTTAAAGGGGACATAGGATGCAAAATTCACCTTTACTGCTGAAAAAAACAGTTTAAGCTGGTTGTAGCTGGTCTCCCAGCCTGGCTAGGCTGGTCAAGCTGGTTTTAGCTGGTTGTTCCAGCTGGCCTCCCAGCCTGACCAGCTAAAGAAGTGGTCAAAACCCCTCTAAAACCGGCCTGCTGACCAGCTATGACCAGGCTGGATGACCAACTAAAACCAGCTAACCAGCTTAGGCTGGTTTTAGCGGTTTTATTTTTTATTTTTTTTAGCAGGGATGGTGTTTGCCTAGAAATGTGTCTTAGCAGTGTGTGGACACAACCAGCCTACAATGATAAAAATAAATTCGTCAAAATCAAGCCATTTTGATTTTCTGAGCAATATGACATCATATTGCTCAGGCCCCACCCATGACTGCTGACAGATTGTCCCATATTAACATATTTCTGCCCTCAGCCAGTTGTACGCTGTCCGCCATTTTTTCCGCGCTCGAGCAGCTGTAGACAGCTGACAACAAATTAAAGCCTGGTTTCCTTCCGAAGTTGCAAATTTAACTTGTGCGAAAAATTGGAATATCGCATAAAACATGTGCGAATAATCCCCGTTGCCATCCAACGAGTCAAAGAGAACAAAACCGTCACTTCCTGATAAACTGGCACTAAATATAACTAAGAAAAGAAGGAGAAGCCACTGAATATAATAATTTTCATACACAATAAATTACTTGCGCCTCAAGCGAGCAAACACAATAAATGTGGTCATTGCTTTCGGAGGTGGATGCCTGATATTTGGGAACACAGTTGTGTAAGTTCTGAGAGGCAATTATAAAGAAATACTTCGACGACAGACTTTGCCCAGGAATTTAAGAAAGACCATACAACATTTCAGATACTGTGCAATGAGATCAGTTCACTGGTTAGTCAGGTTATGCCATCCCATAGAGCAAAGTCACATGAATTTTTTGATGCGCACAGAGGAATTTGTTCGCAAAATGCCTTTCCATTAGAAACCGCTGCAAACGATTCGGTGTGTGAGTGAATCGAACTAAATCGCAAACATTAGGCTTGTTCGAGATGCATCGGCGCTGCGCAGACTGATCGGCATATGACATCAGAGTACCGCGAGAGTGTTTGGAGTGCAGACGACTCTTTAAGGTTTTGAATCGCTCTTGCGATACTTTGATGTCATACGCCGATCAGTCTGCGCAGCGCCGTTGCATCTCGAACAAGCCTATTCCTTCACTCAAATATCACTTTACAGTGTTTGTGATGTTTGAGTCGGAGGAGTCGAAAGGAGGGTTTGCAAAGGTTGTTTGAAAATATGCTTTATTTTTGTAGTTCCGCTAGATGACACTAGTAGTGCTGGAACTGACTACCCTAGCTTTAATAAAGCAACAATATGTATTATTTTTTTTTTATTATTTGAAATATCTGTTTCAAAATCATTCTGAATGTACACTAGCTTCTGTTTCTTTCCCACATTCCCCCTCAAAAGTCTGTTCTGGGATTATGTTTGGTTGAGCGGGTACGAAATTCCGTGTAAAGGACGAATTGCTCTACTGCAGCAACAAATGCACGTGTACAGCCGTCACACCGGTGATATATTTACGACAGTGGATTCCACTCTTTAACTGCAGGGGGCTCTAAAGTCCCCAAAAGTTCTGTTTTTTTAAAGGGGACATAGGATGCAAAATTCACCTTTACTGCTGAAAAAAACAGTTTAAGCTGGTTGTAGCTGGTCTCCCAGCCTGGCTAGGCTGGTCAAGCTGGTTTTAGCTGGTTGTTCCAGCTGGCCTCCCAGCCTGACCAGCTAAAGAAGTGGTCAAAACCCCTCTAAAACCGGCCTGCTGACCAGCTATGACCAGGCTGGATGACCAACTAAAACCAGCTAACCAGCTTAGGCTGGTTTTAGCGGTTTTATTTTTTATTTTTTTTAGCAGGGATGGTGTTTGCCTAGAAATGTGTCTTAGCAGTGTGTGGACACAACCAGCCTACAATGATAAAAATAAATTCGTCAAAATCAAGCCATTTTGATTTTCTGAGCAATATGACATCATATTGCTCAGGCCCCACCCATGACTGCTGACAGATTGTCCCATATTAACATATTTCTGCCCTCAGCCAGTTGTACGCTGTCCGCCATTTTTTCCGCGCTCGAGCAGCTGTAGACAGCTGACAACAAATTAAAGCCTGGTTTCCTTCCGAAGTTGCAAATTTAACTTGTGCGAAAAATTGGAATATCGCATAAAACATGTGCGAATAATCCCCGTTGCCATCCAACGAGTCAAAGAGAACAAAACCGTCACTTCCTGATAAACTGGCACTAAATATAACTAAGAAAAGAAGGAGAAGCCACTGAATATAATAATTTTCATACACAATAAATTACTTGCGCCTCAAGCGAGCAAACACAATAAATGTGGTCATTGCTTTCGGAGGTGGATGCCTGATATTTGGGAACACAGTTGTGTAAGTTCTGAGAGGCAATTATAAAGAAATACTTCGACGACAGACTTTGCCCAGGAATTTAAGAAAGACCATACAACATTTCAGATACTGTGCAATGAGATCAGTTCACTGGTTAGTCAGGTTATGCCATCCCATAGAGCAAAGTCACATGAATTTTTTGATGCGCACAGAGGAATTTGTTCGCAAAATGCCTTTCCATCTCCCATTATTTGCATTAACCCTTTTTCGCACAAGTTAAAAACCATCTCAAGCGAGCGTAACCTTTTTTGCGAATTAAGGGATTTTTTCTAAATTGGGCATTTGAAGATGCAGTGGATTAATTTTGTTTTTGATGGTAATGCGCCACCGAATACACCTAAATTCAGTTATGTCTGTGCAGATAATTTTACTCTAGACTGCTTTCTGAATGAGGGACAATTCAAGGCAATATTTGCTAAAAAGTTAAAGCTCAAGGATGGATCAGTACCCACTGTTCCTGATCCAGCTGCACCTCTAGAAGAAGTAAGTCTCTCTTTTTTTTTATGATTATTTGCAAAACGCATTTCCTCTTCCATAGAGCTCATTAGCATTTAAAGAGACGTGCACCGAAATGGGTCGCTGTGAACAGAGTTGTTTTTGACAAGGTAAAAAGGGTGTTGTTTTACACGACCACTGAGGAATTTTACCAAAGTTGCAGACATTTCATGAAGACCCTAAATAATCATACCAACTTGTGGAAAATGGGCATCCGATGTCCCCTTTAAGTTATGTTTTTTTCTTGATTAAACAATCAACTTAGAGAACGCTTTACATCTTTTTGAGGTTCTGCAACATCACAAGAGATTAATTTCCATTTTTGTAGAAACATTTCAGTTTGAAGCTGAACTCACACCAACTAGTAATACCAAGTTGCAAATCATCTGTGATGTAAACATAGGACAATTAAGATCAGCGTTTCTCAATTCCGTTTCTCAATTCCTATCTAGGTATCTCCTATCACTTCAGACGTTCGTTCTAGTCGACTGAAAAAAAGTGCCCTGCGAAGTGGACTTGACACAATATTCCACCATAATTCCAGTTCGAAGGGAGTGTAGCCTATATGTTCCGTTCAAAGGGCATTAAAGTGTGCGAGGCATGAATTTAAACTGTATTTATTTACAGAGGTATATTATGTAACACTTCACACTTTTCTAGTAAGTTTCGTCTGTGTGTGAAGTAAACTTCAACGGATTTCCCGTGCTCAGTGAGTAGGGAGCAATGAAAGCTGTGTAAAGATCATGTCGATGGGAACATAGTTCATGCATGGAGCTCTCTTCTAACAAGCTGGTTATCTGAATCAGGTGTACTAAATAAGAGAGACATGAAAAATATGCAGGGGGGGGGTCGCGAGAACTGGAATTGACTGGATTTGCCAATATTTGTCATTATCAGCAGTGCCTGAGATTACTGTATGTGTCCAGTTGCTTTAGCAAACAGTATGTCTCCCCTCATACATGATTACTTTCTTGCTTGTTCGCTGTAAAATCCAATAGTTTACCTTACTTAGATTTAATTAGTAATCTTTACTTAGTTGTTATACTTACTAGGTTTTATTAAGTTACAGCTACTTTCAAGGCAAATAAAACAATTTACTTAATGTTTTGAGTGACACTTACTTAAAATATTAAAGTAGCCACAAAGGAACCAATGACATTAATAAAGCAGTGAGAGGCAGCAGTGCACTAATATGTTGCTAATGTGCAACATAACAACAGAAGAAGAAGAAAAGAAAACGAGTCTTAATAGACTTTTCACCCATTTCCTCAATGTCTGCAGTTATCTTTCACTAGTTGCATTCACTCGTTTCCCAGTCATCATGAATGTTGAATTTTCAATACAACTGAAATATTTGAGAGAACATCACATAAGCTAACTTCATATTCAATTGATGTTGATTTTCCTAAAAAATGTTTAAATTTTTGTATGCACCATTATAGTGATTAACGTTCCCTTTGGTTGGGCACTTGGAACTTTGTTTATGTTACTATAATTATTTTCCTGCTAATGCAGCAATGCATCGTGAAGTTAGAGTAATTTGGCTTCAAGGGAAGAGAAGTAGTAAATAGGTTGCTTTTAGAAGGTGACTGATCTTCTAATTAAATGAGTGTGTTATTTTTTTGTGATTGTGTTAGTCAATGAACTTTTGCAAAATTTATTTTTCATAAATACCTTAAGAAGCTTAAAAGTGGGTTTATATAATCCTTAAATAGTGTGTGGTAATGCTAAAGTCACACACGGACTTAAACATTCAGCACGCGAATCACAATGGTAACAATTCAATTTCATTTATTTTTATTAATTGTAACAATAACCATTTTATGCGCTATTTTTGTTGTGCTACTTCTGACACAAGACAGCAAATAAAATTGGCAAATAAAATCAACAACTGTAAAACAAAGCAACTGCATAATTTCTTCATGCCGCAGTGCACTCTGGGAGTCAGTGAGTAGCTATACTAAGTCATGAGTAAACCTAAATGAAAGGATCAAGTACCCCCTACAGTTCTTTTTTAGTTACTAGAACTCTCGTGTAAGTAAACTATACTAACTAAGCATTTGTCAGTACAACATACTATTCCTATTTCACTTTACTTCGTTTTTCCAAGGCAATCGGTTTGCATGCTTTTTTTAAGTAAGCCCAACTAATTAGATTTTACAGTGTTGTTGAGTGATGCAGCATTTGTTTATAGGTTAGGCAATATGAAGTGTGTTAGACCAAACAAACTTAAAATGATGAGGACACCATGAGTAATGGTGTTTCTATGGTTACAGTAAAGAAACATAAAAAGTTGTTTAATGTCCAACAATTTGGGAGTTATTCCAGCTACAGGTTATACATAATTCTGTGTCTGCTATGACAGAGAGAAAACAAATATTACACACACTCGTTGGGTTTCCATGTTTTACAGAGGCATTCCATAAACATAATGGTTTTACTGTACAAACTGTATATTCTATCCCCTAACCCTACCCCTCAAACAAAACGTTCTGCTATTTTAGATGTTCAAAAAAGATTATTCTGTAAGATGTATAAGCTTGTTTCCTCATGGTGACATATATATGCAGTAGGTCTATCTTTTTCTCTTTTTCAAGCTATAACAGGCTTTAAATAATGACAGTTGTCTGCATTTTCTATTAAACACCATGAAAAAATCTATCTATCTATCTATATATCTATCATACAAAGTGATCATACAAATTAGCATGACTTTTGTCTTTTTTTTTTCTTTTCTTTTTTGATAACACAAGAGCAAAAGAAATGTTGCTTATAAATGACAGTGCACCCTAATCAGTTAACTCATTTACAGTGCAACCGATTTACCTGCCAGAATGCCTGTTTACTAGCTGGGTTAAATAGTGACAAAAAAGGGGTTAAAAAAACCCCCATGAGACTGGGTGAGGAGGTTAAGGATAACACAAGGTCAAAAAGCATATTTACTTTTAAGCTCCCAAAATGGCCAGTAATCTTCCTCTGCTCTACACATGCTAACAATGTCAATCACAGACCTCTTGTAATGTTATGAAACATAATAATTTTGTGTTGTTGAAAATACAATTTAACTGCGGTCCTTCTCTGCAACCCTATACTTATTTTGATTTCATGCACTCATCAAGCCACATAATTTCTGTTGTTGTGATGAAATCGGAGAAGGGAAGTTTGAAAATGGAGACAGTACCCTCTGGTGGTACTGATGGAGGTTAGCTTTGTGAATTGATAGTTTTCACTGGAAAGCACTACTAGAAAAAGAAGGAAGACTGCTGGTCGGAAATGTGTATTTTTTTTTATAAATTATCTTTTTTGGTATATTTGTATATTTTTATTGTATAAATGTAACTATATAAATAAAGAAATTATTTTAGTTTAAGTAACTTCAGTGTTGTGGGAAAAAGTATACAATTTTTTTTTTTTTACAAAAATTTGTTTGTTAACAGTGTTTACAGTTAAATCAGACAACAAGCACATTCTAAATAAAGGAAAAAATAGGTCTTTATTTGTATAACATGTTCCAACTCTGCATATCGTACAGTTATGTCAGTCACACACAAACATATATTTTATTCATGAGTTTATTTATAAGCATTATCCATGCTTGCAATGTACAAGTAGAAAAGCTTAAACCAATAGTGTTCAAAGAAAACTCTTATGCATGCCCCGAGGCTGCAACAGATACCAAACCTGATATTCCGGCTGCTCAGTTTTTTTGGCATTATACATGTTACTACACTTTCATGAAACTTTCAGATGTAACCAGCACTCACATTATCTCTCAAATTCATTTGGATCCAGTCTCCAAAAACGGATATTCCAGTTACTTAGTAAAAGGATATATTATACCTACAGATATCCAAAGCCAGTTTTTGTTTTGTATTTTGTAGGCTTGGAGATACACACAAAAAGAACAAATTGATATGAGCCATCAGCAGAGGTGTTCACAATCATATAAATTAGTAAAGTTATCAAACAACAGCAGATATGACTAAGACCCAGCTGGGCCAGCAGGAAGTATCGAGCACATGCCCTTATCAGTTCTCCGTCCAACGGACACTAAATGGATAGCTGGGCTGGAAAAGTGATAAGGAGATGTGGTTGACTGAAATCGAAGTCTCACCATGATGGAAGAGTCCCCTGTATGTTCTGTACATCCAACTCCCCATCCAGTATAATCACAGAAGTAGAATGTCAAAAAAATGTTCAAAGAGCTCATCTTGCCATCCTCAACACCCATTAGAAACAAAATTAACCGTCTGTCCCATATTTCTCAAAACCTCCGAACTGTTGACTAGGGGAGTATCCTGAAAATACTCAAAGAGAAAATTGTTTAGACACACCTCATTGATGAGTTTTATGTCACCTTAGCCCGACCCTATTCTGCTTTTTCTAAGCTCTCATTGGTCCACAGCTGAGATTCGGATTTCAGTCTCTCATCAGAACACCAGCCAATGGAGTGGGAGAGGAGCGCACAGGCAGCCAGATTGGAAAAGGTGCTATTCACACAGGTGTGGTTCAGCTGTGCATTCCGGCACACACATACCTGTCAGCTTAGACTTCATCTCCATGCCCTGAAGAGACAGGCTGTCTCCCAAAAAGAGCACTACTTAAGATCGTTCAAAACCGCATTCCTCCCTTTAATTATTTTTCGCTTGCATGTAATAAGAAATATATCTCATTCAAAATGCAAAGTGTCACAATGTTCAGTTTTAATGAGATTGAGTAGGGTCCAAAGGTCTGACATTACACTGAAATCCTGGTGTCCAGAGCATTAAATAAGACAGCAATTCGGTCATAAGCATATTAAACTTTCTACAAAAGCTCAGATGTTATTTTTTCCATTGAAGCACAAGATGATCTTTGGATCATTCTGGAGAGCATGAACATCAGGTCTGACAAACTTGTGGAGTGCATGCAGACTGGGTGTTGCTGTCAACAAAGCAAAAGGGACAAATACATTAATATGGCATTGTGAAATAAAAGCTTTTCACTCATATTGTCAATCCGATTTATAGAATTTGTAATGAAAATTAATATTAAATAAAAAAAAAAGAAAAAGCAAAATATGAGCATTTACACTAGTGGTCTTAGACCTTTGCTCCACTTTTGTCACAAAATTGACGGTCACACTTTATGTTAAGGTCCAATTTTCACTATTAACAACAAAATTTGCAGTTTATTAATAGTAAGGTAGTTGTTACGTTTAGGTATGAGGTAGGATTAAAGGATCTAAAATAAAGTTAAGCAGAATAAGACATTACTATGTGCTTTATAAATACTAATAAACAGCCAATATGCTTGTAATATGCATGGTAATAAGCAATAGTTAGAATTGGTCCCTAAACTAAATTGTCAGCAAATTGACAATTGACCGTTTCAATGACACAAATTAAACTGGTTTCATCAGTGCAGTTGGGGTATTAAATAAGCGCAAAACTCACATTAAATGTGTTTAGATGCAGTGTCTTGTTTTGTTTTGTTTGAACCCTAGCGAGTATTGTGCTTGCATTCTTGAAGCTAATGTAAAAAGGAGAATGTAAGCACCATAAACATAGATAACCACCCCATAATGTAGACAGTCAACCATGTAGGCCAAAAAAGCTTGAGGGTTTTAGGTTGCCTTGCCACTTTCACAAGACATAGAATTCCTCTTGAATATTTATGTGGTACTGTGAGGTTATCTAAGTATGTCTGTGATATAGATGTTTCCCATACAGTATTAATGAGTGTTTCTGGCCTTTCTCTTCCCTTTTCCCTGCAATGACCGTCACTTGCACTTGCTGCTGTTGTGAGCAGGCTGCCAGTTTCTGTTTGTGTCTGTGTGCTTGTTTAACCCTGTTTCTTCACAGGCTTCCAGGGAATAAGCCAAATTTAAAGACCCAGCTGGTGGTGGAATGTTAAATATAGGTTATACTGAGACTTCTAACACTACGGTATAAATAATCCACAAGTATGATTTCAAACCAATGATTAGAGATAGTTTTTTTAATTGCACAGAATACAGTATAAACCACAATGACTCAGCATATACTTGATCAGTCAGTTTACAAATTGTGACCCATTTATGACCCTCTTTTATACTTACAGTATGTGTAAAAAATTACTTGAACTGCGTTAAAGTAATTCAGTTAATAAGTAATTTAGTTTTAGTAATTTCAGTACTTAAACTTTAATTTTCAATGTATTTTATTTAATTAAATACAAATCATAATACAATTAAATAAAATGTTGCCAAGGCAACATTTCAAATTTTTGTTCAAGTCCTTTAGGTTTAAGATGTTTTATCTAATATTTATATTTATTTAAACTTTATTTCAATTAACAAAATAATTTTTGATAGTTTTGGTTAACAATAACATCCCTGCAGTGGTTATCAGTCAGTCTAACAAGCTTGTAAATTAGGAAATTGTAATATCTGTCTTACTAAAAGCCATTTTTATTATGTTTTTGTATTACAATTTCCATTGACCAAAACAATGGTTTGTCTCTGTCACAAACTGGCTTTTGTTTCTCAGAGAAAATGCATTTAAATATGGATAAATTATGCCGTATTTGCACATGAACCTTTTCTAAACTGAAAGACGTGTTGTTGTATTAGGTTTGATAGTAAATAATTATGATAGTAAAATGATATTTGTAGAACTATCAGCTTAATATGGTGCAATGCAATGCTTAACTGTATTATTTACCTGACTGAATGTACATCATGCAAACTTTTACTTTTAAAAATCAGTGTATGAAACTGAAAAACCTTTCATAGAATGACCCTGAGTCAGTGCAGGAATGTTTTGAGTCACATACATATCAGGGACTTTGTAAATTAGCTGAGTTGAAGTCAATTTGCCCTTAACACTGCAAAGACCAGCTCTGTGCAGCTTTTCTGCATGGTCGCCCCTCGGGATCCTGATCCATAGTGACGCGTCTGTATAGTAAAGTTAGAAGGACGGGGGAGGGTGTCCCCTCGCTCTGTGTCTGTGTGCTTTGCACACCCTGGTTATCTTAGTCCAG
This sequence comes from Sinocyclocheilus anshuiensis, assembly GCF_001515605.1. Taxonomy (NCBI): domain Eukaryota; kingdom Metazoa; phylum Chordata; class Actinopteri; order Cypriniformes; family Cyprinidae; genus Sinocyclocheilus; species Sinocyclocheilus anshuiensis. The sequence continues at coordinate 699,239 of NW_015541011.1, read as the reverse complement.
TTCCTCTCAGCCCGGTGTGAAAGTGTCGAGCTAAAGAAAACAGGGGCGGCCCACTCTTGATCCAGTTCCGGCTTTCTTCTCCACACCAGCTGCCAGTGGCACTCACACGGATGAGGGGAGATCTGCTAAACCATCTCCACTGCATTGCGGCGCTCTCTCCTGAGATTAGCTGGGCTCTGCATTCCCACTGTCATATTGCTGAAGGCGGGGGTGGTGTGTGTGACATAGCACTGAGAGTATGAGGTGTGAGATGTGTGGTCTTGATGGACTGGACATATTATCAGCTGGATCTCAGTGTCAATGTTCCTGTAAAGGCAGGAGAGGAAGATGATGCGCATGGAAAAGGCAGCAAATAAACATTTTAGTTTCATCAGACTTTTCATTTTCTCTATTATAGGTGTATGGAATCCTGTTTGAAAACTGTAAATACAGGTGCATCTCAATAAATTAGAATGTCATGGAAAAGTTCATTTATTTCAGTAATTCAACTCAAATTGTGAAACTCGTGTATTAAATAAATTCAA
>NW_015541011.1:687004-698362 GCF_001515605.1 Sinocyclocheilus anshuiensis | reverse complement strand
TGTGTGCATTGAATTTATTTAATACACGAGTTTCACAATTTGAGTTGAATTACTGAAATGAACTTTTCCACGACATTCTAATTTATTGAGATGCACCTGTAAAAGTTGTACTTAAAGGGGAAAAGTAAAAGTTATACAGTTTGAAAGACAAACACATTTTTATAAAAGCACTGTCTTTTTACAGTGGGAAAAAGTATTGCCAATATTTGTATGGCTGATGAAGCATAGATGATGAAGCATGAAGAACCTTTAAAATCCATGGAACCTTTCTATTGCACAAAAGTTTCTTCATAATGGAAGAAAAGTTTTTTTGTTGTTGTTGTTGTTGCTTTCACTCTACTGACAATTTAGTTGTTATCAGCGACGCTATTTTTAGGTAGTTATTCACCAACACTGGAAAAAAAGACTTTTTGTTTTGTTAGTCATTGAAAAAAAAAAGTCCACTTTCCATGTCATTTTTGATAACTAGTGTGTGATCTAAACATCCATTGCTTTCACTTCATGTGCAATTTTACAATTTCCCAAATGACCATGTTCTACAGATAAAACACACTTATCTGTACATAATGTTCTGGACTCAACACACACTCACAAACAGACACAGCACAATCTCCTGAGAGCCAGCTCTAATTGAAAAAGGGCTAGGAATAGCCACTAAGGTCCAAGGGCTAATAGTGTCATGATGAGAGATGATTGTACAATGGGTAGAAGGAGATTTACACACTATCGTCTTGTAAAGACAAGAGCTGGTCAATGGTGAAGAGCCTTGGTTGGGTCTTCTTACAGACATCAGGTAATTCTCTGTAATGATGCCTTTGCAGGGCTGCTTGATGGCAGACGAGGGGGTTGCAGAGGACACATAAAATTCTAATGTAGGCTTTACTGTACCCTATAACATGACCAGGGCATGTTTACAAACTTTTTGGTCTCTTTATTTTGCCTTTCTCTGTCATGTGATTGCAGGAATTAATTCTTAAATAAGCATGACTTGATCTTATAATTCAGCATAAGTCATTCACATCAGTTGCAGTTTAAAGGAACAGTTCACCTAAAAATGAAACATTTCTGAAAGTCTATACTACTCTATCAAGATGTAGATGAGTTTGTTTTTTCGTTGGAAAAGATTTGTAGAAATTTAGCATTATATCATATAGTGAATGGGTGCCGTCAGAATGACAGTCAAAACAGCTGATAAAAGCATCACAATAATCCACAAGTAATAAACATGACTCCAGTCCATCAATTAACGTATTGTGACATGAAAAGCTGTATGTTAGAAACAAATTTACCATTAAGGCGTTTTAACTTTAAACTGTCACTGCTGGACAAAATTCTATAATCTTTTTTTTTTAACACTTCCTCCAGTGAAATCCATACCCTGTTGTCCTCTCACATCAAAATCCACCAACATATTTATTTGTTTAGAACTGTTTTGGACTGTCTTCACTTGCAAACGGTTCTTGATCTGTGCATATTTCTCTCCTGTTTGACTCAAATGTGACAACTTTTTCACTAGAGAAAGGAATATTAAGAATAGAGGACTCTTTTTAGCTGGAAGCAACATTTTAAAGTTAAAAAACATCTTGCTGGATTTGTTTCTTACAAATACACAGCTTGTGAATTACTACATTACTTGTGGATTATTGTTTTTATCAGCTGTTTGGACTCTCATTCTGATGGCACCCATTCACTGCAGAGGATCCACTGGTGAGCAAGTGATGTAATGTAGTTAATTTATGTTTAATTTTTAATTTTACATTTTAGATTTTTACATTATATTTATTAATTCGGCACACATTTTTATGCACAGCAACTTACTGTACAGGTCACAATATATGCATATATTGCTTATATATATATATGCATACAATATATGCATATATGCATATTTTATATTCCTAGGTAATAAAAACCCACAACAATGGCGTTGCTGGCGTCATCTAAATGGGCATATTTTCTGTACATCTTCTATGTTTACTCACGAACAGCAGTTTATTGGCTGATCTGGTGCTCATAATTTGGTGATATAATCCTGCTACTGGCTCAACAACAAATCCTCTTTTACAGCACAGCAGTGCAGTACAACGTCTTCGCCAGCAGGGGGCTGTACAACTGACTTTCTAAAAATAGTCATCAACTTTATTTCTCAAGGGATACAGAGGCTTTTCTATATATATATATGTCTTCTTCTATTTCTAAACAAAGTACTTATCTGCTCCATAATAGAGAATACACATTGTACAGAATATCCTTGAGCTGTATATTGTGCACGGTGAACAAGGAGCTAACTGTTTAATGGCACAGCCCAATATGGTCACCTGAATAGTTTGGTCATATATCATATGTTGTTCATACATCAAACTGAGATGCACCACTGAGAAATCCTGTATTTCAAAAGGGTAAATCAGTCACTTCTTTCCAAGGACTGAATTTGGAACTGAGATTTCTGTCGTGACGCTGGCGCTTGTTTTATAACATTTAGCTCTTGATGTGGCTTTTGAGACGTGAGGGATGGACCCCACGTATCTGCCTGTACTGCCTTAAAGACTTTTTCCCCCAACCATTTTTGGCTTTGCAAAAAAAAAAAAAAACATTAAAGCTGTCAAACTATCTATTGTTCCACATCACATTTACATAGACAAAACATGCTATATATGTGTACCATAAAGTAGAGTGTCTGTCAATATGGTTGTAAACTGAAGAACTTTAGATATGAAAAAAGCTAATACAGATATTCAAAAATCACGTAATACTTAATACGACTGATAAATGTGTTGTTGGATAGGATGGTGAGCTGTATCTTTTTATTGATCAATTTATATGAATTATTAGCTTATTAGCCATAACTCTATGTACTAGCAACAGGCATGTGCACACATAGACATCAAAGGGGGCTTGAGCACCTGCCCTTTTTCTTCCTCAAGAGAAAGTGCCCTTTTTTCTGGGGAGTTTTATTTTTATTTTTTTATTTTTTTTATAAATGCATATATGTATATACTGTATGTGTGCGTGTGTGTGTGTTTCTGTTTGCGCACAGCTGTCCTTGTCAAACAAATAAAAAATCAAAATATCAGGTCGGGTCAGGAAAAGTTGAGACTCTGTCGAGTTCAGATGCCTTTCTCCCTCCGCGTCTCCGCGCAACACAGCAGTGTAGCACTGTAGGCGGAGCATGTGTAAGGTCTGGCCACAGGTCTGGGGCAAAAATGCCACTAAATTGGACAAAAATGCCCCTGCACAAACAAATTAAATCTATTACGTCTGTTGCTAACAAAGTGTAAATTAATAGAAAGTTTCGACTGCGCATTAAATTAAGATTTGCTTATGTTGTACCGTATTTCATTATAGGCGTTTTTACAGTGTTGCGCATTATAACCAATCACACACGATTCTGCTTAGGAATGCAATGGCCAGTCAGAGACGTTTAGATCAGTCATCGCTGAAGCTCATCAGCTTTGTTGAATGAGCGCATGTTCATGACTGAATTCCGCGAATTCTCTCATCATAAACAACAAAGCGCAGATGTACGTACAATGTAAGTAAGGGATTCATTTCTTAGTGTAGACAGCTTCAGTGATTATAACGATACTTTTGTTTGTTTTTTGAGAGTGCGATAGATCAAAGTTAGTGATAATGTAATTTCTGTACATAATTTATTCGCCGTTTGAATAACCGTGGGAAGGAAACGTTATACAATTATCAATTTCTAATGTTTTAATTAAATTGTAATCACATTAAATGCAAATTCAGTCCCATTAAACATATTTTATTAGCCACGACACTCTTCTGGCCTAAAAAGACAGGTATATGATGTTTGTAGTTACTAGATTTGGCTGCTTTTAGCCTTACCCTGGAGTTGGTTCACCCTCTGCCTATGGTAGCACACATTGATCAGCTGCACATTACGTCACAGACATGCAGAGAGCCGCAGAAGTGAAGCCATCCCTCCCTTTCCAGTTGTGTTTGTCTTGGTGTGGAGGTGAGTGGTGATGAAGAACAGACTAAGCTACCTGTGCCTCGAATTTACAGCTAATTATCCTGTCCATGACTCGTGAGAGCTACCAAGTTAGCTAAAGTTTAGCTAAAGCAATAGGAAGTCTAGTAGGTTAGACCAGTGCACGTTCTTTCACTGCATGATTCAGTTTATTAAAATGCATTTAGAATGATCACAAAATTCAAGATATGGGGGCAGAAATGTATATATTTATATCATTTCATATAGTTAATCAGTATCACGCGAAGACTGACGTTTTTTCCACCAAAAAGCAGCATGATTACAAATGTGATACTGATTTTATACAGCAGTTCAATAAACAATAATTTAATATTAAGACACTTACGTTTTAGACACAATATTGACTGTTTTTGGTCTATTTTGCCAACAAATAACATTTCAATTTGCGTCTCTGAGCAACATGACACCGTTTTGTTCCTGAATGAATCACCCGTTTAAATGATTCGGTTCAGTCGCAATGACTCGCTTATTAACAGTGACTTGCTGTTTTAATTTCACATTTAAAGTATCTTTTCATTTTTAAAAATAATTTCAAATATCAGTATTTAACATTTTATGTTTAAAATATCAAAACAGTATTAATGCATTTGTAACTGCAGGTTAAATACATTCATGTCCTGCATTAAACAGTGTGTAAATGCATCTAAATGCCCCTTCTAATGCAGCTTCTGTGTAACAGCCCAAATGACTTATTCTAACTGACTGATTCAGTTTAAGAATTTGACTGAAAAAATTATGCACAATTTTAGAAAAAAAGGCTTTATAAAGGTAAAAAATGCTCTTAAAAGGCAAAAATCAATTTAAACTTATTGGAAAAGATTCATTTCTATCAGTGTGAACTGATCATCACACAGAATATGAAGAATATCAAAAACTTTACGAGTCAGCTGTCCATGGTAGTCCTTAAGATATCAGCACAATAACACACTCAGCAAAATATCATCTAATTATCGTTATCGTTAAAATCCCAGAAAATATTGAGATGTAATATTCTAATATATTTAACATTTTGTTTAGAAAAAAATGTAAATATGAGAAGTGCCCTTTTTTCCACTTGAGCCCCTGCCCCTCAAAATGCCTGTGCACGTCCCTGACTAGCAACAGACACTGTGAGTTTGTTTGTTCAAACTGTGTGCTAATAGTGCAGCGGAGCATGTAGAATGCTGCTCCAGTGTTTTCCGCGCTGACACTAATTGTGGCTTGCATGTGGTATAAAATGAAGAGGCTATGTACTAATGATGAATGGCGTGTAGGCTGAATTCAGATGCATCTCAATAGCTATTATTCTCTATTGAGTGAAGAGAGGAAATGCTAGCTGACTCCAAGGGCGCAGATGACATGAAACGTCCTGAATGTCCTAAAATTATTGTTCTCTTTATTGTTCCCAGATTTATTTGTGATTTTAAATTAATTTGCACTTTAAATTCTAATGGCGTGAACATAAAAACACAGCATGCTCAGAAGAGGAAACGAATGTCATGGTAAGGATTTATGTTTGTATATTCAAATCATTGTTAGTACTTTGATAGTACATCAAGAAAAAGCAAGTATAGAGATTTATTTGAAAGATGTGTTAGCTTGACTGTTAAGTGTCAAGTGTCCTAAACTGACCTATATATTTATATATATATTTCAAATATAGTTTTAAATATTCAATTCTAGTGGTTCTAGTTTTCAGCTGGATGACAAGTAGTGTAAGATGGGGAAAGATGGGGTAGTTCATCCAAAAATGAAAATTCTGGCATCATTTACTCACCCTCAAGTTATTCCAAACCTTTATGTCTGCCTTTGACATATTAAGATATAAGTTTATCATGTGCAGGATGATGATGCATCGGCCATCTTACCCCACCACTGAGGTAAGAAGCACTAAAGCCCCTGGGTTTTAGAGAATGTAATATTTGATATTCAATATATTTGTTAAATAAATAATAATGTATTAGTTTCAATAATGTAAAATGCTAAAGCAGTTATTTTGCATAAAAGTATGTTTTGACATTTTAGTTGAATAATTGAAGACAGGCTAAGCAGAATCACTGTGAAAGAGATATTTCTGAAAAGTACATTTATTCTGACTTAAATACAGGCATACAAATATATGCATATTTAATTGTCCAAATTGTAATCGAGGATATGTCACCATAAATTCAAATTGAATGATTTCACTCAATTAGCTTATAGGCTTTTATTAAATTATTGAATAAAACCCCCATGAATTACAATTTAAAAAATAATAACAATTTTAACAACATGCCGCTGAGTCCTTCTGTGCCATGTTACCCACACAATATTTAATGTAAAAAAAAGATTTTTCAGAGTTGTAGATAAAAATGATTTAAGTATGTTTTACAAGAAAATACTATTTCAGTCTCTCTACATTTAAAATTACAATACTTTTACAATTTTAACAATACTTAAAATTGTTTGTACACCATTTTTTTCAGTGCAAAGGATCTCATGTTTCACACACACACACACACACACACACACACACACACACACACACACACACACACACACACACACACACACACACACACACACACACACACACACACACACACACACACACACACACACATATTATATAACTCTACAAATAAAAATAAAAAAACATTATTTGTCTACAAATATCTCATTAGCAAATAGACACAAAAACATATTCAACATAATATATAACATGACTGAATCTCACAAATATTGATATTTAGATAAAATGAAAAAAATGAAGAGCATAACCACTTAACAAATTAACGAGATAAAAATTAAGAAAACACTGACGTGGGGGACATCTTACCTGACCCTAAACCACTAGACTAGCCTAACCAGCTAAGACTAGCAACCCATCTTAGGCTGAGTTTATACAGAAGGCATAACAGGAATACAATTAAGATAAATTCAAACTAATCTGTCCTACATTCAGTCGTAAACGCACGCAGTATCCCTGCACCTTGATTTCTGTTTCCATCCAGCAGATGGCACTCACATACAGGTGATTGACCGTGAGGCATGGTCATCATGCTCATTATCAAAGCGGATGATGAGGCTGCACTTCGCTTGCGAAGCTCGGCAGCTGAGTAAGCTTGGGATAAGGAGCAGGTCCAGAGGACGACGTCCTGACGAAAGCTGGCCATTTTCACTCAATATGAGCCAATTTGAACCCTGCATTATTTGAAACTTTAAATTTGGGGCATCTGTTTAATTAGAGCCCTTCGCATTGGTTGTTACAGATTAAGTACTGATTGGGATTTTATAGTTGGCAGCAGATGATATGATGCTTTACATGCGTATTTATGCAAAACACAAAGCCGTATAAGGCAGTGCATTTCAATATCGGCTATGTAACACTAAGCGTGTTCTTCTAAATCTGTGCCTGCAGATTGTTTCATCCTTGTACCTAAACTAGGTTTACTTACAAACCAGCTAAAGTGGATCCATCTTAGGCCTTTAAATGAGAAAGTTTGTGTTTAATAAAATTCAGATGTGAACTTCACTGTTGTGCCCCCAAGATTGTAATTGCAACTTCAGTATCAAGTGAAGCTAGTGTGTTTACCCCATCCAATGTCGTTGAGGTATTACACTTCAAAATCTATGTAATGATTCATTAAGCAGCACTTTATGTTTATACTATTGTATTTAACATCTTTTTCTGTGAGGTTTAAGTGTTGGCGTTCAATAATGACACAGCAACACTGTTGAAGGGAGAGCAATGGATGCCTTCTATGGTAACACTGCAGTAAAAAGGAGAGAAAGGGGGTGTTTAAGATCACCACCTCAAAATCAGTTCTGCACGCTGTTGGCAAGTCTTGTTGCTATGGAGATCGCATCCTACTGCAGGTGTAAGTAACGAACGACAGAGGAAGTCAACTGTGTTTTCTCCTTCCCTCTCCTCACGCTATGCTGCTTTTTATCTCTCTCTTTACTCTCGCATCGTCCCTCGCTCTCATTTCTGTCTCTATCTGTAATCGTAGATCATGTGAACCATATCTTGAACCTCACAGATCGGATCTTGTAGCTCAATAGTCAGCATAAACCGTAAATACCTTCACATCTGTGCTGCAATTAGTCACCAGTGTAACTAGCCATTGTTGCGTTTAACGATTGCAACACGCGTTGTATTGCTGACCCAGACAACCTCTGGCTAATGCTTCAGTGACGTTGGACACACTGGGCTGTGCAATAGAATTAGCTCAAATGCACACAGAGCCAGAGAAATAAATGAACTGGGAACGGAAGCCTTTTCTTTCCCATCTGACGAGATGCAGGTGCAGAACATTTTTTAGCATTTTTTTATGGTGAAAAATGAACAGTCAGAGACTGTTGAGTCTGTACCCTTTAGATGAGGCTTCAACTGCAGAAAATCAGGAGACTGATCAATTACCGTTCAGCATGGTACAATCATGTATATAATGGCAGGGCATTCAAACTAAATTGAGTAAGGATGTGATGAAAGTGTAATTCTAATATGGGAATTTACGCTATTTAAAGGAATAGTTCACCCATATATGAAGAACTCTGTTATTATATAAAAAATGTTTTTAAAAGAAGTCTCTTATGCTCACCAAAGGCTGCAATTATTTGATAAAAAATACAGTAAAACATTAATATGGAAAAATATTATTATAATTTAACTGTTTCTATTTTAAAATATTTTAAAATGTACAATCACAACAGTCTCCTATGCCTTTTCAGGTAAAGCAGATGAACTGGTCCACACGTCATTAAAATGTCTATGCAGAAAATTTTCAATTTTGCAAGTCTTCTTTACATGTTCAGTCAGTTCTTTACTATATCATGTTAAAAACAACATGTATCAAAACATTGGCCAGAAAAAAATATTTGTTATATATACTACCCTCCAAAAGTTTGGGGCTGGTAAGATTTTTTTAATGTTTTAATGTTAATAAAGTCTCTAATACTCACCAATGCTGCATTTATTTGATAAAAATACATAAAAACAGTAATATTGTGGAATATTATCCTAATTTAATTTAACATTATTCCTCTAATTTGTAGGTTGAATTTTCAGCAGCAATTACTCCAGTCTTCAGTGATCCGTGTGATCCTTCAGAAATCATTTTAATATGCTTATTTGGTGTTTAAAAACTTTTTTTTATTTCTGGGGAAAACAAGAAGGTTTTCAGTAACCAACAAGAAATGGAAAAAAAAAAAAAGTTTGTAAAGTCAAGACAAAGTCATCTTTTACCATCAGTTAAGAAAAATGTATTTTGTAAAAATAAAACCAGGAGGCTGTAAGTAACAGCATGAGGGTGAGTAAATAATGACGTTTTATGGTCATCTTCAGGTGAACTATTTCTTTAAGAGCCACGTAACATTTCTGTCATGTCATATAGCATGTTGTCAACCTCCAGATCCTCACTATTCACTTTACTGTGTCTGCCAATGTCAAAGGTTTTCTAGGGCATTTTCGCTACTGCCCTCTCTCTTCAGTGAACATCACATGATCATTTGTTGTTGTTGTTTTTTTTGCTGAGCTTCTCTATTAATATAAATGTTTACCTTTGTATATATACATACACATGCAGTGTATGTATCTTTTCTGAACACTTGGTTTCATATGCAGGTCAAGCTAATTTAAGCCTTCAAAAGTCCCTTGAAGTAACAAGAAACCTACAACATACTGGATGCAATAGAATTATTTTTCCTGCCTCTCCTCCAGAAAACTTGCTCTCTACCGCTGACTTGTCTAATTCTATCAGTTTTGGAGCGCTGTGTTGTGCACTGCAGGCGGCCGCTGTTCGGCTCTCCTGTGGAGTTGAGCCTAACCGAAGCGGACTGAAAGAGGCTTATTAATCCTACCGCTGCACATGCTCTCTTCAGGCCATGACACAGTGCAGCACAGACATCCAGCCACAAATAGATCTCCAAATGTAGATTATCCAAATACATGAAGTGCAGACTGTGAGGGGATTCATCCTGTACAAAGACATGCGATGGAGGCTGAAGGAATCCGTCGCTAACGGGGTCTGACATTGTTGCGGTTTGCAGGAAGATGGGTGTAGGCTTCCACCTGAGATCATGTCTGCTGTGGAGTCATCTGCCCTGTGTCTGGATGTGGGCAGTGGCCGTGCAAGTCTCTTGTCTTAATTTATACTCACACTGTAAAAGAATTCCGTAAAATTTACGGTTAAAAAACGGCAGCTGAGGTTGCCAGAATTTTACCGTAAAAAATATGGTAGCTACATTTTAGGTATTACGGTTTTAACTTAAATTTACATTAACTGATATAATGGTAATATACCAACCTATTGAAGTACTGAAATCTGTTTTGTATCTTAATACACGGATAACCACCAAAACAGGTGGTGATGAGAGTCACACGATGAATCAAAGCCTATCATAAACAGCTTTTAAATATTAACATATATAGAAGGTGCACAGTGTCATTCACACAAACACTAAACACCATCATGGTAACACACATGAAACTTAAATAATGCAATAAACATTAATTTAACAACATTAGATGTAACATACAACCCTAATGTACAAAACTGAGAAGAAAAAACATAGTTATTTCAACAACAAAAAAAAACATCAAATTTGAAATGTAACACAGGGAATTCTGGGAGTGTCAATGTACGTTCTTTTTCACTTCCAAAAACGGTATGCTACCGTAAAATTACATGTAATGTCCAATACAGTTTTTCACCGTATATAGTAGGGGAATTTACCGTTAACCATTTAATAGGTTTTTACTGTAGCATTTTTACAGTTTTTTACCACTAAATTCACGGTCATTTTTACAGTGCATGGGCGAATCTCACAAAAAAAATGTGAAAAACACATCTGGGACATATTTCAGCCTAAAATCAAAAGAAATAAATCGTTTTGCTTAAAGAAAAGAAGACCATTGTTAGCATATTATTTTCATGATTATAAAGAGCATTTCCCTGATTATTGTAATAAAAAATGTACACAAGACTGAAAAAAAGTTGGTGGCAAAACAACTTTCACTCTGAAATTGCTAGTAAATTTCAGCAAATAATTACAAGTAATCAGCAAGTAACATGTTGAATTAAATATGAAATTCTGAGGTAGAAAGACTGAAATAGTATTTTCTTGTAAAATGTACTCCAATAATCTTTGTTTTATTTACAACTTTGTAATAATTTTTACAGTGTAAAAACAGAACTATAGAACCTAATAGATCTAATAAGAATCACCACTGAGAATAATTAATAATTATTAAAATTGTTAAAAAAATCAATAAATACACTTCTGTTCAAAAGTTTAGGTTGGCAAGATTTTTAAAACGTTTTTGAAAGCAATCTCTTATGCAGTAAGGCTAAATATTTGATCATAAATACAGTAATATTATGAAA
>NW_015541011.1:649504-682004 GCF_001515605.1 Sinocyclocheilus anshuiensis | reverse complement strand
TGAAGAACAGAGGAATATATAGTGATATTCTCAATTTTACTCAGAAGACAGGATACAGGTTTAACTCATTCGAAATACTAATGCTTAATGTTACACTGTCAGATATGCAAAAGAAATGTAATGGTTTTATGTTTACGTGGCACGATACACAACGCAACACGTAAAAAGACAGTATAAGTCATTATAATCAGTAATTATGTCCCCACTGGATGCTACAAATGCCTCATTTATAATCGGTTTTAATGTTTTTGTCTCATCGCTCCGAGACACGGCATCACAGTATGGTAAGGGGCGTAACATTTCCGTCACACGCTTGAGGTATTCGGCCAATCACAATGCACTGGATACCTGGCCAATCAGCGTACACCTAGCTTTTCAGAACGATGAGCTTTGTAAAAATCGACGCGTTTCAGAAAGGCGGGGCATAGAGGAGCAACAATAATGTACATTATGTGGAAAATAATGTGTTTTTTGATCCTTAAACCGCATAAACACATTTCATTACACCAAATACACAACATAATGTTCTTTTTAGCAACGTCATATGACCCCTTTAAAGTTTCTAACGTTACACAATCAGATTTCCCCACAAAACCAGACATACAGATTTTTGTTCAAAAGTTACAGAGTCTGTGTTAAAATACACACAGTACTGTTTAGCCCTGTACACTGTGGCAAGTGTGAAATTCAATTATGGTCATGCTGTCCAGCCTCTCTGAGCAACACTTCGTAACTGGAGAAAGCACCGGCCAGGTGGCGACCCTGCAGGCAGTACCCAGCACTGAGCACACTGCCCTGGGCCAAGGCCATAAGATGGACCACTGCCATCTTCCTGATGCACATTGCATAGCACTTTGCTCCATAATTCATACTAAGTTCTTAAAATAGCACCCTTCCAACAGTACTCAGTGTTCCACAAGCTCACTGAAATAGAATCAATACATGCACTTAGATCCTGAACACAGGCTGAATAGAAAGCACCATACGGAATTGGGCTTTGCTTGAGAGGAAAACTACAAATATCGACCCCCAGGTACAGGTTTAGGACTGTGTGAATGTGTCACACAACATAATGTAGCATCTGATCAGTCATGGTTTTGGGTTTTATTTGCTTAAAATGCCTATCATGTGTATTTGAAAGGTTCTCATTACAGGTGTCACAATCATGAAATTTTGGCTGACGATTGATTGTAGACATTATTGCAATCAACAAAATGAATTTCCTTCTTTGGTTATTTTGCTTACAGTATGAAAGTATTTCTCTTATGGGTCAACTTTTGTGTACTTCCTATCTTTCGCATAATTATTAATATTGTTATTTGTTTTAAATCTCTCAACCTATTATAGTAATATGATATTAATTGTTGATGGTGTTATTGTTATTCTACTTTTTATCATTTTGTTTATAATTTAGTATTATTATTATTATTATATAATTTTACTATTATCATCATCATATTTAATTAATAATAATACTTAAAAATGACTATTTTTTAATTGTTGTTAATAAATAATAATAATAACATTATTATTATTCAGTTAATAATAACAATTCTAAATAAAACAACAAGTTTTAAATTGATGTTAATAATAATAAATAAATAAATGTCATCATCATTTATTAGCAAGTATTAATTAATTTAATTTTTTCTTAAGTGTTAATTATTAACATTTTAGTTGATTTATAAAAATAAGAAGAATAAAAATAAAGGTCATTATTATTTGTCATTTGTTGTTATTATATTAATAATAATAACTAGACCAATCAATAATAATAGTTTGCAATGCATGAATATTATTACTATTAATATTTTTTTCTATCAATCAAAAAAATAAATTTTTTGTCAAAATATATATTTACATGTAAATAAAGTTCAAGTGAATTTAAAGTGCAAAATAATTTTTCATGCAAAGATCACCTAGTTGGGCATTCATACCCATCATTAAATCAAATAGCCTCTGTATTTCCTCTCTGGTTGGCCCATTCATGCTGAGGTGTAATGTTCATGGGTAAAACTCCATACTTTCCTGTACGTAAGCTTTTATTTGGCATCAAAGCTCTGTGCCACAACCTGTCTTACTGTTTTGCATCTTTCACTCACATAAAATCATTGTATGTTGTGCTGGTAATAATGGGTGTTGTCTTTGAAAGACGTAAAGCTTGATATCACAAGCTGACATGCCACAGAATCTGGTCATCTATTGGACATGACTGGTGCGTCAGTCAACCTGTCCTGGAAAAGCTGGTAATGATGTTGACACTGTGGGGGCAAATACAGAAGTTACTGCAGAGCCCCTTTATTATCCATGCCCAATGATAACAGGCATGTGTAGGGGAAACATCAGGCCAGCCTCTCTGGGGTCCATGCAAACTCCCCCCTCCGAACCCACTTGACTGGCAGGCCAACTAATGGGTCCTGACTGAGGAAAATCAGCCTCTGTTAAGAGGAAGCAGCAAGCCCTGCCATCGGCCAGAAGAAAGAGATGCCAAGCTGTATTCAAGGAAGAATCCAAGAGCATCCTCAACCCATTCAGTAGACCATCTCTCACAATATGAGATTGAATACTTCCTGCAGGCTGGTCACTCACCACCCGTCACAAATAATCTATAAATGCAGTCAGAATAGGAAGAGCTTCATTAGTAATGGCATTGGTATGTTAAAATGATTGTCTCGTTCAAGATGTATTCCACCGGCCTTCACCATCTTGATGAATAAGTAGGCCTATGTGTATTTTTCTCCTCAGTATTACTATGTTTAACCGGATAGAGCTGATAGCAAAACCCACAAACCATTTTATCAAGCATTAATGACAGGACACTATTGAGATTAAATATCTCCTTTTCAGGTTAAACTTTCATTAACCTGAAAAGCCTCCACCTTCAGTCAATAAACCCACTCAAAGCTGGAGTTCTGAAGCTGGCTGATGCAACAATGGCAAAAATAAGCGTCTTTACATAATTTGACTGTGTCTGTGAGAGTTGGAACATGAGTTGATCATTTTGTCCATGTTGTTCTCTGTTTAGTCCTTAGTTTCCGTTTTGTCCTTAAACATTTGGAATCTGTTGTGTCAATGTATAATAAATTGAAGACCATAACCACTGAACACTGGGGGGAACTAACCTATTGGGCTGAGTTTTCACCAAAGACATTGTCATTTTTATTTAAAAGAATTAAAGATTTGAAGGATTTAAACAAAAAATTAAATAACTAGAATTTATTTATAATAATTAGAATTTATTGTAAAGTATACTTATGCATTTTAACTATTTGCAATTAATATTTTTATTTGAGTGAAAGTTCATTCAATTCAGTCACAATGTGCACATATTTATTCTTAATCTTTTGCTAAAAATGATTATTATATTTTTTGTCTCGTCACTTTCAACTAGGAATGAATCACATAAATGATACAGCAAAATTTGACCCCAAAAATATTTTTTTGCATCACAAGATATTACAGTTACTAAATGTTTAGCTACTTTACTGTATATCTTACCTCACACTCTTTCCTCTTTAAAAATGAAGTGTCACTCTGGAATTAGCACTAAGATTCAACAACAAACAGAGCGCATCAGGAATAGCAAATATTGTGGGTGGGTGGGGTGTTATGACTCTGCTTGTTGACTTTCACTCTAAGTTATTGTTGCACATAATAAAATTATCCTCATCTGCATGCGTCATATCACTAATGTTCGTCTTTGATAATAAACAGTCATGTTCCCATCTTTAATGTAAGGAGTAAACACCTTGGGAATAATGCGTTTAACTGTCAGACGATACATCATGTTCCACGGTTTGATCTCTGTATTTAAAGCAGGCCTAATATTGGTTACATGTTTTTATTCATGCAACAAAGACTTGCCATTCTATGACAGCCATCAAAAGGCATTTTCACTCATAAATTGAACAGCATTTTTCTATTTAGGGTCATGAGTGAACCAGACACTTTGTTTAATTGGTGTTTTCTGGCTTAAGAAGTTCTGTATGCAAAGAAAGCTATATGTTTAATGGTCTGAACACATTTTAGATTTAATTATCGTTCTAAACCTGTATGACTTTCTTCTGTGGAATATTTTGAAGAATGTTGGTAACCACCGAGTTTTGGTGACCACTGACTATCTTATTTTGTGTTCCACGGAAGAAATAAAGTCTGTGGAATGACATTGAGTGTGTACGGAAGTCCTAAGAGGCCATGGATTATTAATATTTGTCTTTCTTGTTTTCTCGTGATCCCGACTTAATTTTATCGTGATCTCGTTATAACGAAAGTTGTTTTCTCGTGATCACGACTTAATTTTCTTGTGATCTTGACATAACAAAAGTTGTTTTCTCGTGATCATGACTTAATTTTCTTGTGATCTCGACATAACGAAAGTTGTTTTCTCATGATCACAACTTAATTTTCTCGTGATCTTGACATAACAAAAGTTCCCTTTCATAGGTTCACTTCAATGCTGCGACAGCGGTCGCTATGGGAACACCTCTGGTGTGACAAATGTCTGAAGCCCTTCTACCATCACGCCAGTTCATTGACCAATAGCGCTTAGCACCGCCTCGCACATACGTCACGTATGCCATATCAGCGTGCTGCGCGCCATTTCATCAGATTTAATTTCCTTCAGGAAGCGGATTACCTGTTGCCCATAGGAAAGCGTTCTTTCGTCGTGTTCTCAGCTATTTTCTTTAAAAAAAGAGCAGTTTACTCCTCTTCAGCGGACACGATGAGCGACATGAGATGCATCGAGCCGTGTGACAGGTTCATCGCAGGAGAAGACACTCATGACAGGTGCGTGCAATGTTTGAGCCTACACGCTCAAGCGGCGTTTAACGGCCTTTCTATTGTCTACACTGCGATAGCCTGCGGCTAAAAGTATTGCGCTCGAGGCTCGCTGCCTTCCTAAGAAAGGAGACCTCGCGTCTAACCCCCACCATCCCGTTTCTGCGGTTGCCGAGGCGCCGCACGAGACGGTCGCTTGGGGTGAAGCATACGACCCGGAGCTCATGGAGAGCGAGACGACGGAGTTTTCTCCCTTCTTCTCGCCCTCTCCAGGCCACATACGTTCAAGCGTACGAGGAGCGCTATGTGGACCCGGTTGTCTTTATCAATTATATTTATGGTCTACTTTGGAAGCTCGTAATGCGATTCTTTCAGTTGTGAACCGTATTTAAAAGTATTCTTAGCAAGCTATAACATAGTGAGCAGATGGTTTTTCCTATCTCTCTCTATACTTGCGACGCTGCACTAATGCAGACACGTTCATTTGAGTTGGCGCTTATACTTCCAACACTTGTTCGTGTAATGTTTTTGGCGCTGACTCTGAGGAGTCCTGCAGCAGATGTATGTCGTGCACTATGGTTTTGGCACTTCTTGCTACCAAGCATTAGTTTGCCCGACTAATTACTAATTACTATTTCTTTCAGCTCTGCTGCTGCGTTGAGCTTAAATTAATATGTGTATGAGCTCACGTATTTAAAAGTATTCTTAGCAAGCTATAACATAGCGAGCAGACGGTTTTTCCTATCTCTCTCTAATACTTGCAACGCTGCACTAATGCAGACACGTTCAGTTGAGTTGGCGCTTATGCTTCCAACTCTTGTTTGTGTAATGTTTTCAGGCAAGGACTCTGAAGAGTCCTGCAGCAGATGTATGTCATGCACTATGGTTGTTTAACATCTAATGCCATAATAACTCAGGCTGCAGAGTGAGCAGGGGTTTTTCCTGTCTCTCTCTACTTCTGCACTGCATTAATGAAGACACATACATTGATTTGGCGCTTAAGCTTCCAACTCTTGTTCACGTGACTGCTTTTAGGCGCAGTCTCTGAGTTCCGCAGCTGACATTTTGTCGTGCACTATGGTTTTTGGCACTTCATGCTACCAAACACTAGTCTGACCAACTAATAATTATTATTATTCTTTCAGCTCCGCTGCTGCTTTGAGCTGGAACAATTGTGTACGCTGTTCTGTAGAACTGTGTGAGTGAGTAAGAGTATTTTCTTATGGCAAGCTATTAATGCTCACCATGGTCAGCCTACTTCATGTGACTGATGCGGCGCTTATGCTACCAACACTCGCTTCACATGACTGGCTGCACTACATGACTGCACGCTTCATGCTACCAAGCAGTGATTTGCATGACTAATTACTCTGTTTTTGTCAGCTCTGCTGTCATATTGAGCTGGAACTTTTGCATGAATGTGGGCAACCTTTAAGTGTGTTTGCCTCTCTGTCAGTTGTTCCGCCGCTTGTTGCGTTTCGGACTGATTTTTACCGTTCTCCGCGCCTTAGCTTTCGGAGATCGAGAGGATAGCCCTAAGGCCATTGGTGCAGGGTCTATGTCAACATCCAAGCTCCCACTTTTGTGGTTGGCGCTGGCTTGCCTGATTTTAGGATCTATTTCCTGTTTCAGAGGTTTTTCCCGCAACTCGGGTGTTTCAGGGCCTCATGAAGGAGGATCAGCCTGTCGTATGGTTACACCATTCAGCTTCTATGGTACTACCCATTTTGGAAGTAACGATGTCACTTCTAATGTGACTGATTGCGTTGATTTGGATTTGCGTCACCTAATCTTGTGCTTGAGTAACAATTTCATGATGCTGACGCAAAGGTTCATCCTGTCTCTATCTGAACCAGAGATTGGTTTGTGACCATCGATCTAAGGATGTGTACTTCTGCATCCAGATCGTCAAGAGACACAGGGAGTTCCTCAGGCTTGCTTTTGGAATCAAGCTTGCCAATACTGTATTCTTCCGTTTAAACTGGCCTCGAACACAAGGTGAATGGACACATCTCTGGCCCCGTTGTGGCTCCAGAGTGTCTGAGTTTTGAGTCACCTTAAAGGGGTCATATGATTTTGCTAAAAAGAACATTATTTTGTGTATTTGGTGTAATGAAATGTGTTTATGCGGTTTAAGGTTAAAAAAACCAGAGGTGGGTTTGTGACCATCGATCTAAGGATGTGTACTTCTGCATCCAGATCGTCAAGAGACACAGGGAGTTCCTCAGGCTTGCTTTTGGAATCAAGCTTGCCAATACTGTATTCTTCCGTTTAAACTGGCCTCGAACACAAGGTGAATGGACACATCTCTGGCCCCGTTGTGGCTCCAGAGTGTCTGAGTTTTGAGTCACCTTAAAGGGGTCATATGATTTTGCTAAAAAGAACATTATTTTGTGTATTTGGTGTAATGAAATGTGTTTATGCGGTTTAAGGTTAAAAAAACTAATTATTTTGCACATACTGTCCATTAATGTTTCTCCTCTATGCCCCGCCTTTCTGAAACGCGTCAATTTTTACAAAGCTCATCGGTCTGAAAAGCGAGGTGTGCTCTGATTTGCCAGCTATCCAGTGTGTTGTGATTGGCCAGTAGTCTACTCTCCCAGGATCAGGAAACAGTCCTCCATAAAAAGCGCTGCACACATCTGAATATTTGGTTGAACAGTTCTGAAACAGTGTTGTAAATACAACTTAACCACTGATTTCTAGTCGTGTTCTCTTTTGGAAGCCCAAATAAAGTAGTTTCGCTTTCACAAAGAAACACACAGCGTCACACACGGCGGGCTAGAGTGAGCGGCGGCCGGCGGGCTAGAGTAAGGAATGGCCGGGGGCTTGAGAACGTCGCGGCCAGCGGATTCGACGAAGGAGCGGCCGGCGGGCTTGCGGCAACCACATGTGACGACGCCGGGCTGGACTCCACTTCGTCCACGGTGAAAGCCGATCTGGCGATCCACAGCGCGAAGTTTATGTATTTCCTCAGCGACCAGCACGGATCAGACAAAGAAAACTTCTCCCGCTCAAAAATTCACGCCTGGTATTGGCTATTCCACCTAAAAGGTGCCTGCTCTGGTTTTTCTCTGTCTCCTCTGGTATGGACGATCTGGCTATAGAGTTGACCAGGACCAGTCTTTATGCCTTCCCACCAATCCGTTTGCTCCCAGCGGTTCTGTTCAGAGTATGGACAGACAGAGTGAAACGTCTGCTGTTGGTGGCCCCGTTCTGGTCCACCTAGATGTGGTTCTCGGAATCAGTCAGTCTGTTAGCTGGCCCTCCTTGGGAGGTTCCCCTCAAACACGACCTGCTGACTCAGGCTCGGGGCATGATTGGCACCCTCATTCAGATTATGGGTGTGGCCCCTGAGCGGAGTGCATTTATATGTTCTGGTTTCTCGGCAGAGATTACCGACACTCCCCTGCCACTCTTAAGGTTATGTGGCAGCCATATCTGCGGAGCATGTTCCGTGAGGTGTTTCAGTTGGATGCCAACCTCTGGTTTCCCGTTTCATTCAGGGGTCGAGACGGCTTAGGCCTTTCCGCCCGGCACGGATTCCTTCTTGGGACTTCTATCATTTTGGAAGGCCTGGCAGGCCATCCATTTGAGCCGTTTAATTCTGTGTCAGACAACTTTTACCTTTAAGACAGTTCTTTTGGTGGCCCTATCCTCTCTTAAGAGAACTGGGGATCTGCAGGCTCTTTCTATCAGCCGTTCTTGTATGGACTTTGCCCCGGGGCTGGTTAAAATCTTACTGTGACCTAGGCCTAGTACATTCCTAGGTTGCTTCGACTCTGTTTCGCTTTCAGCAAATGGTTGGAGGCTTCTCCCCTGGTGATTGCTGGGTCAGATAGTATGTGCAACTTCTGAGTCTTGCCTGGTGAGGGCGTTGAAGATCTATGTCGACCGCACAGCCCAGTGGTGTGGATCTGACCAGTTGTTTGTATGTTTAGTGATTAAAAACCAAGGAGCTGCCGTCACTAAACAGAGAATGTCTCATTGGATAGTGGAGGCTATCTCTTGGCTTATGAGGCTCATGGTTTGACTTTGCCTCTAGGGGTGCATGCTCATTCACGAGAGCAATGGCTTCTTCTCAGGCTCTTTGTTGGAAGATATCTGTGCTGCGATGGGATGGTCCTCTCCCAGCACTTCGTTAAGTTATACAGTCTGGCCGTATGGTTGGCTCCTGACTCCCGGGTCTTATCCGCTTGAGCAGACGCTTTCCTCGGTCTTCCAGCTATCTTCAGGTACGTGAAGGCGTTATGGTATAGCGTTCCCATAGCTACCGCTGTCGCAGCATTGAAGTGAACCTATGAAAGGGAACATCTCGGTTACGTATGTAACCTTGGTTCCCTGAATAGGGAACGAGATGCTGCGACAGCATACCTTCGATAGCGCTTCCTTTGTCATGTGGAAATCTGATGAAATAGCGTGCAGCACGCTGATATGGCATACGTGCCGTATGCGCGAGGCGGTGCTAAGCGCTATTGGCCAATGAATTGGCGTGATGGCTTCAGACATTCGTCACACCAAGGTGTTCCCATAGCAACCGCTGTTGCAGCATCTCGTTCACAGAATTTTATTTATTTATTTGTTTCAATCAGTTTTCATTTCTTTAATTTGCTTCTTGTTGCTAAAACATAAACAAGAACCAAATTGTGATTTAAAAAAAAAAACCTATGGATCAAGCCATGACACTGCCTTAACACGTAGCATATTGAAAACATTTTAATTTCGCTAGTACAAACTGATCAACAGCTAAGGTACAAATGTGACGTATTTCTAATGGCTTTGACGGAACAGCCGCATGCTCCTTCATCTCTGATAGGTGGAGCCCATGGCACCGTCTTCAGCCACTGTGAGCATGCACATGAGAAACAAGGGAAGGCTTGATAAGAGCGAGGGAGCTGCTGCTAAAAAAAGGAGGGAGTAATTAGTAAATGTCGTCTAAGAGGAGCACGGTGAATTAGAAGCGTAGTGGATCATGTAATTAGGGGTAGACCAGGCTCCAACACAGCGCACAGGGTGGAGGGGACACTATATCTTCAGCCATGTTCATTCTAATGATCATTAGGAAAGAATATTTTGGTATACTAAGGTGAAGGTTTAATATACACTTTGAAAACATAAACCAGCTTCAGAAACTTGCAAGTTATGTTTGCTTGGGGCTGGGGCTATCTGTTTAATTTTCAAATAACAGTTAAGGGGAATGTTCGGGAAACCAGTCTGACAACAGTCAATATTTTACTATAATTTTTACTGATAGTGACATAGAAATGGCACACTTCTCCTTAAAAGGAATAGTTTACCCAAAAATTAATTTGCTGAAAATGTACTCATCCTCAGGCCATCCAAAATGTATATAATTTGTTTCTAGATCTGAACAGATTTTGAGAAATGTTGTATTAAATCACTTGCTCACCAATGGATCCTCTGCAGTGAATGGGTGCCATCAGAATGAAAGTCCATAATCCATAATAATGCTTCATCCATTGAAGAAGTCCATCCTCTGTTGTCCTCTCATATCAAAATCCACCAACATATTTCTTAGGAAATGTTTTTACTTGTAAACAGTGCAAGTGCAGTGTAACTTTCCTTGTTCAGACAAGATTACTTTTTTAGTGGAGGATGCAGAATTACTGATAGAGGACATGCTTTCTAGCCAGAAGCAACAGTTTGAAGTTAAAAACCTTAATGATGAACATGCAACTTTTCACTTCACAAGACATTAATTTATGGATTGGGGTCATGTTGATGACTTGTGGATTTTTGTGATGTTTTTATCAGCTGTCTGGACTCTCATTCTGACGGCACCCATTCACTGCAGAGGATCCATTGGTGAGCTAATGATGTAATGCTAAATTTCTCAAAATCTGTTCCAGTGAACAAACAAACTCACTTACCTCTTGGATGGCCTTAGAGTGAGTAAATTTTCAGCAAATTTTCAGTTTGGGGTGAACTGTTCCTTAACATAATGCATAAGATTTATTTTTTCTTTTTCAAATTGTGTTGTTCATAATGTTGCATTTCAGATTTACTCATGCCTGAAGATTTTGCTGTTCTACCTTTCACATACGTGCCTTTTCTCGTCAAAGGGTGCCGTGGTGGGGACACAGAAAAAATGTTGGGAAAAAAAGGTGAGCAGAGAAGACAAGGAGTTTTAATGCAATTTTTTTTCTGTCTCTGAGCCACACTCAGCAGTTGCTGTTGCTGCCAGAGAATGCTGATTCAGATTGCTGCAGACAAAACTGTTACTTTTACTCCCTTCATCAATATCTAAAAGAGAAAAACCTGATGAAACATGTTCACATAACGGCATGCATGAAAAGAGCAGAGCTTTCAAAACTCAAGGACCCTCCAATCCACATACAAGTACTGAACGGACAGTACTCAGTCAGTGTTATCTCTTTCCTTGCATGTGCGTCTATGCAAATATATTCAAAAGATGACGTGAGCAGATAGCATTCAGCAATGACAGTGACAACTATTTAAATCAAACACAGAGATATATAAATTATGCATTACATTACATTTAGTCATTTAGCAGACGTTTTTATCCAAAGCGACTTACAAATGAGGACAATGGAAGCAATCAAAATCAACAAAAGAGCAATGATATACAAGTTCTATAACAAGTCTCAGTTAGCTTAACGCAGTATATGTACAGTGGTGTATTGTAACGAAGTAATAATACTTCGTTACAGTACGTAACAAAGTAATAATATTTGTTACAGTACTTAAGTATTTTTTGGGAGTATCTGTACTTTACTTTGAATTTTTATATTTCAGTCAACTTTTACTCCACTATATTTCCTAATTAAAATGTATACGTTTACTCCGACACATTTCCCCGAAGCATATTCGTTACTTGCTACAAAATAGTCAGAAGTCAGAAGAACACGGACTGCAGGAAAGCAGGTTTGACGAATCAGTGGTCTGGCGTTTGCAACAGTTAGACTCATAAAAACACCTTTGCTCATGTGCAAACCTTTTTACAGTCTATGGTGCAAACCAAACAAGTGTGCGCACAACCGCGGATTCATTTTCCACTCAAGTCGAGTCTGGGGTGTGCGATACACAGCATCGTCTGCGATAATATGGTAAGTGTTGTTGTAATGATGTGCGATCTGACATTATCAAGTAACTTCTAGGTTACTAGGTAGGTAATCACCAAATCACACACAGAGTGCACGCACGTTGATTTATTAGTCTATTAAAACTCAAAATCCCAGGCATTATAAATTGTAGACGGCAAAAATGCTTCTGTATGCTTTTTATATTTATATAATTTAATATAGTTCAATTAATCTATATCACACAAAAAGTACCGTTTTTCTATGTCAGCATGAACACATTTAATAATCATTTTATACAAGTTCAGTAAAGTGCACATTCATTGTAGGTACGACGGCTAATCAAAATGGTACTTGGTTACTTGCGCTTATCCGGATTGTTCAAACCGACTTAAAACTAAAAGATTACGTTCTCTCGCGCGAACTCATTCGGGAGTGGTGACTTTCCACGTATTCCCAACTTCTGAGCCTGCTCGCCTGAAGTTATGGTTGATTGCTCTTCGGCTGGATATCAACACACCCATTAACGTACTAAAGTTGTTGAGGGTCTGACTCTGCAGCGATCATTTTCCCCCTGAAACATTATAATAAACTCATTTGTTCATATGCACCCCTGTAATCGTTGCAATAACATTACAAATACAACACATTACTCACTCTATTGACAGCGTGCCATTGGGTCCCTCTGGCCTTGGACGTCGCCTCCAGTTTATACGTGGCAAGCTAAACACAACGTGCAAAACGCTGCGGCTCAACAGCGGAGAAAAGTCTGGATCTTCAGTCAGGCAGGTGTGTCATGGGACACTCTCGGCAATGTCCTCGTCAGCATCTTGTAGTTGTGGCATTGCTATGTTCCATTCGTGACAACAGATGCTCTCCACTTCTGTTGGCATCTCACAACACTTACTACAAGAACACCACCACTTTTGAAGAGATCTCTGTCTCTCTGAGGCTTGAAGACGTGCTGCTGCAGCAGATGCTTCCTCCATCTCTCTGAGTTCTTGATCTGAGTATTCTGGCTCAAATACGGTTGGGCAAAAAAATCCACGTGGTCTGTTGATATACCAAAATCATCTTGTAAGTACCATTTTGATTAGCCGTCGTACCTACAATGACTGTGCACTGTGTAAACAATGAGTGACGTATACGCGCGAGAGATCACTTCCGGCGCTTGCGTAAACTACGCCACAGCACATACACACCTCACGCACCGGATGCCGTGCGCGCACTGCAGGCAGTTGGACATAGTGGTGTATTAGAGGTAAAAAATGATATAAATACTGTTCGGTTTCTGGCACAAACCGATCGTTTCGTGTCTTAGGACATCAATGTGTCGTCATGAGCCGCAGGGTTTAATTTGGATTTGTCTGTGCATGTTTTTTTTACTCTCATAGATTTTATTACCATTGCCATGCATTATACGACTGATAGACTGCAACGGTTGGGGTTCAAAATCATAATTTTTGTTCTACTGAAGAAACAAAGTCACCTACATCTTGGATGCCCTGGGGGTAAGCAGATAAACATCAAATTTTCATTTTTGGGTGAACTATCCCTTTAAGTACATCTCCATCATGGGCATCAAGACGTTAACCTTTGTCTCCCATTGGCATCATTTATTTCAGATGACAAAACATTAGGCCTATTTATGCATCTGTAACTGCAGGTTAAATGCATCCATGTCTCCTCTGAGATACATTAAAACTGTGTAAATGCATCTAAATGCCCCTTCAGATGCAGATTCCAGAAATGTTTTCTTATGTTGGAATGAAAGACTTTGTTCCTGAATGAATCAGCCTTTTGAATGAATCGGTTGAATCTCAATGACTCACTCATTAACAGTCACTTGCTGTCACCTACTGGCCGTTTTAATTTCACATTTAGACAATTTTTTTCTTGTTTTAAATCATTTCAAATATCAGTTTTCAACGTTTTATGTTAAAAACAAAACATTAGGCCTATTTATGCATCTGTAACTGCAGTTTAAATGCATCCATGTCCCCTCTGAGATACTTAAACTGTGTAAATACATCTAAATTCTATTTCAGATGCAGATTCCAGAAATGTTTTCTTATATTGGAATGAAAGACACTAAGTACCGGATGAAGTGCTTCTTATTCTTACCCAAAACTACAAAATGGAAAAAAAGAGTTAAAACTGAACACAATCTTGCTACTCAGGCTGTGTATGAACATTTTTTTATTTGCTTCTTTTCCATTTTGCATTTACTTGTACTTTTACTTTCAATACTTAAGTACGTTTAAGATTTAAAAAATACTTTTCGTACTTAAGTACAATAAATATCACATACTTTAAGACTTTTACTCAAGTAATATTCTAAACGGTGACTTCAACTTCTACCAAAGTCATTTTCTGGTAAGATATCTGTACTTTTACTTGAGTATGGCTTTCAGGTACTTTATACACCACTGTACACGTAGCAAGGGTATTTAAAATAATATAATAAATAAAAAGAAAGAAAACAGATAGAATAAAAAAAAGAATAGAGCAAGCTAGTGTTAGAGGTCTTGTCTTAATCTTTATTGATGCCTTAATATCTGCTTTTATTTTCATTTGTTTTGTTAATGTAACCAGGTAATCCATGTTAATGTTAATTCTGCATGAAATATCTTATCAAGGGACAAGTCTTTATGTATTCAAATAGCTGTCACGGTGGACTGTGAGGATTTATGAGTGTAGTTCTGAGGGAGAGCAGATAACAAAAAGGATAAAGTCATAAATTAATCTCATCAGTGAAGTAGCCAGCAGACTGACAGTGCCAGATTAAAGCCTGTGCCTTTTAAACAAATTGGGTGCTTAAAGGAGCATATTGCCTGTGTGCTAGAACATGTTTTATTGTTCAGCCACATTAACGCTGAGACAAAGAGGAGCATCAGACGATGGCACGTCACAGGTCCTGATGAGCCCAGATAAATGGTTCCCCAATTGATTGCCAATGAAAAAGGCAAGCTGTTTAATCCAGTGAGCCATTGGTGGGGGTGGATGGTAAGGATGACTTGGACCAGGGTCCGTCAGAGCGTCGGATGCCTATAGTACTCTCCTGAATTCGATCAAGTGTGCATTGACCTTTACCTTCTTCATCCAACACCCAACCCTGTTCTCAGCAGACAAACAGCAAGAAAATTCCTGTTAATTACAATTACAAACTTTATGATTGTAATTAAATTACCTCATTAACTCTGGATGAATCTGCATGATAATCTTAACCTAATATTTCAGATCTTTTTTAGAATGGAGAATAAATCATTCTACACAAGATAAACCATGCAGATGGAGAACCACAAGTTTAGATATATTACTGCCTATGTTTCCAAATCTATGACTTTGTACTTTGAGTGGAACACAACGGATGAAGCTGAAGAATCTTTATGCAGTTCTTTTCATGCAATAGTGACAAACAAGGAGCAAAAAAAAAAAGACGACTGACCGAGAACTGCATACATCGTTTTTGGCGGAACTATTAAAGTCGCAATGTAAGACAAGTAGAGACATCTTTTTGTCCATATAGAGTGCTGCAGAGATGACACATTTTTGTAGAGCAAAACCCAAAAACATCATGGAGGCAAGTTAAGAAAGGATCAGGTTTAAGCAAATGAAATGACTGGACAAGTCCGGCATGTATAAGCAGAAGAAGTCTAATTTCACTGGAAGATAGAGTTATAACATTTTGATTAAAAATTACAGGCTCATAATAAAAACATTTAAAAATTAAATTAAATGTTAAAAATGCATGGATAAATTTACAATAACATCAATAAGATGCATTTAGAAAATAGATTGGGTGAGACTTCAGACACCACACACCCTCTTTCCAAAACACCAAACCTGAAAGTGTACAAAAGGTTTCAGTGATCTATCAGGCAGAGCCATATTATGTGTGGTATTCGTTGAAATCGCTGACATCACCTTTAATATATAAGGAAGTCAGGAGTCATATCTCTACAGCAGTGGCTCTCAAACCTGTCCTGGAGTACCCCCAGCCCTGCACATTTTGTATGTCTCCCTCATCTATCACACCTGATTCAACTCATCAGCTCATTAGTGGAGACTGCAAGACCTGAATTGGGTATGTCAGATATAGGGAGACATACAAAATGTGCAGTGCTGGGGGTACTTCATGGAGAGGTTTGAGAGCCACTGCTCTACAGGAAAGGGCTGAATGGAGGCATTACGAGCATGTACTTGGTAAAAAAAAATTCTGCTTATGGTGAATCACAGGCATGGTGTCAACAATCACAGGAAATAAAGAAGAGGAAATGATAGAGATGTTTAAGGAGCTGTTGCCTTTGAGCAGAAATAGCCGTCATCTATTGTGAGGTTTGAGTGTGAACACTAAGTGCTGGTTTAAGCCCTTCCGTGAACTGTTTAATACAAAATTAGTATTTTACAAGAATCTTCAAAGACAAATGTTTTTCTTAGAAATCTTCGTAGGGAGCACTGAAAGTGCAACAACCATGAGAGATGCAAAACAAGCTTTTCTGCAGGGAGGCAGGAGGTGTACCACTCTAGCTAATGCTTCTTTGATTAACTGAGCAAAGCCCTGCATGATTTACCTCAAATTGACCACTAATGATGATTCACACAATTGATTACAGATAAATGCATTGGTCGGACAAGCCATGAAATAATTTAGAGCTACCTTAAGGAACAATAATACCTCTGAACGTGTAATAAGTATGTTTAGTGAGCTTAAATGATAATGCCAATGGCAATAATGCTTTTGAAAGCAGTTTCAATTGATTTTGTTGAAACCTAAGCCTTCCTTCCTAAAAAGATGCTTGATTAGAGGAGCATTTTGATAATCATGAGGCATTTTTCAATATAGTTATGTTAAACACATTTGCATATATTAACGTAACCAGCTCTGACCCAGCTCAGCCCATAGCATCAAAGGCAGCTCTGATGCTGTGTTGCTTCTCAGTAAATAAAATGCAGCATCAGTGCAGCCTTAAAAGGATAGTTCACCCCAAATTGAAAATTCTGTCATCATTTACTCACACTCAAGTTGTTCCAAAGCAGTATGAGATTCTTTCGTCTGTTGAGCACAAAAGATGGCATTTTGAAATGTTGGTAACCAAACAGTTGACGGTAGCCATTGACTTCCATAGCAGGGTGAACTGTCCATTTAAACGTACGTAGATAATTATTTATAATTACATTTTTTTATTTATAGTTATATATTTTAATTCATTCCCTGTATCTATATTTATAGTTTCAAGAATTATAGGAGAGTTCTGGTGCTTGCTTCTGATACAGCGGTAGTAATAGTTATGACGTGAAACACCTGTTAGCAATAAATCGTTATTTGTTGAATAGACGTTTTAATGCAAAATCTGGTCCTAAATATTTTTATTGTGTATATTTATTGTTATTTTTATTGTTTATATATATATATATATATATATATAGGCTAGCCTATATATATATATAAACAATACGGCACTCAAGATGTAGCTACTTGATTGTGGATGTATGGCTAAGAAGTATTTCTGCAGTGCCTAATAAAGACCATAACAGTGACTATTCTCACAATTTAGCACAGCCTCTCCTAACATTACTTTGTGTAGCATTATTTCTGCCATTAAGATTTCTGCTATTTTTAATGGGCTATATTATGCCGCCTCTATGCAGCATTGAAACTTCAGATGCCGATTATGCGTTACGTTTAGTGCAAACATAGCACGTAGCAATCTATATCTGGTAACATTAAATGCAATACAGGTTCAAGAGGGTTTTTCCTCGCACGAAGCAATCTGTCATCATCTGTGCAACAGATCTAAAATGAACTCAAGTGACTGTAAAAGTACGTTTGTCTCTCTGTCCGAGGTTCTGAAGCCTGATCACGTGACGCCACTGCCTCATTCAGCAGTGAGCGCGCTCACTGGTTTATAGAGAATTTCACGTGAGAACGCGACAAACCATCACTCGCATACACTGTAGCCTAATTCTCCCCGCTCACTGCGTCACAGAAGAGGTAACGGGTGGCATTTCTGCATCTTTTCCCAAAGCTTGCACGCATTCGACAACATTACGATGGTAGACTTTGGCATTCTTCGTTTTTCTCTGCGCTTCTTCCCTACTTCATGCCAAAGCGGTGATTGCAGTGGATGGGCAGAACGTGCCAGGCGTCGTTTCTAATCCAGAAAGTGCCCGTCTGCTCGGGGATCTCGCGCTAAGAAGATGTAAGACCCAAAACAAGCCTCCCCCCTCCCCAGCACCTTATTCACAAAAATGCAGAAGGGAATTCGACTTAATGATGGTCATGTCACCTACCTGGGTCTTTTGGCAAAGAAAGATGGCACGAGGCGAGGCTGCTTAAGCAAAAAGAGCTCCGACAACACAAAATGGCACACCAAGTGGTTTGCTCTGTTGCAAAATATGCTTTTTTATTTTGAGACCGAGTCCAGCTCGCGACCCTCGGGATTATACCTGTTGGAGGGATGCGTGTGTGACAGGTCGCCCTCTCCCAAACCTTCACTGTCAGCCAAGGAGTGCTTAGAAAAACAGGTACGAAACAAACGGAATGACAACTTTGCTTCATACTTCTGTAATGCTAATACAGAGCGTTAGAATAGAGTTACTTTTGGGGTAAGGCAACTGAAAATGGTCATTCTGTTTCCAGCCAGCAGCGACTGGGGGGTTGTTTTATGCGTAAAGATGATGAGCATGCGCTCGAGACAACCAACAATTTTACCGCCAGGCAGCATCTGCTGCTTTGGGGGATTTTTGCACCTGGTATTTCGTTTGTTTGTTTAATAGGGTTTATCTGTCATGTCTTTTATCATTGGAAATGAGCATCTTTTCTGCGAGATGACACTGTGTTTAAAGCCATCGTAGATGTCACATGCACACTGATAGATTGCTTGTGGTTAAATTAATTACAAATATTAGCTGCCTATGTTTATGTTTTTTGTCATTAAAGGTCTAGTTCATCCAAAGTCAAAATGCTGTCTTTATGTACTCACCCTCATGTTGTTTCAAACCTGTAGGCTATGACTTACTTTCGTCAGTGGAACTCGAGAAGAAAGACAGCTTCAGTCACCGTCCACTTTCATTATATGAAACAAGATACAATGAAAGTGAATGGTGACTGATGCTGTGAGTCCCTAATATTATACCTGGGATTTGTCTATCAGAATATATAACAACATGAAGGAGAGGGAATGACAGAATTATTTTAGTAGGCTACTTTATGCTGAAAACTTGTTTGCCAGTATCACGCAAGCGGTAGTTCAGTGTCTTTAATCGTTTGATATCCGTTTAGCTTTCCAGGAAAAAGGTTGTTATTTAGCGTTTCTCCTCAAGAGACATGTAAGTTTCGACTGTTCCGCTCTCTGCTTCACACAAGAGAGAAAAGACGCTAGAGAAGCACTTTATAAACCTCAGAGTCGCCATCATGCGGAAAACTGGCGTAGAATCGCAGTCTGTTTGACGTATTGATTTAATTCCCGCGCTGATATTAATAGCATCCTACCTTGGCAACTGCGTCTTCACAACGTGTTTAATAACAAATCGTTCCCAAAATTGAACTTTATGTTCACAAGACATTGTTTCGGCGTCTGAAAAGGTGTTGTGCCGCATTTAATGTTCTTTATTGTGGTCCAACAATGACATGCTGCTGATTAGGCTAAACCTTGTAAGATTTTTTTATTAAAATATCCAAAAACCACTAGAACAGTGTTATATATTTTGCTGACTTGTGTACTTACATTATCCCAAATGTTTCGAAGAATGTTTAAATCCAGAGAAATAAGCAATTTTAACTAGTGACACGGTGCGTGTCCATAGTGTCATTGTGTCGCCTGCCAATGACATCATAACCCCTCGATATCCGGTTTTGTTTTGTAGAAAACATGGAAACACCAAAGACGCTTTAATATGTTGTGCGTTTTATTAGACCGGTGACGACCGCACAGAGTAGCATTATAACAGAACTTTCAAATGTATCTAGTATGATAAAACAGCGCTGCTTTATTTTCCCACATACTCACGACCGGAAGGAGCGGAAGAGGTCGACTGTGGCATAATAAAATCTCCGCTGCTTTCGAGCCGTGTGTCGTGCTCGTTCAGCGGCCTCGTTTCGCTTCGGCGGCTTTCAGCCTCACCCTGCTTCATTCTACTACGTTAATAAATCATTAGCTCATCCATGAACATGATTTCTGCCCGAGTCCCATCGGATATCTTCGGCTGTGGGGATGAAGACGACAACTCCCATGATTCTACACTCAGTCACAGTGTCATCAAACTTTGTCTCTTTGTTTATTTTGAATATGCACCCTCTAGCGGCGAAAATTACATATTGTGCCTTTAAGGAAGTATTTGTCCCATAAAATTTTTTAAAAAGTCTTCATTAAAAGCCTTAAACCTGACCAGCCAGCTACAAGGTGAATCACAAAAACTGTAATTTGAAGCAAAAGTCGGATTAAAAAGACAATGGTACAAAACTGTACAAAAATGGGAAGTACAATCCCATGAAGCATTGCAAGTGATTTAAATAAAAATCAATAGATAAATATAAAACCACTGATTTAAAGATGTCGTTTGAGAGTGTGGGGAGAAGACTCAATCATGTCCTGCTTGTTGTGATTCTCTGATTGTGTTTTATTTTTTGCAGAATCATGGGTAATGTAGTTATATGTGATGTGGGCTATGGCTTCAACAAAAACAATCAACAACCTTGTAGCTCACAGTCGATCTATCTTCCAAGGTTTATAAGTTATCATTAAATCAGTTCCCCAATGGAGAAAATTAATTGTGTTTTTTTTACTTCAGGAACACAACTGTTGAACTCTATTGGACCTGGTTGCTAATAATAACAATAATAGTACTGTATTAATAATAATCATTTTTGTGTTTCTAAACTATAAACATTTAAGTTCATGGTGATAAGCATTTGCATGATCCACCAGACAGTCCAAGAAGAATCAGTACGAGTGGAAAAATAAAATGTCCACTTAAGTGGTCCATGCTGAAGTGATGACCCGCAGCTCCACAGAGCGAGGACAAACGGCAGGACAAGTGGTGACCATGGCCAGCACACCACCAAATGTCTCTGTCTAAGACAGCTGCATTGCAATATACAGGGAGCGAGCTTGCGACATACTGCGCACCAGCACGAACCCCCAACAGCACACAAAATTTGTTGGGATGGAGTCCAAGAATGTGGACTTTATAGATGCGTGCGTGACATAAATAATAAGTATTGACAAAAAGGAGCAAAAACAGTGTTAACCTATGGGTGCCAGTATAAAATCCAGTAAAATGTAAACAAAAACTTACTGAATGCACCTTTAATATTCAGCAACCTGATGCGACAGCCACTTAATCACTGCAACCATATGGTGATCTGAAGCGTACAGTAGTTAGGACAATTTACCAGGTGATCCTGAAACAAAACCTCTGAAAAGCTGCATCAGTTGTTTTACAAGCATGACTTTTGACTACTAGTACTAGCCAATGATGGAAACTGACATAGCTGAAGATGTTTTACCTTGGTTAAACCTGCCTGGCTATGTCTTCAGCCTGCAGTGCTTATCTCTGTGTGTAAGGACCGCAATTCAACAAGAGTCTAAGACCTTCCTGTGAACAGCTGTCCCTGTGCTGACGAAGCAGGATGCGGCATGGAGTTTGATGCTGTGCATGTCAGTCATCCTCTAAAGAACAGAACGTAGTTAGAGTGACATTACCTAACAATCAACGACTCAATGTTTGACAGTCACGCACACTTCACCCTTTATATTAGGCATGCACACTGTAATATCATTCAGTGTAACTCATTTGCATAAATCATTTTACACTGACAAGCTTTGTGTTTTCACCGAAAAGGAAATAATGTAATGCTTTACTGCTACTTGCCTTGAGCAGAGCAGCCAATATAGATGTTTTCATCGGTCTTTCACTTGTATACATACACTTGTTTACATGTTTAATGGAGCAGATAGCGAGTCACATGTAATGATGCATTACTATTGCTCACAATTCATGCATCTTGAGTAAGAACACTTCTTTTTCTTATTTGATTTCAGTTATTTCATTAACTTTATAATTTTAAAAATGTTAGTATCTTAAAGGGAAAGGGTTATCCAAAAATAAATACTTTCATCTTTTTCGGTGAAAATAGATTTGGTTAAAATCTATTCTCTAAATCCATGTTATTGATCTTATTGTGAATAATTCTTTAACAGAAACAATAAGTCCTGCCCTACATTTCTTTCATTTTTCAAAAATCTTTTTCACTCAGATGTGTCATAATACAGAAGAAAATATTCCTATACATTGTGAAAAACATGCAATGATCATTTGAACAAGGGGCTGTTTTTTGGTCTTTTGAACTGATCTGAAAGAGAAATGCCTTAAATAAGAACTGCCTTAGTTATACATTTATTTTTTAGTTTATAGTACTTTTTATAGTATTTGGAGCTGCAATTGTCAAATAAAGAGCTGTGCTTTTTTATTTCAAGATAAAAAAATAAAAGATACATAGTCATGGATTAAAGCATTTTTTTTCCTGTTTATTCCAGGTCCAGGGAACAAAACAAAACATAAGTTGCATGGTGTGTAAGTCGCATTAACAAGAGGTCAGTTTGTAATCTGTTTTTTTACAGTTAAAAGTGATGTGTGGAAGTTTTTCAATGTGAAATACTTTTTTTTTTTATTATTATTATTATAGTGCCGATCATTACAAACAACATTTATTTTAAATGCCATAGGCGCCGATCCCGTGGGTGCTCGTGAAAAACACAAGATAGTCTTCGTTCATTTTAACCAATAAGAAATGGATTGCAGCTTTTACAACTTTATTCTCGTATTTATAGTTCATTTGAGGCAGTTTTTGGAATTATTTTATTATTTTAATGGCAAATGTCGAGAGTGCATTATTGTAATATGAGTGCGCCAGCACGAAATCTCTCGGCTTACAGCGGGCTTGCTCTCCATTATATATATAGTGATCATGGCTCTGCGCTCCCTCAGATATTATGTGTAACTCAAACTTTGTCCTGTGTATGCGCAAATAAGTGCATTTTGTAAACAGGCATTTATTAAATAATTTTATTTAGTGAAGCGCAACCCTTTTAGAAAGAATGTGTGTATTATTTTAGTTGGTAATTGCATGCATTCACTTTGCAAGATACATTTTGTGAAGTCAATTCATCAAACGCACTATCGAACGGAGTATAGCCTACTCTAGAAAAAAACTAACACCAAGTATAATGAATTACTGAGTAATGAGAATGTTTAAATATGTTATGGCTATGTCCATAAACTACATTTACTTACACAAAAACTGAAACTTAACCACATAGTGGGCTCGCAAACCTCTCATTCGGCATGAATCGTTTCCATGAGTGAATCGTTATGCAGTCTAACATTTGGTTGCTAAACTATTAGGCTACTAATAGTTGACAATAATAGTATTAGGCTACCGAATATCTAGGCTACTAACAGCATCCTTCACATAGGCCTATGCAAAAAAGTGTTTGAAAAACACCACGGCATGCTCACGCTGAACGGCACAATCTTCATATTGTACAACAGACCAGTGAAATTGAGTCACCAAATACCTTTTGTAGGTTTAGTTGTTTCATTTAGTTTGCTGATGATGAGGCTGTGATGTCAAGTTGCAATGCTAGAACTGATTTGTTGTATGCGTGTGGGAGGATTTTTTTTTATAACTCATCCGTTTAAATTATATTAAGCCTTAAAGTTGTTGTTGTTGTTGTTGTTGTTGATTGAATACAACCCTTCTTTGTGTTTGATGGTCCTTATCATTTAGTTTTAGTTTTTGCCCACTATCCTTCTTTGCAGTTAAAGTCTAGCCATGCTTTGTGTTTACATTAATGATTGTGAAGAATGTTGTTCTTAAAACACCAAACATTTGGGCTGTTAAGTTTACAGTACTGCTAAACAAGCTTTCATGATTTGCCTTTTTTGGAAGTCTGACAAGTCACCCATTTCACCCACAGCTTGTACTAAACACTGCTGAAGACAACACAATGGTGATATACAAACTGAAGAGTATAGATAAAGTAAAGATAAATAAAAGATTGTTTTTTTTTCACTGTAGCTTACCCAAATGATATTAACACCATTACACTGTGTACATATATTTCATTAACTGCTATATTGTTAAAATACCAACCTTGTGAGTTACTAAAATCTGTTTTATACACACTGACAACCACTAAAAAACACAGGTGGTGTTCCCGGAAATAACATCACATTTCTGAAGTGCGAAACATTAACCACACAAGCTAACTCGATGAATATAATGATACGCAATAGAAGATTTGAAAAGACAAACCGTTTTTTTTTAGCATATTTCAACATAAACACACATCGCTAGACAAGTAATGATCACATCTAGTTAACATTTATAATTAATATTCAGAAGAAATCTTGTAAAAACGTGTAAAAGAGCAATGTGTTTAAAGATAATAAAAAAATAATATCAAAAAGAGATGTTGCCTGGTCTTGCCTGTTGTTGATTAATTACAGCGGTGACGTTCTACAATGTTGTCCGTTGACGTTGTACGTAGTCATGTCACCGGAAATTGAGTAATCACTGTCCCAATGTAATGTGGAGGTGTGACAACGGAGTTGAGGATC
Source organism: Sinocyclocheilus anshuiensis (assembly GCF_001515605.1). NCBI lineage: Eukaryota > Metazoa > Chordata > Actinopteri > Cypriniformes > Cyprinidae > Sinocyclocheilus > Sinocyclocheilus anshuiensis. Next base: position 657,537 of record NW_015541011.1, on the reverse strand, counting down.
CAAGTGCAGGCTTTATTTACAAGAGTGGTCAAAACAGGCAGGGCCAATCAACAGCAAACAGGTATAATCCAGGATGAGACAAAAGAGTAATCCAATAGCTGGACAGTCAGAGAGTTCACAAATGGCCTCCTTGGCCATGGCTGGACAGACAGAAAGTTCATAAATGGCCTCCTTGGCCATAATAGGACAGTCAGAGGGTTCACAGGTATCCTCTTCTGGAGGTTCTGCAGTGAGTGCCGCCACCTCTGGAGGTTCTGGAGCGAGTGCCGCCACCTCTGGAGTTTCTGGAGTGAGTTCAGGGATTGGAGCGGGCTCGTGAGCGGACTCAGGGACTGGAGCAGACTTGTAAGCGGACTCAGGGACTGGAGCGGGCTCGTGAGTGGACTCAGGGACTGGAGTGGGCTCGTGAGGATTTATTGAGCAGTGAGTAGCCCAAACGCACAGGATAGCGACCCCCATTACAGGGAGCACTGAGTCTAGGGGAAAAGTCTCTGGAACGACCCATGCTGAGGCCCTTGGAATGCCCGCTGTTCTAGCCAAAACCAGCGGTGGGTCTGCCAGACTCGAATGCCTTGGAACTGCCCTTGAGGCACTGGGAAAGGTTGCCATGACGTGAGGAGACTATGAAATGGCGGTCTTGACGAGACAAGACTCTGGGACAGCAGCCATGACGGGACGAGACTCTGGAACGGCGGCCATGTTGGGATGAGACTCTGGAACAGCGGCCATGAAGGGACGAGACTCTGGAATGGGAGATACTGCAGGAGTGCTGTGTTCCTCCTCAACAACACCCACAGTAAATGCAGAGCCACTTAGTTGCAGTGCAGTATCAATATACCATTCAAGAGTCCAATTAGAGTCATGTAGTGGCATAAGGGTGCTGAGCGGCTCAGAAAGCCCTCCACAAAAAAATATCATCAGGCATACCTGGTCAAAAGGTATTAAATGAGCCAGTCCAATAAAGTCCTCCACATAGTCCTCAATGGGTCGATCTCCCTGACTGAGACAAATTAACTGTGCTGCTGGGTCCATGATAAGCCTGGGACACTCGATAAAGCCACTGGATATGGGTGTGGCTCAGTATTCTGTAACGATGGAAGGCGTGGTGACGGAGTTGAGGATCCAAGTGCAGGCTTTATTTACAAGAGTGTTCAAAACAGGCAGGGTCAATCAACAGCAAACAGGTATAATCCAGGATGAGACAAAGGAGTAATCCAAAAACAATCAGGGAAAAGGAACAGTCCAGGGTCAAAACAAGGCAAGGCAAGAAGGAACTAGGAAACACCGGATAACAAGACGTAACAGGCTATACATAATCAGCAAAGTGTATGTGGATGAGTGTAACCTTTATAGTGTGACTGATGGGAAACAGGTGTGAATGTGTGATTAGTTCCTGGGTGAGGGATCATGGGAAATGGAGTCCGGAGAAAACAAAGACAATACACATAATCGTGACACCCAATGTGCAGTGAGCCAGGGAACTTACCAGTGACAGAATTCGTCTACACGATAAACTAAGGAGGAATTATTTAAATGAAATTAAAAACTGTCAAATGTGAAGTGGGAATATCAGTTTATGTTTTTTTTTCACTGTAAATTATAAGGTAACTTGTTATTGTTCACTCCCAAAAATTACATGACATGTCCTGTTCAATTTATTACTTTTTGACCATATGATGTGTTGTAAGGGAATTTACCATTAACCAATTAAAAGCATTTTTACAGTCTTTTACCATAAAAAATTACGAATATTTTTTTTTACAGTGTAATAATGGGTGTTCACATTATTTTGTCAAACCTCTGTATATTGTACAGGAATAATATTCATACTATTATGTTTTAATTTGCATGATGCATTCATTGTAAGAACTTTAAAAGATCACCATTTTTTATCAAGCAACTAAAGTGAAGGGTGCCAGTTTTCAGTATGTCTCAGTTCTAGTGAACTGAAAGCAAATGATCAGTTTGTCTTTTTGAATGTCTTCTCTACATCCACACAAACCCATTACAAACATTCTGAGAGTGAATGTTGTTGGTCTTCACTGTTCCATTTTCACAAGCCTCCTCATCATAGTTACATTGGGTTCCCATGGATACAGAGCAAATAGTTATCATCTTGTGTCTTGGACAGATAAGTTTAACACACGAGCTAGCGAGGATCAGCACAGTGACTATGTTAACACTGACTGAATAAATGCAATCAATTCAATACTTTTGAACTCTGCTACCTGGTAAAAATATATGTTTAAATGTGAATCTCATGTATTCTAAACAACATTACTGCAACGTGAAGAGTGCCAATTTATGTCAATGTTACCATAGCAGCGAGAAGTTTGCGAATTTTGACAGTGGTCCTGTCAGAGAAAACTGCAGGGTCCGCTGAGCAAAGAAGTTAGGAAACTCCGCATGGCACCCCAGTGTGTAATTGGCATGTTTGGCTTTCTGACACATCTAATACTATGCCAAGACAACTGTCTTCTTGCTAACTTTACTAAACAAAACATGAGAATTAGAAGCATCGTCCTGAAATCTTGTGTAAACATATTGGTCATTTGCCCATTCCTCCACCAATAACTAGACTTCTCTGGAGGAGAAAAGATTGGTGCGAGAGAGTTGTCCTGCAGGAGTTCATGAATTTGAAATGGAAACAAAATATTTGGAATGACATGGCATTTTTATATTGTGATTTAATGAAACAAACATGGCCTCAGCTGAAAATACAGTGGAAGCCAAACACTTACTAATGCATGTTGCCATTGCTTTATATGAATTAGGTTCTTGTGCCAAGTATTGCATCATTTCAAATCAATTTGGTTTTCTTAAAAGCACTCAAAATATGTGTGTTTATTCTGCAAAGGAATGTAGTGTGCTATGCATTTATGCAAGACATTTTAGAATATGCTTATGAAAGTGATCATAACTCAAAGGTTTACTTGTTTATGTATTTATTTATTGTCTATTTAACAGCTTAAGATATCCACATCTTCCAATCTCTTCTTTATACTGCATTACTACATGGCTAAATAGCAATTAAAATAAAATAATTTAAATAATCCTGTGCACTTTAGCTGATATTATGCTACATTCAAATCTGCTCTTCTTCAATAACAAAATCATTTGTGTTTCCGGCTATAAACAATGGATGATTCTGAGGTTTTAACCCTTTTTGCAGGTTAAAAGCAAACCAAGGAGCAATTATATTATAACAAGTTATGTGGATGTAGACATTCATTTCTGTGTTTATTAATAACTGTGCTTTGCAGTTTGATGTACATTTGCTGGAAAACATCAAAATGTATCTCAAATGTTCATTATATAATCCAGTGTCATCTTATTTATAAATTCATGTTCGTATTTCTATGTAAGTGTGGCTTTAGCCTCCAATAATTTTTGCATTTGTGTAGACACTGAAATGCGTCAATGTATTGACAGCATCTACAACATAAACCCTTTTATGCATGAACACCTCACAAAGTAAGAAACTTTACAAATCACTTGAGGTTTATAGAATGTAGAGTGCATAGATTGATTTGTACATGGACATGTACTAAATTACATTACCTGATTTTTTTTTGTTTTTTATGCATTTTACAGGTAAAACAATTACATGATGTAACATTTAAAGCAGGGGTCCCCAAACTACGGCCCACGGGCCAAATGCGGCCCACCCCCACATTTGGACCGGCCCTCTGAACAATGCCAGAGGCATATTTTGAAAATTTAATTTTAAATATACGGTTTCACATATATCATGTCTATATCTGATAATAAATATTAGCTTTCAGACTAAAATTTTGGCCAAGCGGTTAGGAAAGAGAAAGGTTGATTCAGAATGCAGGGTATTTAACCAAAAGTGGACAAGTGATTATTTTTTTGTTCAGTGCAAAGAAGTGGCTGTTTGTCTCATCTCTCAAGAAACTGTCTGTGTTCAAAGAATACAATCTGCGCCGACACTATGAAACCCGCCACAGAGAAAAGTATGCTAGCTTGCAAGGCCAAATGAGAGCAGACAAAGTGTCGAAGCTAAAAAGTGTATTATTAGCTCAGCAGAATACATTTGTCAGCCAAACCTAGCTGAACCAGTCATCCGTTCGAGCTAGCTTTCAGGTAGCTAAACTGATTGCAACCAGCGGTAGGCCATTCAGTGACGGCGAGTTCGTCAAGAAATGTATGAATGCTGTTGCGGAGGAGGTGTGCCCCGATAAGAAAGATGTCTTAAATGCGGTGAGTCTGTCCGCAAGTACAGTCACCAGACGAATTGAAGAAATGGGGGATAATGGATATGCCCAGCTGCAGGAGAAAGTGAAAGAATTAGATTTTTTTGCATTAGCACTGGATAAGAGCAATGACGTACAGGACACAGCACAGCTGCTAATTTTTCTTCGCGGAGTTAGCTCAAACTTTGAAGTGTCAGAGGAGCTAGCAGCCCTATAAAGTCTAAAAGGCACTACGACAGGGGGGGATATTTTTGGTAAAGTGTGCCAAACGATGGGAGAGCTGGGTCTAGACTGGTCTAAGCTGGCCAGCATCACTACTGACGGGGCTTCTAGTATGGTTGGTGCGTCGAGGGGGCTTATAGGACGCATGAATAAAAAAATGGAGGAAAGAGGTCTAACCCCACCGTTACAAGTCCACTGCCTGATTCACCAGCAAGCACTCTGCTGCAAAGTTCTGAAGTGGGAATCAGTCATGAAGGTGGTGGTGTCATGCATAAACTTCATCAGACCAAACGGACTTAAACACCGGCAGTTCCAAGCCTTTCTCGATGAGCTAGAGTCTGCTCACGGAGATGTGCTTTACCACACTGAAGTCCGATGGTTAAGCTGGGGCAGAGTTTTGAGGCGGTTTTATGAGCTGCTACCCGAAATCAACGCCTTTCTTCTGACAAAGGGCAAAACTGTCCCAGAACTGATCGACGCAGAATGGAAATGGGACCTCGCCTTTTTAACAGATGTGACAGAAATGTTGAACGGCCTCAACTTGCAGCTCCAAGGCAAGGGGAAACTAATATGTGACATGTATTCCCACATAAAAGCATTTGAGGTGAAACTAGCACTGCTTGTGGGACAAGTGCAAAAGCAAGACTTCACTCATCTCCCCGTTACCCAAAGTCTCTCAGCTGAGAAACCAGTGGCTCCATTCCCAGCTGAAAAGTCCGTGGAAGCGCTGGAAATGCTGAAGGCGGAATTTGACGTGCGATTCCATGAGCTACATGTCCACTCTAAAGAAATCCGCCTTTTCCAGAACCCCTTTGCTGCCGACATTGATGAAGCCCTGCCTTCTTATCAGTTTGAGTTGGCTGAGTTACAGAACTGATGTTCTGAAAGACGCATTTAAGCCCAACGGTCTCCTTGAATTCTATGCTGCCCTCCCTATCGAGACATACCCAAACATCAAAAGGCATGCAATGAAGATGTCTATATGTCTATTGAAAAGTAATCATTTGTCTGTACGATGCATAACAAAATAAACTATTCTAGCATTAGGAGGCATAATAAATACATTTAAAATCATAATAAAATCTCCACAATAATACTAGTAGTCACTCCGGCCCATGTATTTTTCTGTCACAAACCGACCCGGCCCCCCATTAAAGAAAGGGAAAATTATGTGGCCCTTGCAGAAAAAAGTTTGGGGACCCCTGCTCTACGGTCTTGTGGACTTGATGGACACGCGCACGCGGCGGCCAAGTCTGTAAGACTGCAAGTGCACATGAAGTGTTCCATTTGGGACAGGGCCGTTGTCGTGTAAATGGCCCCTTAATGTAGTGTTTGTTCCATATTCATATTTAGCATTATACATTCTCTTTCTCCAGGAGTGCCAACTCACAGAAACAGGAGCAAAAAGTGGGACGCTCTTATTAATCTAGAGTTTGGTGCTACACAGGTGTGCAGGTGTATATTTACAGGTGCATCTCAATAAATTAGAATGTCGTGGAAAAGTTTTGAATCGATTTTGCTTGACAATCCTCATAAGGCTGCGGTTCTCTCGGTTGGTTGTGCATCTTTTTCTTCCACACTTTTTCCTTCCACTCAACTTTCTGTTAACATGCTTGGATACAGCACTCTGTGAACAGCCAGCTTCTTTGGCAATGACTGTTTGTGGCTTACCCTCCTTGTGAAGGGTGTCAATGATTGTCTTCTGGACAACTGTCAGATCAGCAGTCTTCCTCATGATTGTGTAGCCTAGTGAACCAAACTGAGAGACCATTTTGAAGGCTCAGGAAACCTTTGCAGGTGTTTTGAGTTGATTAGCTGATTGGCATGTCACCATATTCTAATTTGTTGAGATAGTGAATTGGTGGGTTTTTGTTAAATGTGAGCCAAAATCATCACAATTAAAAGAACCAAAGACTTAAACTTCAGTCTGTGTGCATTGAATTTATTTAATACACGAGTTTCACAATTTGAGCTGAATTACTGAAATAAATGAACTTTTCCACGACATTCTAATTTATTGAGATACACCTGTACTTCCTTTTTTAGGAAAAAAAAATCTACCCAATTCATTTTTTTTGGGACTGCGGTGTTTCTAGATGCTATTTTCTAATCTAAAAAAAAACACTTACTCAGCACAAAGGTGCTTTTGGGCAATCTGCATACTGGTGTATTCAACACAAATTTGTGTTTTATTGAAAACCATCCCACTACCTTTCCTTTCATTGTCGTCATATTTACATACCAATCACTCTGCTCTACCATTCATTTATTGGCCCTTCTTTAATATATCTGCATTTTAGCCCATGGTTCCTATGGCAACTCCTATTTGCATGAGAAAAAGAGTGGTTGGAGAGATAGTGTGTGTGTGTTGTGGGAGCATGTAGCAGTGCATTGTGCCTCCTTCATTAATGCTAACGCTGTTTGGGCTAAATTTGTTCTGTTCAGTACCTCTGAGGGGTCAGGGCCCACTTATAGCAAAACACTCATCTCTCTTTTGGGAACAGCTGCATTTTTGCAGCTCAACAGAATGAGCATGCATGTAGACTTACTGATGTTTTCTATTTTGGTCTCCTTGCAGATTGCACTTGTATTAGTGCTCACTGACATAATAAAAATTGTCCTTTACAGAGGTGTGGGAACATGAAGAACGATGCAAAAAAATAGAGCACATCTTCCTAAGGGTGTGCCTTATGGATTTGACTTGTAACAGCCATCGTGGTAAACTTTTATACCTTTACAGGCCATTGCCTTTCCCAAAACCATGGTTCACTGCAAAGGCTGACGTGACAGGTTACAGGTTACAGGTTGCAGAATAGGGATAAATGGGTGTCTGATGAAAGAATGTGAAAGGACCTGTCTGAATTCAGAATCAGAATCAGAATCAGAATGAGCTTTATTGCCAGGAATGTTTACACATACGAGGAATTTGTTTTCGTGACAGAAGCTTCCACAGTGTAACAGAATGACAGTGACAGAACAAAAAAAACACAGATAATAAAAAATAAAAATAAATAAAAAATACAAAATAGAACAAGTAAATAAGGAATACAAATATACAAATCGACAATTGTATGTACAGATATATAACAATAGACAGTTGTATGTACAGGTATATTATGTGCAAATTGAAATGTAGACTGAGTATGTGTGTTAGATAAATAAGTGTATGAGTGAATAAATAGTGGGTGTTCCACAGTTATTGTCAAGTGTTCATGAGATGGATTGCCTGAGGGAAGAAACTGTTCCTGTGTCTGGCCGTTCTGGTGCTCAGAGCTCTGTAGCGTCGACCAGATGGCAACAGTTCAAAGAGGGAGTGTGCTGGATGTGAAGGGTCCATAGTGATTCTGCCAGCCCTTTTGCTCCCTCTGGATGAGTACAGTTCTTGGAGAGAAGGGAGGGTTGTACCAATGATTCGCTCAACAGTCCAGACTACCCTCTGTAGTCTTCTGAGGTCAGATTTGGTAGCTGAGCTGAACCAGACAGTTATAGAAGTGCAGAGGACAGATTCAATGATGGCGGAGTAGAACTGTTTCAGCAGCTCCTGTGACAGGTTGAACTTCCTCAGCTGGCGAAGGAAGTACAACCTCTGCTGGG
>NW_015541011.1:646501-647660 GCF_001515605.1 Sinocyclocheilus anshuiensis | reverse complement strand
CACTGCAGTCACAGTGCTGTCCATGATGGTGAGTGGGGGGAGTGCAGGGGGGTTTCTCCTGAAGTCCACGGTCATCTCCACAGTTTTGAGCGTGTTGAGCTCCAGGTTGTTGAGACTGTACCAGACAGCCAGCTCTTTAACCTCCTGACTGTAAGCAGACTCGTCACCGTCCTGAATGAGGCCGATGAGTGTGGTGTCATCTGCAAACTTCAGGAGCTTGACAGAGGGGTCTTTAGAGGTGCAGTCGTTGGTGTACAGGGAGAAGAGCAGTGGGGAGAGAACACAACCCTGAGGAGCTCCAGTGCTGATTATACGGGTGCTGGATGTGTATTTTCCCAGCCGCACTAGCTACTGTCTGTCTGTCAGGAAGCTGTTGATCCACTGACAGACGGAGGTGGGCACAGAGAGCTGAGTTAGTTTGGGCAGGAGGAGGTTTGGGATGATGGTGTTCAAACAATTCAAACAATATACAGCAACTTTTTCATAATGTGTTATTTACAGTTCTTTTACTATGTTTACGCAGGCTGCTTAAAGATAACAGCAATCATTTTTGAATGTCATATCCTTTATTTGAAGCAACTTATGCTCCATTATCTGATTTTGTAATAGTTTAAGTTTTCTAATTTGTAGGCTTGGAGCACATTTGGTTTGCTATTGCTGGTTTATACTGTAATTAATGGGTTTTGTGAACAATTTATGCAAACATTTTTAACATTGTTCTCCATATTGTGATTTTAAAGGGGTCATATGATGCGATTTCAATTTTTCCTTTCTCTTTGGAGTGTTACAAGCTCTTGGTGCGTAAAGAAGATCTGTAAAGTTGCAAAGACTAAAGTCTCAAATCCAAAGAGATATTCTTTATAAAAGTTAAGAGTCAACCACGCCTACCTAAAACGACTAATTCTAACACGCCCCCACATGTCTATGTCACGATGTGGGAAGATTTGCATAACACCTCACAAATGTTCATGCAAAGAAAGAAGGCATAACTTTTATTCTTGCTGTAGTATTGTTGTTGCCGCTGCCGCCATGGCGTGAAGGCGCTGTGTTTCGTTGTGAAAGCAAAACTACTTTGTTTGGCCTTCTAAAAGAGGACAATATCCGCTAAAATAAGCGGAGTCCAGCCCGGGGTTGTCACATGTGGTTGCCGCAAGCCCGC
>NW_015541011.1:642878-645790 GCF_001515605.1 Sinocyclocheilus anshuiensis | reverse complement strand
TAGCACTTGTTGTTTGTCATTTCTCCAATCACAAATGCAGACATGGTTTTATGTTTACACGACACGTTGCAACGCGTAAAAATAAAGTATAAGTCATTATAATCCGTAATTATGTCCCCACGGGATGCAACAAATGCCTCGTTTATAATGGGTTTTAATGTTTTTGTCTCATCGCTCCGGCCTGGACACGGCATAACAGTATGGTACGGGGCGTAACATTTCCGTCACACGCTTGAGGTGTTCGGCCAATCACAACGCACTAGATAGCTGGCCAATCAGAGCACACCTCGCTTTTCAGACTGATGAGCTTTGTAAAAATCGACGCGTTTCAGAAAGGCGGGGCATAGAGGAGAAACAATAATGTACAGTATGTGGAAAATTATGTGTTTTTTTAACCTTAAACCGCATAAACACATTTCATTACACCAAATACACAAAATAATTTTCTTTTTAGCAACATCATATGACACCTTTAAAGCACTTGATTGATCACACATAGAAAAATGTATGTTTAGTGTGTGTGTGTGTGTGTGTGTGTGTGTGTGTGTGTGTGTGTACTCAAAAGCATATATGAGTCAGTTAGGTGTGTGAATATTCATGACTCAGCTATAAGTTGAAAGAAAGGAAAATATGGAAAGGAAAAGGTAAAAGAAACAACATACTTCAACCGTGAGAATTTTAACAATATGACAAATGTGTAAAAGGTCAGCATGGCAGGATGAACGTATATGGGCAATTTAAAAGGCATATAATTACCATTAATTCATTATCAGTGTTTTTAATAAGCATTTCATTTTTCTAAGACATCAGCTGGGCAGCACTGATGGAAAACAGTATTGGAATGGGCACTGGATGCTTATTGATTGTAAAGATGGGAATTTTTAAGGTTTGTTGGTTTGCAGATTTGTTTTTGGTTCAGATCTGTGAATTATATGGTACTGAGCTTCATAAAATGTCTACAATCAAAACATAAGGTCCCACTCCTTGAACATCTGATAATGGTTACTGAGTGATTTCAAGTCGACCACAGACTTTTAGCCTTCATTCCAGTTATTCACTGCTTGGTGCAGTAAACGTGATCAATCCCTAAATGCACCTGCGATCAACAACAATTGACTGTTTGTTAAGCCCCGCCCACTTTAGTTGCTCATGCTCTCTCAGTCAAGCTATTTTATAGAATGTTACACATGAATGAATTTGAGAACTGTGAAATTGGGCTTTTAAAAATATATATTTATATATACACGCACACAATTTGTGATTGGATGATGACAGGTGTCTGTGATCATTCTCAAGTCAAGTGTCGTGATCAGCACTGCTGCTGCTGTTGCTGTTGTATCAATCAGTGGTTAGAGCAGCGTAGCAGTCAATAAACGGGACAATGGAGGTCACGTAAGGGACATCAGTTAAGCCCAATATATTTGATGTCCCGGCTAATACGGGACAGTTGGCAACCCTATCTGTGGCAGACAGCAACAGTAGTAAAGTTGATCATTAAATTTGTTACGGTGAAGCTTTGTGAAGGTTTGGTTGTTTATGGCACTGTAGAAGAAAACTGGATGACATTGACAAATACGTTTAGTCTTTTATATGATCTTTGAAATCTGATATAATGTATTTATATAGTTTAGCTAAAATGGTTACTTGAAGTCATTTGAAGTCAGTTCAGATCTTACATGTTATTTTGTGACTTGGGTTTTTAAATAATGGACAGACCTACTAGACCATCTAGAATTTTTTACATTTCATGCATGGATTGTATGGAAAAATCTGCAGAAATCTGAAGAATTGATTGACGTATGGTTAAATGTGTTGAAACGGAGAGAAACAACACTGAGATGCCCATTCAAGTCTTTTATTTGAATAATAAGTTAAGAACTGTTTGCCAAATATATTATAGGGATCTGTGCATTTGCACCCTCAATCACTTGTTTCCTGCTTTCAGTGGGTCTCCACTGTATGAGACAAATGACTGTGATGTAATTTAGCAGCGCTAAGGCGTCTTGAAGGTCTGCCGTGCAGCAGAAATTGAGGTTGTTGGGGATTCAGTGCTAAGGCCTGGCCTTCTGAAATGGAGAGAAACGGGTAGCACATACAGAGCCATAGCCACTAGTGCACAGAGTTGCTAGGTAACAGGTAGCATACAGTTATGTAATGTGCCATGCTCCCAGTTTACATGTTTTATGGTATTCCTCTGGAGAACTGGAGCTATCTCAGGCACAGGGAAGTTTCCCTTAGCACATCCACTCAGACCCAGCAGATCCTTTCTGTGTTCATTGAACTCTTCGTGCCTTCTCAGTCATCAGTCCGAAAAATCAGGGCGGTGGAAGCACGCAGTTCATTATTTCTCGTGTTCTTGGTGAGGTTATGCATGGAATACTGTGTCGTATTTGCATATGCAAAGGATTTTCCTGTTCATATTTTATTTTGTACCATCCTGAGATGCTGGGCTGCTGATCATTTTACTGGAAGATTCATTGAAATGCCACATTCAAAACTGTCAAAAAATGCTGTTCACTGCACAAAGACTTGTTATTTAAACATGGTTTTTATTCATTTGTGCTAATTGTCATCAGTTTCTTGCAATGCCCAATGCAGTTCAAATTCACAGGTTCTCTCAGTGAATTTGAGAGACCTTCTAGTGGTTTTTAAATAAATGCTGTTTTTTTTCTATATATCAAAAATCCTAAAAAATTAAATTAAATTTATCACGGTTTCAATAAAAAATGTTAAGCATTTTTAACATAGATATCGATAATAAGAAATCATTGATAATAAGAAGCCTATTAGAATGATTTCTGAAGGATCATGTGACACTGAAGACCGGAGTAATGGTTTCTGTGAATTTTGCTTTACCATCACAGGAATAATTTAACCCTCTACCGCACGCATTATGATAGACCTATAGAAAA
>NW_015541011.1:604356-642344 GCF_001515605.1 Sinocyclocheilus anshuiensis | reverse complement strand
TGCATGTCATGTGACTTAATCAAAGCACATCATTGGCTAAACTAAGGTCTTCTCTTTCCAACAAAAAAAACGAGAATGTTCTCTTAAAGAGACAGTGGCAAGGAAATTAACACAAAGAGTATGTTGCCATATGGCTACACCATGCGGTAGAGGGTTAAATATAAAATATTTAAATACAAATATTTTTAAATATATTAAATTAAAAATTAGAAATATATTACACACCATCTTTTTGTTTTCTTTTTTTTATGTTTGTATTTATTGGTGATTAAGATAAACTCTGACTGGCTCATATTTCATCCATCACTGTAGTAAATGAGATTCTTTGTGTAGTATTGTAGTTAAAATGCATTTCTATTCTTTCTGTATTACAGTATTATTTCACAGTCAGCTTCAGCCATGAGAATCAGAAGGCTCTGGAGCTTCGTACAGAAGATGTTAAGGACTGCGATGAATGGGTGGCAGCAATATCACATGCCAGGTAAGTAAACTCTATCAGTGAAATTTGGAAAAAAAAAATCATATATACTGTTGTCTACTTCAGTGGACAGGAAGGAAAAGAGATTAAATGACCATGTTTGTTGCTACTGTAGCCTGTTTTGGTTATGCATATGCTCTGTTTTTTGCAGAAATATACATTTATGTGTATTTATATCAAAATCCTGTAAGTTCAGTCCTTATACGTTTTTCCCGCTTTGTTGGGATGTGCTTAGGAATGAGTTGATTTAGACAAGAACTTGCCTACAGAGAAAAGAAGACTGTCTTCTCATAATGGCAGGATTCTCTGCTTTAGTTTATGCTCCATATACTCATCAATTCACACAGTTTAATGTGAAGGGGGAAAATAAATGAAGAGGAGGATTTTTTTTGCGAAGTGGACAGATTCCATGTCTCATTATCTATAATTAGCCTGAAGCTTGTTTAAGCAGTCTTGGATGCTGCAGAGGTTCTGTTGGGAATATTGTTTGTTTTTAGTAATGAACTTCGAATTTGAATTCTCTGTTGGGAACTAACAAACAAAGCACAACATGTTGTGCCTTTAATAACAAAGAGCCGTAATGCAGTCAAGGACAAATGTGCATTTTAATGTTTTCAGTTTGTTTATGTTCATGTGAGAATTAAGGCATAAAGGGTTAACCCTGTTAAGAGAAATCGTCTCAGGTTACTTATGTAACCATGTAAGTTCCCATAGCGACCCCTAGAGGACGCAGTTCGAAGTTCCCATGAAAGGGAAACTGTACATTTATATACAATATACTGTTTAAAAAATATATCCAATTGTTTTATAAGGTGAAAGAATTGTCATTTTTGCACTTAAACTAAAAACTAAACAGAAAATCAGATCAGATAATGGTCTGTGATTTATTACTTACTGTGATTAGTAGTTTTCTTAGTCTTTTTGTGTGAGCCTTGTTGTATGAATTGACACAACCATATCAGGATTTTCTTTGAACCAAGACTTTCTGAGTTTTGAGAATCATAGTGGAAGCAAATAATAGCATATCGCATTAGCATAATAAGATGTAATTTTGATTGTTTACTATGCAATTTAGTTTGTAAACATTAACATTTTATGTATAATAGCAGTAAAGCTTGATAAAATACACTACAGGTTAATGAGGTCTGTGTTACAAAACTGCATATCCCATCATCCTTTTTGTCAGCTTTATTAAGACACCTAACCATGATTATTTGCTCTTCATTTTGATGCAATAGCACTAAAAAGCATGCTATAATATGAAATTGCTAAACACATCCATATTATCAGTGACTTTAGTCACTTTTTTGACTAATTTACGTCACTTATTTCTATCGTCACTACTAAGACACTATACACTACAATGTTTCAATGTTTTTTGCTGTTTGTTTTTTTTTTTGGAAGGAAAATAATATTTTTATTCAACAAGCATGTATTAATTCCATCACAAGTGACAGTAAAGACATTATCCGTCACAAAAGATTTCTATTTCAAATGAATGCTGTTCTTTTGAACTTTGTATTCATCAAAGAATACTTAAAATGTATCACAGTTTCCACAAAAATATTAAGCAGCACAACTGTTTTCAACATTGATAATAAGAAATTCTTGAGCACCAAATAAGCATATTAGAATGAGTTCTGAAGGATCATGTGACAATGAAGACTGGAGTAATACCTGCTGAAAATTCAACTTTGCCAACACAGGAGTTAATTACATTATAAAATGTATTCAAATAGAAAATAGTTATTTTAAATTGTAATAACATTTCACAATACTAATGCTTTTTTACTGTATTTTTGATCAAATAAATGCAGCCTTGGTGAGCATAAGAGACTTCTTTCAAAAACATTTAAAAAATCTTATCAAGCCCAAACTTTTGAACGATAGTGTATGTTTGGACTATATGTGTGGTTCATGCATTTGATTATTTTACCAATTAAGTAACAGCAGATATAATTAATAGCTTAACATGTAAGTTTTGCAGGTATTAAATAATATATGCTCAAAAGATACTCTTTCATAATCAGAAGGTCTAGTTTATTTTTAAGGAGAAGTGGTTCCGAAGAGCAGGTCTGTGTTTGTGATGAGTGCTCCGTTCTGGTCTCAGTCTGTACTGGAGGACTATTTTGGCTGTTTATCTCTGAATGCCCTGCAGCAGTTCTAAATCTGTGTGCATAAACATGAAGGCGTCTGGATTTGCTTGCTGTTTTGAGATGAGCGCTGCTCCAACAATTCTGTTTAATTGTTGAATTTGAGCATTCACAGTTTGCTCTGATAAAGTGTGTGCTTATGGGGTTACGTGTTAACAGTGTCTCTGCTAATGAGCTTTATTTCTAGTATAACGTGATGTTCCTCATTGTGTGGAGTGTGTGTGCGCGCACTCATGTTACAATATGAAGGTGGTTTATGAGGACACTACCTGTGTCCCCGTAATTCAAAAGGCTTAAAAGACATACTAAATGTTTTTTTTGTTTTTTTTTTATCTAAAAATGCACAAAGTTTTCTGTGAGGGGTAGATTTAGCGTTGGTGCAGGGCGATAGAAAATACAGTTTGTTCAGTATAAAACCATAATGCCTATGGAGAGTCCCCGTAAACCACCAATACCAACATGTGTGTGTGTGTGTGTGTGTGTGTTCTGTGTGCAGCTACAGAAACCTGGCCACCGAGCATGAAACACTCATGCAGAAGTACCTCCATCTACTCCAAATCGTGGAGACCGAGAAAACAGTTGCTAAGCAACTTCGACAACAGATAGAAGATGGGGAGATTGAGATTGAACGTCTAAAATCAGAGGTAAAATTTGTAATTCAAAGTGCAGTAGGGATTGTTTATCTATAGTGAACATGCCAAAATTCAGTCGAATATATCAGCAATTTTACTGCATATCAAGTTGATTCTGTCTCTCTGAAGTGAAAATGTTGTCTGGGAAATAAGTGCAAAACTAAATAGTAGATGCACTGTTCGAACAGCTAGTCAACTTGTTTAAGGAAGCCCCATATAAAAAGGTTGGTTTCAGGTTCACCTGCACATGGTTTACATAAGATGTGTTTGCACAACAGAATTGAAAAGAATGCAGTGGTTATTACTGGCATTATGAAATAAATGAATTAAAAAATAAAAACTAGTATAATTGGAAAAACTTGAACTAAAATACATTTTAACTTACAAATAACAACTAAATAACACAAATTAATTTTATGTTTTGATACAGAATATATTATAAAGGTTTATCATGTACTGTAAAAAAATAAAAAAACAGCAGCTGTGGTTGCCAGAAATTCACTGAAAAATATATGGTGACAAGGTGTTTTAGGTATTGCAGGATGGCATACTGGTACCTGTATATTTTACCCTAAATTTCATAAATTTGACAATAAAACAATAATCCAACAATAAATCAATAAAGTCATATAATATTAATATACCAATCTACTTCTGTCAAAATCTGCTGTTTAAAATATACAGATAACCAGTTTGTAGCTCCAAAAACCATAAATGTTACATTTTAAACCATTTACAGTTTTGGTAAAGTAAGATAACTTACAGTTAACCAATTAACAGGTTTTTACTTAAATTTTTAAAGTGTGGGGTGGCAGTTTGTAATGCCTGATCAAACAGAAACACAATCCCTGTGCCTAAACAGAAACACAATCGCATACTTCCCTACTATATATAATGTGAAAAACAGTATGTGAGGTGAGTAGTATGTCTGAATTCATAGCATATACGAAAAACAGTAGGCGAAAAGTACCCGGATGACCTACTTCTTTCTCCCGGATTCTGAAGTGCCCATTTGATGGACACTTTACTATCCCATGAGGCCACAGGAAAGGATTTATGAATGGCAGTGAAGCGACGCAACTGACGCATGTAGGTCATGTGACAGTAACAACATGGCGGATGTAGTATGTCCGAATTTCATTCATACTACCCAAATTCTTACTATGTAGAACATACTTTTTTAACGGTTGCAAAGTAAATTCAAATTCAAATGTAGGACAGTACACGATTTCGGACGCACTTTATGTGAATGAAAATGCAGAATTTAAGATTTTTTGCTAATTGACTAATGGTGTGCTAAGCAAGTACCATGAGCCATTAGTCTGCAAAACAAGAACAATCATTTACAGTAACTAATATTGAAAGAGTGCATATACGCACACAAAAAAAATGTCTGCCCCTCTAATCGACTAGTCAGTTGTTGGATGACTAGTAAATTATCGTGACCCAAATTACATGCTCATTTCTTTTCTGAAAAGGAAAAGGATAGAGAGAATGGAAAGTGGTGTGAGAAGCATTTGGTTTTGAAGAGCTTTCTCTAGACTACTTTGCACTTCACTTTGCATCTCTGCTCATAAAAAACGGCTCTCCAGGAGAACTATGATCCCTGCTGTATACTTCATCAGCCAGATCAAATAGTCATTTTACTTTAAAGTGCAAATGGAGCTGGCTGTATGAAATGGTGTGCTGAATATGCATGACCCCAGATGTATTGTGTGAGTCGCATCCTTGGTCCGCAGCATAATAAACTCTTTCAGTCCGCGTCCAATAAATGGAGCACTCACCTACAGACTGTGCTGGCTAGCTCCCGTCTCTTTTGTGTCCCCAATGTTTCCCTTTCAAATTGCAGGGCCATGTAATAATTTGAAAGTTTGTGCACCCTAAGCATCTGAAAATACCCGAGCGGCATCTGAGAGCTTTGATAGGGTGAGTGTTTGTGCCACACTGTGCTGGCACTGATTTGGCCTGACTCAATCACTTTGTCAGCATGCTGGGAAGTAGTGAGGGAAGGAACGTTTTTGCAAAGGAAGTGTTGACTGCCATTTTTATCTCTGTTTTGTTGCAGATTGCAGCAATGCTCAAAGACAATGAGAAGATTCAGTCGAATCCCACCACTGCTCCTAGCGATAATGATTCAGAAATCAAGAAAATCAAGAAAGTAAGACTTTGGCTTTGAATTACACAGCTCTCATCCAAAACCTAGTGAGCTGCCTACATAGGTAACATCCTAACTGTCATAGAACCACATAAGTGACTGATTTCATTTGTTTTTGTTTGTTTTTTAATTTAGGTTTAAATTAGGTATAATTTTGTTTTGTGGACTATAGGTATAAACATTTGCTATGTGAAATTGCTTATTCGTGGCAGTACTAAATTAAAACAAGCGAGTTTTATTATTAAATTTTTCAGATTGTGCAAGGTGTACTGTTTGTAAATTTATGACCACAACTCTGTATTGGATGAAATCAATACATATTTCTATGGATCATTTTCAATATTTATTCAAATATACAGTAAGTGAATTATTTATATATTTAAATATTTATAACCACTCACCTCGTCATCCATCTTGCTTTTTTTTTTTCACTGAGCTTGTTGCAATGCTAAAAAATGCTTCCAACGTTTTAAAATAAGCTTCACATTGAAAACAATTATGATGACTTAAAATGCAGCTGGGTTTTTGGAACAGAGCAAGTGTCTTATGTTTCATGATTGGTCAAGATATTTTTTGATGATTTTTTCGTGTTTACTCAGTTCAGATCTATTGATTTTATTGATTGATTCTTATTAATACTGCTGCATCAGGTACAAAGCTTCTTGAGGGGTTGGATGTGTCGGCGAAAGTGGAAGACCATCATTCAGGACTACATCCGTTCGCCACATGCGGAGAGCATGAGAAAGAGGAACCAAGTTGTCTTTAGCATGCTGGAGGCAGAGGCTGAGTACGTCCAACAACTCCACATCCTTGTCAACAACTTCTTGAGACCGCTTCGCATGGCTGCCAGTTCCAAGAAACCGCCCATAACTCATGATGATGTCAGCAGCATATTCCTCAACAGGTAAACACCAGTTCCAGCCAGAAATAACCCTCATGTTTAGCAGGATTTGCATGCACAGAGGAAAGAAACCTTTCAACATTTAATTTCAGTTCACTTGAATATCTCAATTGATATTGTTGAATAACAACAACAATGTGATTAGATGTCTCCTACTTCTCAGATGTTTTTTCTGTGAAAATACCCCAATAGTTTTGTCTGTGTATCTTGTCTAGTGAATTAGAAGAGATCTCAGCAATGTCTCACACTGAGCTTAGATTTGTCAAATACCAAATTCTAAAGTTTGAACTCAAACTCAGTTTCTTCCCAGATCAAATTATCTGAGCTTTGGGAATCCACATTAATTTTATAGCTTTGTACTTTTACTTTGTCAACAGTTGTCTCATTTATGTTTATTTTTTATTTCTTCCAAGCAATTTTAAGAGAAACATCTGAGGCAATTGGTCGAAAGTTTGGGGTCAGTAATAGAGCACAATAATTCTGACTAAAATAGTTGGACAATAAATGTCCAATGTAATTTTAAACCTACAAGTAAGTGTATTTTATGATAGTGGTAACTAAAGTGACTATTGTAATGGGGTAATCAAAATATAATGCAATTAATCTGTGCTTTTGTTTTTATTTCTTTTCATTTTTAGTTTAGTGAATTTAACTTCTGCATTAAAAAGCATCATTTTTGTTTGTAGATTGTAATGTTACAATGTTTTTGCACATAATATATAGCATAGCCTACAGGGTTACATTCACTATATTTGTTTTTATTGTCTTTAATATAAATGTTGTTTCACTGGAAATTGATCCAAAGTGTCAAAGACATTTATAATGTTACAAAAGATTTCTATTTCAAATCGATGCTGGGTTTTTTTTTTTTTTAGAAATAAACTTTCTGTAAATCAAAGAATCCTGAAATTTTAAATCCTAAAAATCCTAATTTAGCATATTCTAATGACTTCTGAAGGATCATGTGACACTGAATGGCTGGTGAAAATTCAGCTTTGCCATCACAGGAATAAATAACATTTTAAAATATATGGTATTATTATAATTTATGTTATATTTTAATGTTATTACATTTTATATTAAACTGTTATTTTAAATTTTAAAAATATATTTTAAAAATATAACTGACTTTACTGACTTTAAAAGCTGCCTTGGTGAGCATACAGCAAAAGATTTCTTTCAAAACGATTTTAAAAATCTTACAGGAACAATGAAACACTTACATTGTTGTTTACAAGTCCTGTTTGTTTGTTTGTTTTTTTGCAGTGAAACCATAATGTTTCTGCATCAGATATTCTACCAAGGGTTGAAAGCTCGAATAGCAAGCTGGCCAACATTAGTATTGGGTGAGTGCACTGCCAGAGCGTTTGGCAACCAACAGCAAAGAACATTCTGTAAACCCCTCAAATTGCAAGCTGGCTTTTTCAAAAGGTGCCACAGATCTGAGGCCCAGTCACACTGAATTTGATCTTCCTTCTTGTCCTTCAGCCGACCTATTTGACATCCTGTTGCCCATGCTGAACATCTACCAGGAGTTTGTACGTAACCACCAGTACAGTTTGCAGATCCTGGCCCACTGCAAGCAGAACCGTGACTTCGACAAGCTGCTTAAACAGTATGAAGCCAAGCCTGACTGTGAGGAGCGCACGCTGGAGACGTTCCTCACTTACCCCATGTTCCAGGTGACCATAATCTTTCATTCAGGCTCTCATTTTTTATGGTTACCATGCTATCAATCACAAGCTCTAATAGAGTTCTGCGTGGTAGCACATGGCAGGTCCTCGTGTGCTTTTTTAGTCCCTTAAAGTAGGGTTTTGTAGTGTATTCTGGTCTAATGGCTTTTTTCTTGTACTGTAAGCAGTTTCCATGTGATCTAGTCTAGCAAGGTCTACTTTGGGATTTGCAGCGTTGGTAATAAATGTGCTGATGAGTGATAGAGCTCCCCTCTAAGCCTCCTCTGCAAGAAATACAGTGCACACAGTTAATGAAGTTTTGTTTGGATTTCCATGCGTGCACATGACTAAGTGTGGATATGATGAGTGTGTTTGCAGCAGAAGGCAAAAAAAATGTAAAACTACCCTCCTGTCTGACATTATGACATGTGCTTGTTGTCTGGCAGATTCCTCGTTACATACTGACCCTCCATGAGCTGTTAGCGCATACACCGCATGAGCATGTGGAGAGAAACAGCTTGGATTACGCCAAGTCAAAGCTGGAGGAACTTTCCAGGTACATCAAAATGTGCCTCCAACACACCCATCCATGACCATGGGTCAGAATCGCTACATCATTTCTCACTACTCACAGGTTATGGGGCTCATTCAGGAAAAAGAAGCTGAATGAAGCTGTAAATTGTTCCTAAAAGCAGATCATCAAATCAAATCAATTGCTAAATGCTATATCTGAAGTTAAAGAGTGTAATTTCCTCACCACTATTGGCACCAAATGGAACTGCAGTCTGCAGTCTATATATGTATATATATATATATATATATATATATATTTGATTTTTATATACATTTTAGTTTTTATTCTATAATTGTTTTCAGTGTTTTATAGCTTCAGTTTATTTAGTATTTTAGTATTTTTAATGTCAAGCTTAGTGTCTTAAATTATATCATTTAAATTTATAATTTTAAATTTATAATTATCATTTAAGTGACATTTTCTTAAATTTACCATCTAGTGTTATTGCTAGTATTATCTAGTGGCATTTTCATGTTTAATGAAGTTGAGTCTAAAACTAAAATTAATCTGTGGCCATTTTTATTTGATTTTAGTTATTTTTGGAGACATGAAAATATAGTTTTAAATATATTAATATAATATGTTTTCATATATTTGTTAAAATATGTAATATGCAAATAATAAAATACATTTGTTGCCATTTTATTTAATTTTATGCAGTTTGGAGTCATAAAAATTTAGTTTAAAAATATATTAATATACTATATTTTAAAGTATGTAATATATAAATTGATCAAATTAATATATGGCCATTATATTTTATTTTATTTAGTTTTAGAGTCTTGAAAATGTAGCGTGAAATGTATTAGTACAATATAATTTAAAATATATATTCAAATATGCAATATACAAAAAAATTACATAGTTATGTTTTAGTTATATAAATATAATTAAACTATATTTTCATAACTCCAAAGCTAACTAAAATAAAATCAAAATTCTCGCAAATTAATTTCAGATTCAGTGAAACTTTATTATTATTATTTTTTTAATTATTATTTTTGGTTTCTGTTAAGAGTAATATCATTGTTTAACAAAAAAAAAAAAACACATTTGAAAATTTGTATGTTACATAAAAATAAGAGCTGTGAGTGCTAAAATGATGTACCTCCACAGAATTATGCACGATGAGGTTAGCGAGACGGAGAACATTAGGAAGAACCTCGCTATCGAGCGGATGATCGTGGAGGGCTGTGAGATTCTCCTAGACACCAGCCAGACCTTTGTCAGACAAGGTGAACTCCCAACACACACACACACACACAAATCCTCCTGAGCGCTCTGCTGAAAGGGGCCACAGATCCCTGATAAGAAGATGGTTGGATTCTCCTTTCCTTCTGTTCTTTTCTGCAAACTGTCACTCTTGTTACCTCTTATTGTCAAGCCCCCCACCTCCCTCTTCTCCCCTTCCCACTCCAAGGCTTTTCTGGGCTGCCCTCTTTTCCCTGCCAGCACAAAGCGGAGTGTCAACTCAAAAGGATTGGGTGCCCTAATCCTGCTAGTCTCCGTAGAACACAGTGTGTTCAAAGACCAGACCAACTCTTTCATTTCCAAGTGTAATCACATTTTTACCAGTCAAACTTGGTGTTGAGCCCAGGATGTCACTGACGCGCTGCAGGATACGAAGACACGAGGAAACTGATAAGAACATATGTCAATCCAGTATTTCCCCTTGTGCTGCCATAGTATTTGTCTGTTCTTCATTTCCCAGCCTTACCTGCAACGCTAACGCATCCTGCCCCTACATGCCTGTTTTTCAGGATCTCTGATACAAGTGCCCATGAGTGAGAAAGGCAAGATCACCCGTGGCCGACTGGGCTCTCTGTCTCTGAAGAAGGAGGGAGAGAGGCAGTGTTTCCTCTTCTCCAAGCATCTGATTATCTGCACTAGAGGCTCTGGAGGAAAACTACACCTCACCAAGGTGAAGCCTCTTGCACTTCGTTAATACACAATCTCAAAAAAAAGTATATATATATAGATAAATATGGTAGTATGGTATAAGTATAGATATATATGGTAGGACAGTTTTAAACCTGTTTTCATTCTTTTCTTAGGAGGTGAAGTAACTTAGAATTGTTAGATTTTCAATGAACTTGCAAAAATAGACTGCCATTAAAATTTAATAAAATAATAAAAAGAATCTAAAATTATAAAATATTTTTTGAATAAAATATTATTATTATTATTATATTAATAGTATTATTAATAATTTGTAATAATAATTGTTTTTAAAGAATGACCAACAAATTATCACCTTTTTAGAAATATTTTTGAGATTAAGTAACTTTTATTGGATTTTATAATATTTTAATTCACTTTGCCACATGGAAATATAATAAAATAAATGTAATATAACATGAAATTAATAGACTATAATAATAATAATAATAATCATACAATTATGCTAAATATGCATTGCCACTTAGAAATAAAATAATAGAATAGAATATTAATTATCTAATTAATCAATTAATTAAATAACAACAACAACAATAATAATAATGTTTTGATGAATGACCAGCATATTATTAACTTTTTCAAAATATTTTAAAACCTTTTTTTAAACCTAATTTAACCTTTCTAATATTTTATTTATTTTATCTATACACCATGTAGTGTGTAGTATGGTATCATATTAAAATATGTGCTGTCACAGGCTAAGCAGAATTACCCCTTGTAATATAAAAAAACACTTGAAATATGCCTTCAACTATTTATAGAGACATATAATTCAGATAATTTTTTATTTTTATTTTTATTTTTATTTATTTTTTATTTATATACAATGTTTCTTAATTTCTCAGAGGATGATTTTTGAATGTATCTGGTATGTTGTTAAACCAGTGAAATGTTATGTTGTGCCCAGAAAATGGTGATTACCACCTTCAGCTGACTGTAATTTTACCACATTCAGTGAGCCACTATTGCTCTTGGTCTTTAGGGAAATTCAAGAAGGAGATCCTCACAGTAATCACTGTTTTAGTACGGCTGCTATTGATTATTTGATAGATTCTCAGAGCATGTCTGACTGTTACTTGTCTCTGGATGGCAGAATGGAGTAGTGTCGCTCATTGACTGCACACTGATAGAGGAACCAGAGGGCACAGATGACGAGTGTACGTATCAAAACTCTTGATTTAATCTTAAGCATACCATAAAATATCTGCAATAACAAAAGAGAGTTGACATTTTGACACTGATAAGAGACCTCTGTACTTACCCACTTTTGAGAAGCATCAGTTGCCACTGATATGGACATGTTATGGGAGTAGATCGGACCACAAATCTAATCACAACAGACCTCCACTAGATTTATTCCAGAGGATCACTAAGTTATCATTTTTCTCTTCAGCCAAGTCAGACAAGAGCGGTCAGGACATGGAGCACCTGGATTTTAAGATTGTGGTGGAGCCCAAAGACAGCCAGTCCTTCACCATCATCCTGGTGGCCTCATCGCGGCAAGAGAAGTCAGCCTGGACCAGTGACATCAGCCAGGCATGTCTGCTCACATCAGATAACACTGAGTGATCCACACAGCCCTGGGCAAGACCTTCGCCTTTTACTCGCGTCCTGTGGTTCAAATACTGTCCTCACACTCTTTTTTTCTCTCTTTCTCTCTCTCACTCTTTACTATAGTGCATAGATAATATTCGTTGTAATGGGCTGATGATGAACGCCTTTGAGGAGAACTCTAAAGTCACTGTGCCCCAGATGATCAAGTAAGCACTTCTGCTCACACTGGAAGTAACTATGCTTTTCCAACATAGAAATGTTAGTAAATGTCTATAAAACATAGTCAGTTTCTGCATTAAGTAGATCAGCCTGTTTTTTATTCACAGTCATACATCAACTTTGTATTTTAATGGCACTTGACACATTTTGAGAAACTTAATACATGAGCATGTTCTAACTTTGCAAGGCTGCATACAGTATTACAAAACTATGAATTTGATCTAAAATGTGATTGTTGCTAGTGGCTGAAATATATATATATATATATATATATATATATATAGTTCAGTCATGAAACTCTAGATGGCGCATTTTGACGGGGTGTTAACGTAACTGATGATATTCAGAGAGTTAAACGACTTGGCACAAGCTGATTGGTTCATGCTGCATATGCAGCCAATGAGCTTACTGCCTTGCATTTATATGGCTGGCTAGCATTCACTTGAGATTCCTGCAGCGCGCTTTTAGAGTTCTCTGAAGCCCTCCACCTTCCCCAGCTCCACCTGTATAGATCTGCTACGGGGTTATTTTATATGCTATTTGTGCAGCAGCAGTATGTCTTAAATACTCGGGGCACCGTATCGCCATATGCAAAGGCAGTAGCAAGTTCCTGTACTTGCTTGCAGCAGCAATAATCTACAACTACAGCAATAACCAACAGCAGCAGCAATTCAGCAGCAGCATAGCAGATCTGTTCCGCCAAGACCAAATACATTAACATTGTCATATCCATCACCATGCTAAAATGTTCCGAGAGTTGTCATGATTGAAATATATTTATAATTTTAATGTCAGATACTGATACAAATATGTAGACAACAGGGGTGACAAATGAGACATAATAGTGATACTTTGTAAATATGTAAATAACATCTAATAATCTGTGTCACATGTTTAGGTCTGATGCCAGTCTGTACTGTGATGACGTGGACATCCGCTTCAGTAAGATGATGAACTCGTGTAAGGTGTTGCAGATCCGCTATGCCAGCGTGGAACGCCTGCTGGAGAGGTTGACCGACCTGCGCTTCCTCTCCATCGACTTCCTCAACACCTTCCTGCACTCCTACCGTGTGTTCACCAGCGCAGACGTAGTCCTTGACAAACTCATTACCATATACAAGAAGCCTATCAGTGCCATACCTGCCCGGTGAGCCACATGTCTGGTTTTTATAATTTTTTTTTTTTTTTGGAATACAGAAAATGAGATTACAGAGGTTTTTGTTGCAAATGGCAGTCTGATCAGCTTGACATGCACAGAGATGTCAACTGTAAACTGCTCTCATGTGCATAGTAGCATGTAGCAAGAGTGTTGTTTTCAGCACAGCCTACAGTCTACAATACTGATTAAGTTGAGCTTAAAAACGTCATACTTACATGTTAGAATAAAGCCGACTGAATAAAGCAGCATGGCGTTTTGTAGTTGACTAATCAGTCTTAAAAAAGCCCTTTATGACAAAGCTGCCTTTGGGATATGTTTAGCTAATATTTATGGCGTTTTTGTGTTCAAAAACAGCTGAATAGAGCAAGAATGAAATGAATTGCAGGTTTTAAAAGTTGACATGCCTTCTTAAAGGTGCTCTCAGTAATTTGTTTACTTCTTAAAAAAGGCTGAAATATAATATTTTTTTAAATATATATATATTAACATTATTATCATTTTAAATAACTGTTTTCTATTTTAATAGATTTTAAAATCCAATATATTCCTGTGATGGCAAAGCTGAATTTTTAGTAGCCGTAATCTTTACTGTCTTCAGTGTAACATGATCTTTCAGAAATAATTCTAATATGCTGATTTGCTGCTCAAGAATTTCTTATTATCACAGTTGAAAACTTGTGCTGCTTAATATTTTTGCAGAAACCGTGAAACATTTGATCAAGATTCTTTAATGAATAGAACGTTCAAAAAACCTTGATCTTCTATAACATTATAAAAGTATATACTGTCACTCTTGATCAATTTAATGTATCCTTGTTGAATAAAAAAAAAGAAAGAGAAAAAGAAAAATCTAATTAAACACAAACTTTTGAATGTGCTGTAAATATAAGAAAAGTCTAGAAAAAGTAGTCAACCTGTTTAGTTGGTTGTTGGAGAACCTATCATGATCCATCCCTAATTCTCAGCTTTTTTTATGCCGTTTGATGGACTTGTATCTTGGCACATATATAAATGCACATGCAGCTCTTAGTTTAGCACCAGGCCTTTGCTTTGTTGGATTTGTGTTCTCGTGTGAGAGAATGAGCAGAAAAATTGGTTCGGTGTGATAGGAGAGAGGTCACGCCAATGTTTGTCACCCTATAGTGAGAGCGAGCGAGCGTCTGCGTACGTATGGGATAAAAGGAGAGAAAAGTGAGAGAGAAAGTCAAAGGGGAAGGTAGTGAGATGTGCTGGAGTTGCTAAAGGCTTGCGAGAGGTCACACTAATGTGTGTCGCCCCGCTCTATGTATGTGTGTGTTCTGCTGGAAACAGCAGTAATTGGGCCCTGCTTCATCGCCTGCATGCCTGCCTGACTGAAGCATCTCCGCAGGGCTCTGTCGCCATCACCTTAGCAACCGGCCACTCTGCTGCAGGACCCCACCCTCCGCCCGTGCCGCATCTGCGAGATGAAATATTTAGTGTGCACGTTTTGCAGCCAGCGCAGCCTCTCTCACTCTCTCTTTCGCATGCGCGCTGTATTTTCGTCTTGCTTTCTGCATCTCCTCCTCCAGTTGGCTCTGGAGACGGAGATCCAGGCAAATCGGTAAGAGCCGGGGACCTCCCACACACCCACAGCCTGTAGCACCCACTCTTCCCTGGGCAGACTTCACGGCTGTGATGCCTCCCCAGACCTCCCCCGCTCAGCTGCCCTGCCTCAGCTCCAACGGTCACCCAGACTGTCATAAGTGGGTCTATTTCTGTGCAGGCATGACGTGTAGGGGTGGCTTGATGTGTGGGAAAGCTTCTCTGCAACGCTCTCCAACCTTATAGAGAGATGTGAAGAGTAGGCTGTTTATGCTCAGCAGAGACACTTTTCTCTGTCAGCGCAAATACCCTGAGCACACCACACAGCGTTGAGAAGCCATTATCAGCTAAATCATGAGCTGCAATGAGAGGCAAATACGTAACTTGTCTTTTTGTAGGCTAGTGATGTGCCGATGGTGGTTTTCTAGATCTGCTCTCATGTAAAGGTGAAGCATGTCATTTAATGTCTGTAGTGACACTGAACTGAAAATAATGAGTTTTTTCAAACAGGATCCTATTGGTTGGACAGATCTTCAAACAAACAGCTCTTTGAGGTTCATTCAAAATGACCAATAATTTGCTCAACCAATCATCTGAGCGAACCATTTGGTCACATGAAATGACATAAAGTCTTTGTCATTAGAATTTAATGAGCATGTTTTACTGCGGGAAAAAAAATATTATAGTTTTTTATATATATATTTATATATTTTTTGATCATAATTTAACATTTTTGTGATTTTTTTTTAATTGTTATTTTATTTCAGGGAAATCATTTGAATGGCTTCCTTATCTTGTTGTATCTGCATATTGAGCTGGAATTGACAGAAAGTATTGAAGAAGCATTGAAAAAATATATATACAGTACAGTTCAAAAGTTTGGGGTCTGTATGATCTCTTATGCTCAGCAAGGTTTTGAGCAAAAATACATTAAAAAACAGTAATAATGTGAACAATTATTACAATTTAAAATAACTGTTTTCTATTTTAATATATGTTAAAGTGTAATTTATTCCTATGATGGCAAAGCTGGATTTTCAGCAGCCGTTACTCCATTCTTCAGTGTCAGGTCTCATGTGCTGATTTGGTGCTCGAGAAACATTTCTTATTATTGTCAAAGTTTAAATATTTTTGTGGAAATTGTGATATATTTCTTTCAGAATTCTTTAATGAATATAAATTTTAAAAGAACAGCATTTATTTAAAATAAATAAATAAATATATATTAAACATTAAACATTATTATTGTCACATTTAATTAATTTAATGCACCCTTGCTGAGTACTAGTATTACATTCTTTAAAAAAAAAAAAAAAGGGTAGTATATTTCACCATTAAATTTAATTTGAATTTTTGAAACTGAAATTGCATGTCCATGTTTGACAGCCTCAGGAGGTTTAAATCAAGACAACATGCTCATTAACAACCCTCCCTCCTGCTCTTTTCGACACATAGATCCCTGGAGCTGTTTTTCGCGAGCAGCCAGAACAACAAGCTCCTGTACGGAGAGCCACCTAAGTCGCCCCGTGCCAGCCGCAAGTTCTCCTCCCCACCCCCGCTGGCCATTACCAAGACCTCGTCCCCCAACCGCCGCCGCAAACTGTCCCTCAACATCCCCATCATCACCGGTGGGAAGGCTCTGGACCTGGCTGCCCTTAGCTGTTCCTCCAATGGCTATGCAAGCATGTACTCCTCCATGTCCCCTTTCAGCAAGACCACGCTGGACATCAACAAGCTCTACGTGTCCAGCCCCATCACCAGCAAGATTCCTGACGAGGGCGAAGGCAAGACGGACAAAGATGATGAGGTTTCGCTGTGCAAACAGGGTGAGGTCATACTGCAAATGAGTTCACCAACATTTCAGTAGTTGATACCAGTACCAGAGAAATTTCAGTTTCTTGACACAGTAACACAGCATAAACTAATAAAACAGTGCTTTATTTAAAAAAAATATATATTCATTATATTTATTAATAATATAATAGAAAAAATCTAAAATATTTTTAATAAAAAAATAAGAAAGTACATGCATTGTTGTACATTTTTTTTGTATTTGTTGTATTTTTATATTACTGAATATTTGAGTGTGTGTGTGTGTGTGTGTTGTTATAACAAACTAAACAATGGCTTGTACCTTCAAGTAGTCAGACAGACTTTGGATAGTAATATTTATTTTAGTAACACTGATACACTTTTATAGTTTTTGTTAATATTTTGAATTTGTTTTTTTGTTTATATATATTATATTAAATTAGTAACACAATAATTGTGTCTTGTATCATTTTGATTAGTTTTTATCTTTTTTATTCTATTATAAGGTTTTAGTTTTTGTTTATTTAGTTTTAGTCATTTTAGTACCATACTTCAACTTAACTAAACGTAAATGAAAAATGTTTCCAAGCTGAAATAAAATACTTTTTATATATATATATTTATTTCAGTTAATGTTTATTTTATTTCAAGTAATGAAAATGTTTATTTTTTACGGTTTTAGTTTTATTAAGGATACAAACTGTTTTTAATCATAGTATCAGCTTGGAACCAACTTTTGACACACAGACAGCAAACTGTCATAATATGGTGGGTTTGTAATGTTTCGTGTGTTCGATATGTTATGCATATGGATAACTGTAATGCCTATGACTGATTTTTTTCTAGACATTTCAGTGAGGGAGGAAATCGATAACGACCAGATCCAGAGTGATGAGGCAGAGGCTGAAGTGTCGCCCACCAAATCACCCACCACTCCCAAAAACGTCAAATGCAAAAACTCCTCAGGTAGAAGACACTCTGTCCTAGACTTCCCTGCCATGTTGTTATCGCTGACTGACATGAAAAGCAGAGCACCTGCATCTCACGCTGACAAGCCACCTGCACCCTTCAGACCAGCCAAATGTTGCATTTATCAATGGCTCAAAATGGCAGGCTCGCTTGTTTTGAGAAACTGAGTGTTTAATTCAAAGGTCCAGTAACATTCAGTTGTTAAAGGTTTGCATATTTAGCTATATGTAAAAACTTCAAGTTCCTTAGCATTTTTGTATGTGAGATATCGCTGTATTCTGCTCTTTTTTTGTTCCCACGTGTTGTTCATGTTTTAAAGTACACGCTGTATCTGTAAAGGTCTGAAGTGATCCTGAGGACGTAGATGGAAGCCTCGCAAGACACGAATCATGCAAAATCTCATTAATTCTGTAGGTTTAAAAAAAAAAAAAGCTCAGGGAAACGCCAAAGGAGACGTGTGTAGGTGTTTGGGAAACTTGTGCCATAGCAACCATTAGCATGTATTCTCTCTGCCACCCTGGTTACCGGGTTTGTTTGAGTGCGGTCGATGCACTGCAACACCACTGTCTCCTTGCTTTCAAAACTAAATTAAATGGGGTTCAAAGGTCACTGATGACCCCATTGTTTCATATGTGTGACACAGTATTGCCATCAAGCTTTAGATGGCAGTAGAAGAATAAAGCATGTTTTCATTACCCTTAGGTTTTTTCTAAACCTTACCTGAAGCATGCAACAACAAACTTGTTTTCTTTAAAACGCTGCTTTTGTTATTCTCTGAGAGTGTATTTGAGGCACACATCTTAGTGAAATGATGAGCTATGTTTAGTCTCAACCATCTTGAGAACCATAGCCCTGCCTATTGTCTTGATGAAGACGCAGTCTGTGATTTTATGTCTCGTACCGCCACCTGCTGGATGCTTAGATGCACTACATCATTGCAGCATCATCACTCTTATGCACCAAAAATACATTTTTCATATGATAACATGATGCATTAGTCTGTGGAAAGTGCTTGCAAGTACAAAACTAACAGTATGAAAATACGGGCTTATTTTGGTCTTGCTGACAGTCCTGGACAATCTGGGTAGTCTTTTTTGTTTAACAGTCGTGACGTTTTCATGTCATCATCGGAGGCTTATCCATTGTGGAGATAATGTCACTGCCTCCATTATTTCTGCATGAGTCCATCTTGTCTTATTTTACACCTGCTGTACCCTTAAAGAGGAAGCACTCTGAAACACAGTAAATTCACATTTACTTAAATTTTGTCTGGATCTTTAGTTTTTGGGCTACTGCCAGTTGACAAGTTTTAGGTACACTGCATTGATATTCTTTAAACATGTTTGCAATTAATTCAGCTCAAATCTCTTAGTGTACAGATTCAAACTTTGTATTGTAGATCATTTTAGGCTTAATTGTGCTGTTTACTTTTTATTTATTTATTTTTTATTTTATCTATTTACTTTCTTACAATATTTAATATTGATGTTTGAAAATTGTCCTTATAAAAGAGATTGCTGTTAGATTTCTGATTATCTCTGTTGCAAAATGTTAATCAAAGTGTTATATTGTTTTAATTGTTATATTACAATACATTCTTTATTATAATTCTGATTGAATAAGCCACAATCGAAACTGTTGCAAAACGTGTGCTGGTAAAATTGCTACATTAATTTGCAATCATGAACAGCACTAGTATAATGATCTATATTATTAATTCAGCTTGAATATCTTAGAGTACAGGTTCAAAATTTGTTTTGTAAATCATTTTAGATTTAATTGTGCTGTTTAATTGTATTATTTATTTATGGTTAAAAATATTTAATTAAAAATATAAAATATTAAAATATTTAATATTAATGTTTGAAAATCTTTTTTATAAAACAGCTCTTAGATTTCTGATCGTCCGATGGTGTTGCAAACTGACTGTTAATACAATTGTTACATTACTTTGCAGCCATAAAAAGCCTAATACTATAATGATCTATATTACTTGATTATTGATATTAATTTCATATTATCAACATTATTTTATATAATATTAGTATTATCAATAATAAATTTGACTTTTTATTGGTTTATTGCTTTGACTTACATTTAATTAAATGTTCTGTAAAATGTAACTGACAGTGATAGAATT
This sequence comes from Sinocyclocheilus anshuiensis, assembly GCF_001515605.1. Taxonomy (NCBI): domain Eukaryota; kingdom Metazoa; phylum Chordata; class Actinopteri; order Cypriniformes; family Cyprinidae; genus Sinocyclocheilus; species Sinocyclocheilus anshuiensis. Next base: position 622,403 of record NW_015541011.1, on the reverse strand, counting down.
ATCCTAATGTTTGCACACTGAACTATGCTTGTTTTTTTTCTTCTTCTTCTTTTTCTTTTTTGCATATTGAAAATGCCAGTATTTTGCTATCACTTGAAGTATGCAAAAATTTGATTTATTTGTTTAAATCTCTTAATTGGTTTTGAGTAGCTGACTAATTCTGAAATTGATGCTAAATTAACCTCCAAACATGCATTGAACAATCGCGTGTGCTACTTGTCTTTCTCTCTGGGCAGAATTCTCTCTGTTCTCGTACAACAATGGCATGGTGATGTCGTCCTGTCGGGAGCTGGATAACAACCGTAGCGCCTTGTCTGCTGCTTCTGCCTTCGCCATTGCCACTGCAGGTGCCAACGAGGGCACGCCAACCAAGGAGAAGTACCGCCGCATGTCTCTGGCAAGCACAGGTAGGATTCAGCAATCTGTTTCAAACTCTCATAGGCTGTGGATATTTGTTGCCTGGCAGAAGAGGGATTAATGTGAATTTTGATTGGTTATCAGGGTTCCCCACGGATCAGAGGAACGGAGATAAGGAGTTTGTGATTCGTCGAGCTGCAACTAACAGAGTTCTCAATGTCCTCAGGCACTGGGTGTCCAAACACTCGCAGGTGAGATTAAGCAAACATTATACACTCTTAAAAATAAAAGGGTTTTGTAGCAATGCCATTGAAGAACCATTTGGGGTTCCCAAATAACCTTTCAGTGATCAGTTCTTAAAATCAACATTTTAATAAAGGACATTTTTCCCCTTAAATAAAGGGGTCATATGATGCTATTTTAAAGATCATTATTTTGTGCTCTTCTAGGTTCAAAAAACTGTCGTCTATAAAATGCGTTGCACAAATTCGAACATCTGGGTTGTGCTGTTCTGTTGTAAATAAATCTTAACCAATGATTCCTAATTGCATCTACTTCCGGAAGGCCAAATAAAGTGCTTTTGCTTTCGCACTGAAACACACAGCGTCTCCCTGACATGGCTGCATCAACACTACTGCTGTTCCTGAAGCCACACCTTCTTTCTTTGCGTGCACATTTGAGTGGCATTATGCTAATATTTCCACATAGTGACGTAGACATGTGGGGGCGTGTTAGAACGAGCCGTTTTAGGTAGGCGTGGTTGACTCTTAACTTTTATAAAGAATATCTCTTTGGATTTGAGACTTTAGTCTTTGCAACTTTACAGATCTTCTTTATGCACCAAGAGCTTGTAACACTCCAAAGAGAAAGGAAAAATTGAAATCGCATCATATGACCCCTTTAAATAATCTTTTTACATTGATGTCAAAAGTTCTTCTTGGAACCACAGATGACAATAAAAAATATTTCTAAAAGTGTAAAGTAGAAACAAAATGCAGCACGGAATTTTTTTTTTTTTTGTGTCCAAGTTGTGGGTCATAATTTGTCCCAGAAGTACAAGTTTCTGCACCGATTTTGATGTGGCGAATTCTGTGGAATGGATTTAAACATGATAAAACATTAAAACATCATAACATATGAATGACAATAAAAAAGAATATCTGCAGAACTTTCTGTGGAGTTATGTGTGCATTGAATTTGTTTTTGCACACCTGTGTATTGTGTGTGTATGTTTGTAGGACTTTGAAACCAACACTGAGCTCAAAATGAAAGTGATTAGTTTCCTGGAGGAGGTGATGCATGACCCTGAACTTCTGACCCAAGAAAGGAAAGCTGCTGCCAACATCATACGGTGAGTAGAGTCTGTCTACACCCTGACAGAATCAATGCACACATGTAGTAGTGGATTATCCTGTCCTACAGTATTTTAGATTTATGTAATCTAATAAACTCTTGTTCATGTAATTAAATCAGTGGTTTTGCTTGTTTTTTTTTCTTTCTTTTTTGGACAGGACATTGACACAGGAGGATCCTGGTGACAATCAGATCTCTCTGGAGGAGGTGCTGCAGATGGTGAGTGGGGAGATTCTGGGTCATCCTCCAAATTACTCAACATTTCATTGCTAAAACGATCAGAACTTACCAATATATTTTGGGGTCCGAAAGATCGTTTAATGTTTTTGAAAGAAGACTCTTATGCTCAAGAAGCAATCTTATGACTAGTTATTATAATTGTTTTCTATTTTAATATATTTATTTTCTTTTATATTTATTATTTTTTTCTGTAATGTCAAAGCTGCATTTTCATCAGCCATTACTCCAGTCTTCAGTGTCACATAATCCTTCAGAAATCAATCTAATATGTTGATTTGATCCTCCAAGAAACAATGTTGAAAATAGTTGTGTTTCTTAATAGTTTTGTGGAATCTGTGATATTTTTTTTTCATGATTCAAAACTTTTGGCTTGTAGTGTATATCCAGAACTCCTCTTTTGTGTCAAATTGTATTATAGTCTATAGTATATTTCACCACTTATAAAGGTGTGTAAACTGTGCTGAAATTCATTATTCAGTATCTCGTTTAACTAATTGTTTGTTATATAGGCGGAAGGAGGAAAGTCAGAGCCTTTTGAGAATCATTCGGCTCTTGAGATCGCAGAACAGCTCACCCTGCTGGACCACCTTGTTTTCAAAGTCATACCATACGAGTGAGTGTGATTATGTTTCAATGTATTCATTCTTTACTAGAGAGTAAACAGATAGTTCACACAAAAATAAAAAGTATGTCATTAATGTTGCTTCAAACATTTATGCCTATTGTGTCCATTGAACACAAAATACGTTTTGAAGAATCTTCACACAGTGCTTGCCATATGACTTGTGCCTATTGAAGTCTTTTGAAGTAATACAATAGACTGTCAATTAAATTCTGCATACAACTTTGACATGAATGACATGAGGGTGAATAGACCATTTTTCATCTTGGGTTAATCGAACCTTAATGACATTGTTTGATTAGATTCAACTTAATACTTGAATATTTGTGAAGAAATGTGAAGAATATTATAACCTGTTTATGAACATGCCATCATCCCTAAGTTATCTGTGTGTTTTTCCTCACAAATATGTTCATTGCCATGAACAGGGAGTTTTTTGGTCAAGGGTGGATGAAGAACGACAAGAATGAGAAGACACCTTACATCATGAAAACGACAAAACACTTCAATGATGTAAGTGTTCAATGTGAAAACATCTGGTTCTAGTTAAGTGCAAAGTTGCTGCAGTGTATTTGTTGGTGCATTGTTCCAAATAAAGCATAATGAACACAATGTCGATATACCTCTGTCTCTTTTAAAGATCAGTAACCTGATCGCTACAGAGATCCTGTGCAGTGAGGATGTGAATGTACGGGTAGCAGTGATAGAGAAGTGGGTGGCAGTGGCCGATATCTGCCGCTGTCTCCATAACTACAATGCCGTGCTGGAAATCACCTCATCCCTCAATCGCAGCTCCATCTTCCGTCTGAAGAAGACCTGGCTCAAAGTGTCCAAACAGGTGTGGAACTGCCTGATAAAACCCTCATTGAAATTAAATGAATAGGCTTTAGGGTTAAAGTAGGGCCAGTGCAGTTTAAGACAATAAAAGAATATTTACTGGACTCCTCCTGTTGATCCAGTATTGATGAACATTTATTTGATGTTAGATCTGAAAGTATGTGACAACTGAATACAGACTGAAATCATTTAACGCACTTTATTATTTCATTTAAATCAAAGACCAAAACAGTCATTGACAAGCTGCAGAAGTTGGTCTCATCTGAAGGAAGATTCAAGAACCTCAGAGAGGCCTTAAAAAAGTATGTTTTTATCACTTGCAGTAAGTCAGTACTTGTTGCTGTAATTTAAGCCAGACTTCTATATTTGAGCATATAGGTGATAGGATTTATTTTATTTTGCCATAGCATGCATAATACTGCATTTTTTTCTAATATTTCTGCTAGTTGTGACCCTCCCTGTGTGCCATATTTGGGAATGTACCTCACTGATTTGGCCTTTATTGAGGAGGGGACGCCCAACTACACAGAGGACAACCTGGTCAATTTTTCCAAAATGAGAATGGTAGGTCTTTTTATATGCATTTCTTTAATGCGTGTGTGGGAAAGAGTTATAGATATCATTTTGTTATCAAATTTCCTTTATTTTACAGATTTCCCATATCATCCGTGAAATCAGGCAGTTTCAGCAAACGGCATACAAGATTGATTACCAGCCAAAGGTATTGAACTGATATTGGTCTGCACTGCCAAATTATGGGGTTTCATGATCAGCATGCACTAGCCTTAGTAACACTGGTGGTTAAGTTTGAGTATGCTTTGTTCTGTACATAATCATATTCAGATTAAAAACAGTAAGGCCCTAAAAATCCTTTTGGAATCTGCAGTGTAGGAAACTCGAATTGAGAATTGAGCCGTGGTTGCATTGAAGAATCACATTCAATATGAAACTGTCACCGTGTTTGTCTTTCAGGCAGCACTGTATTTACTGGACAGAAGCTCAGTAATGGATGAAGAAGGCCTGTATGAAGCCTCTCTCAGAATTGAGCCTAAAGTGCCCAACTGAGAGAGGCTCTGCCTAACGTCTACACAATGTACAGACACCACGCTCTCTACAGTATACATCCTTGTGTTCTGTTATGTAACATGATTGGTATTTTTGTAGTCCTAGAATAAAGACGTAGGGTTCTGCATCCTTACCTAAAAAAGAAAGGGCAAAAATGACTGTAGAAACATTTTTGTACAAACATTGTCAACTCGCCACACAGAAAAGTATTCTGTATATTTTGTACATGCAGCCCTATGTATTTCTTAACATGTACTAGTTTAAAGCACACCTCTTTTAAAGCGTTGTATCCTATGCTTACACACTCAATGCTATATGATTTGTGATTTTGAAACCATGATCTAGAGGTAGAGGACTTTAAAGTGTTTTTGCATATACTGTAATCCTGTCTATAATCGTTCTCTTAGCAGGAATATAGTAATGTAGTGCTTATTCTGTGAATATTTGTATGTATTTTTACTATGTACAGTCTGGAAACACACTAAACGCTCATGTGGCAGGCATGCAACACTGTATCAGCCAGAAACTTTAAAAAGAACAATATATATGTACATCTATGTGCACATACTCTTATAAATGATATATAAACATACAAACAAACATTTTGCTGTTAGCAATACCCAGTGGTATGAGAATTATCTTTCAACCCTTAAGTTTATTTCCACGGCTTGGGAAATATTTCCAGTTTTTGTACAAAAAAGGAAAAAAGAAATGAACAGAAAAGAAAAAGAAAGACAATTAAATAAACTGTATGTTTCCTGATTACCTCTTGCTAATAAATCTATTCTATCTCAGGGGGATATTGCTTCCTTGTATGTGGTTTTTGTCATGCTCACTTAATTTGGCTCGCTTAAAAAAATGGGTCATAAGTGTATTATGTATAATGATACGGGCCTCATTTATTTTAAAACGGCAGGTTTTTAGCATTTACATTTATGCATTTAGCAAACGGTGTTTGTTTGCTCTGATATTTTGCTGCCTTAAACACATCCATTAAAAATGTATAGACTTTATAAATAGTTTGCATGTGGGCCATTTAATTTCTGTTGTAAAAGAACAAAGTTTTTGTATCACACAGCTTGGCATGCCATAAATCATATCAGACACTTTTGATGTACACAGTATAGGGTAAATTTCAGGGAAAATATTGGGTGTAAATAAAAAAAACACTTTTGCCTTGAACACTGGCTGAAAGCGTGTAAGCTAAACTTATTGTGTAACTCACTAGCGAGACACAACTGGTCATGTGATGTCAACGCTGCAGCTCATGGGGAGGCGACCCGCTCCATGTAAAATAAAACGGCTTTATCTATAGGCTATCTAAAAAAAAAATAAAAATGCTGCTCATTTCTTTGTGTAAAACGTTTCAGTTTTCAAAAGAACATCGAGTGCACCTTTAACCCGAAGAGCAGAGGACAATGAAAGCCCTCCCTCGTGTAGGAGGAGTGCTGAAGCTCATGTGAAGACTGAGATCTTATATATTGTTATGCTGCTGTTATGAGTTGCTCATAGGCTTGAAGATGAACATGCTGTTTTTACCGGTGCTGTTTGCCGTTCTGTATCAGGTGCATACATTGCCACTGCACACTGAGGAAGGTACATTTTTTAACCAGCTTTTTACTTTGAGCTTTTTTTTCTTCTTCCACGTACGTGTAACACTGCATCGTAGGCTACTTTCGCTTTTGACTATTTGGCGCAGTACAAATGCATAACAAATTTATGACAACTCAAACTTAAAGTGTAGGCTATAGTCATAGAGTCATAGTTATATATAATACAACATTTAAAATAGCCTACATTTTGTGGACTTAAATACGAATGATTAATTAATTTAAACATGATAAAGGTACTTTGGAGAACGGTTGTGTGCATTAAAAATAAAAATATTTATTTGTTACAGATGAGTATCTTTTCAAATCATGGATGTCTCAGGTAAGAATAAGTTATTTGTAAGTTCATGTCCTGACACAAAGGAAATTTAAGGCGACACTATGAACGAAGTGAAAAATTAGGAAGAGGAAGAAAAGTAACTTTGTTTATTCTTTTGAAATTTGCAGTATGACAAAAATTATGAGATAAATGAATATTACCAGCGACTACAGATATTCCTGGACAACAAGAAGAAGATTGAGCGCCATAATGCAGGAAACCATAAGTTTTCAAGTAGGCTATGACTAATATAATCTAACTTACTGAAATCTTTGTTTTATGAACACGATGTTTTTTTGTTTTTTTTTATGAACACGATGTTTTAAAAAATCACATAACATTTCTCTGCACTTTACAGTGGGACTGAATCAGTTTTCAGACATGACCTTTGCTGAATTTAAAAAGTCCTACCTCCTGACAGAACCTCAGGTATTATTTTTAACAGCCTCTCGTGATCAATGAGGAAATAGGAAAGTACCACAATTCATGAATATTTTACAACCTGACAGAACTGCTCCGCCACTAGAGGGAATCATCTGAGCAGTAATGGGCCTTATCCTGATATGATTGACTGGAGAACGAAAGGAAACTATGTAACTAATGTCAAGAACCAGGTAGCTTGCTTATCTTGCTCTAATAATCCTCTATTGTGCTTATGATCATTTATTTTTTTAATTAAACAGTGCTGATGCTTAATCGGTGACACTATTCCAGGGAGCTTGTGGTAGCTGCTGGACTTTTTCCACCACAGGCTGTCTGGAGTCTGTCACTGCTATTGCCACAGGGAAACTCCTACAACTAGTATGTATATGTTGCTTTTAATTTAACAATGGCTGTGAACATTCATCATCAGATATTAATAATGTCTTATTATTTAATTTAGTATCAACATTGTAATGAATATACCAATAATTCCCTTTTTCTGCCCTTTGGCAGGTTCAAACAAACCCCAAAACAGCACATTAGTAATAAAATATAACTGTAATTAATGAAACATCAGGTTATTTTGTCTTACCTCTTCCTGTTCCTATCACGCACTCTTTACAGGCAGAGCAGCAGCTTGTAGATTGTGCAGGTGCTTTCGACAATCATGGCTGCAATGGGTGAGTTAGATAAAATGATGAATGAACTCATCTTGGCTTATTTTATGGTTTTAGGAGTAAAGTCTTCACTGTAAAATAGTCTAAACAACATTTTACTCCCGTCACATGCTTTTTAGTGGCCTCCCAAGTCATGCCTTTGAGTACATCATGTACAACAAAGGTCTTATGACAGAGCTAGACTACCCCTATAAGGCTAAAGTAAGTATTTTACTGTTTCAGCTGTTGTTTTCAAGATTCATTCATAAAGTGGTGACATTTGTTCATACTGTACATGCTTGTAGGAAGGTGAATGCAGATTCAAACCAGACTTGGCTGCTGCCTTTGTGAAAGATGTTGTAAACATTACAAAGGTAAGTGATGGTCCATGTACAAATATTAATATTAACTTCATGTCTTTTCTCTAACTGTAAATTCCTGTTATTAGTATGATGAAATGGGAATGGTGGATGCTGTGGCCAGGTTGAACCCTGTCAGCTTTGCATACGAGGTGACATCTGATTTCATGCACTACAAAGATGGAATATATACGAGGTTAGTATGAAATATATATACATTTGCTTTTATAGGCTACTGGTTTTATATTGGATTTATTTGTGACAGTTCTTGGCAATTTCTGTAATTTTATGACTTTATTTTATAGCACAGTGTGTCATAACACTACTGACATGGTGAACCATGCAGTGCTTGCTGTGGGCTATGCTGAGCAGAATGGAACTCCGTACTGGATAGTGAAGAACTCCTGGGGAACCTACTGGGGAATTAATGGGTCTGTTTGCATGATTTCCTCAAATACAGTAAATAAAAAATACAGTAGCGATTATATTTGAAACTTGACCATTTGACCAAGTTAATAGCAATAAATGTGATGTTTAATGTTAATTATTTTATTTCCCATACAGATATTTTTACATTGAGAGGGGAAAAAATATGTGTGGACTTGCTGCGTGTTCATCCTATCCTTTACCTTTGGTGTAAATAACTGAAATGTATTTTCTTACACCATAAAAAGGGAGACAAGTTATTACATTTTACTCTCACACAAAATCATTTTATGCACAATGGACAACATCTTCATAAATGAGTTGTAGTCTATACTAGCTGTCAGTAAATAAGTTAAATACTTATTTAACTTTGTAATAAATAATTATTCACATTAATTTAAAACATTCAATGACACCCCATTTGCTCTTAATATGCTTTTTAAGTTGTCTGCTTTGTTAAAATTAAGATTTTATGTACAAAACTATTGTACTGAAATACATCTTTTCTCAGGGATTTGTTTTTGTGTGTGTGTCTTATATTTTTTATGGATCACTTTCCATCAGAGTAATGGTGTTCATCCATTAAGTACAGCTTAAAGACTTTAAAAAGTAAAACACTGCAGACATTGCTGGAGTTACTACTATATTAAATATATAATTGTATATGCTGCTTTTTAATTAAATACTGTGGGACTGTACTTCCTTGCTGAGATAGAATATGTAAATGATGTGCAATTCCACAGCAAACCAGTATGTGGCGACCTAAATCCACATCTAATGTTTGAGCTACAACAGCGAGCGCCAGAGAGGAAGCAGTTATTTAAGTACTTATTAGTCTACGTTGAGACACGAAAATACACTGAGCAAAAAAAGACAGTGGAGAACTAGAGAAAAGATACTGATGGTGTAAAACTGAAAATGAGAAAAAATATATGTTGCAAACAAGCAGCCGCTTACCGGAAGTGACGTTACTGACAGCTGTCCAATCAGAGTACGAGCTACGAATACGCGGTAAGCACGAGCTTTCAGAGGTGTTATGGTGACTTTGTGCGCGCTCGTATGTTATATCAGAATATCAAACTTTTGTGTTTGGTGGCGGAAATTGTAACGGCATTTTGTGTGACTTTCTCTTTTTGTTGTTTTAATGTTCACACGATGGCAGAAAGAGAGCAAAACTTTCCGTTGTGAGTTTTCTGTCCTAAACCAAGGGTTGTAATATCGCATTCTAACGGAGCATACCTGTATTTATTTTTGCGTGTGTATTTGTTTGTGGAGCTGATTAAATGCCATATACATGAACTTTGGAGGATTCATATTTAATATAAATGCACACACAATGCCGAGTCTTCCTCAAAACAACCTAAAGGAGCAACTGGAACGACACAATAATGCTACACAGAACAAGTTGTCACTGCTGAAACCAAAGCATGGGTAAGAACATTATCATATTCTGCAATAGATAGATAGATGTAACTACAGAGCAAAAACAGTCAGATACAGAACAGATATATTTAAGTACCGAGGATAGATAGGTAGGTTTAGGTACAGAATAAATACAAACAGGAATCAGAGAGCCTGCAGACGGTCTTTAACATGATAGATTGATTAAAATGAATCCATATCAACATCTCAAATGTGTAGCAAGTTTGTCTAACCTCTGAAATTTCTCTGTTCAGGGGGTTTTGTTTCAAAAAGAAGTCTTCATCCAGCTTCTCCAAAGTGGAAGTTCCTCAAAAGGTAACTGGTGCAAATGTCTTAGCAAACAGGAGTATCAATATTCCCTGCAGCTGTGAAGTAACCAAAACTCCTGTGACGTTTTCGCAAAAGCCTGAGAGAGCAGCACCGAAAGTCAACTTCTTCGCAGCACCCAGCAGACCGAAGACAAATACTGTTAATCCATTAGCCAACCCATTTGCTGTGAACAAAACACCTCCTGTCCAATCTACTACTAAGGATTTGCTCAAATCTGCAGCCTTACTTAAGGATCAAACTGTGGGTGAACCTAAGCATGACATCTCTCAACTCTCCTTCAATGAATGGGATGACTTGGATGATTTTGAAACCCCAGTCAAGACAAGAGTAGTGTCCCCAGTTACAGGGACCTCTACAAAAAAGCTTAGTGTTTCGGACCAGAACACCACCCCAAATTCCTCTTGTGCTAAGAGTGATGAGACCACATTAAATGGAGGTTTACAGGTTACAGAAGCCATAACTGCCCCAAAGGACGTCCTGTCAGCTGCTAATAGAGTCAGCACTGAGCCTGCTGAGAGGGAACCCGAGGACTCGCCCATTAAAAAGACCAAAAGACATAAGAAATCAGTCCAACAAAAGGCATTACTGAGTGACACTGAAGATGAGGAGATCATCGACTGTACTTCACCAGAGAAAAACCAAAAGGACATCAATTGTGTGACAAGTTAGTGTACCACAATTTTTTCAGTGGGTTTACCCCTAATTTGTCAATTTTTCACCCGTTAAAGAAAAGGTTGGTGTGCTTCGATATAAAGCTCACAAAAATAATACACAGTATTTGATTTGCAGCTGCTGAAAAAGAACAGTGGGCTGAGACAAACATCATAGACATTGATGAGACTGAGACAGACAACTTTTATGAAGATTATCAGAATTTCATCCCCCCATCCCCTGTTCCCGAGGAGACGAGTCCCTTTGACTCAGAAAAGGAGAAAAGGTAACATGCTTTCATTGCAAAATGATTTTTCTGTAAACTACAAATGAAAATAAGTGCAGTTTCTTTTCATTTAAGTTTGATTTTAAGTTTATTTTCTAAAACTGTTTTATAGTTCATCTGACCCTGTTACCCATGCTGACAAAAATGTTCCACCTCATGAGTCTGCCTCAAGCCTGTCAGCACCCTTGGATGAACCTACCAAAGAATTAAAAGGTATCACTCATGCAGGACTGAACTTTTTGGTATTCAACCATTTGCTCTATATGAAATGATGTACTTGTGTTTTAGGACCGTATGATGCTCTCTTTACTGTTATGGAGTCTATTTGTCGTCTAGTGGACACTATTCCTGAGCATGAGCTCATAGCGCTGACCTGTGGCACAGAGCTATTACTGCAGAGAGCGCACAGGTGAAGTAATAAAGGAGTATTTTCGCTGTGTAAATTAAAAAATGTACATATTTTAGATAGTCTGCTATTACTTTTTGCATAAAATATGCTATTAAATATTCTGCATAAATTCTGCTATTAAAATTAAAGGCTGTTCTTAGGACCCTTGAGATGTTGCATTCATTGTGACATTCGTAGATTAAGTTTTCTTGGTTTGTTTTTTATGTCAGGTGAGTAATTCACCCTTTTACTCATTAGGAAGTAAATGTTACAGTTATGCAAGTGTGATATTCATTTTATAGTTTTCTATTAATATATTGGCGTTAGATGACATTGCTGCTTGTTACAGCATAACTAATAACTCTCTATCTTTACCACAGGAAAAGGATTCTTGCTAATGGTGCACCATCTAGAACATCTCAGTTAGACCCAGCAGCAACTCCATATTCTAGTCTGCTAAAAAGACAAGCTTTTGGAGTCACACCCTCTAGTCTAACATCATCTATGACCCCAGTGACATCAGAAAGGGGAGAGGGTGTCAAAACAAGCTTTCAGTTTCGCAAGTCCATTGCCTCTGTCATATCTTTGGGAAATGACAGTGTTTTTGAGGACTCTGACTGCATCATCAGTGGAGTTGAAACCCCTGGTGGTTCCTGGAATCCTAACAGCTCAGTAAAAACAACAACTAGTAGGGACATCTCAAACAGGTCAAGTCCACCTTCAAGCAAATCTGAGTCAAAAACAGATAAGTGCTACTCAAGGTTGTCCTTCAATGAGTCAAACATTCAGACTGTAGGTGGAGATCAGGTTGACTTGTTTTATTCCCCAAAAAGAGTAGATTCAGGCAAGAGAAATGCTGAGAGCAGTGTCGAAACCAACACGGCAGTACCCAACTGTTCTCGAGCAGATATAGAGCCGGTTGATGACTTCCTAATCGATGACTTTGATATTGATGATTTTAATGAGACTGATATTCCAGATTATGTTGAAGAACCTCCAAGTTTCTTGGCATCAAGAGACAGCTCTGGTGCAAAAACAACATTGGTGCGGGAGGGAGGGCCTTCAAAACCTTTGGAGAGAAAGACCGTAACATCCCCAGTGCTAAAACCTACCAAAACATCCAACCCTGGTAAGTTAGAGTAAGAGTAATGTTATATCCCTTATAATTTAGTTCATTATTATTAAAGACCCCGTGAAATGGCATGATGAGCAGTTATCTGTTAACAGTGTATGTCTTGATCTGCAGAACCCGTGTACAGAAACCCAGCTCATGAACGCTTTAGAGGCTTCAGCTTTCCTCACAGCCCAGAGATGATGAAGATCTTCCATAAGAAGTTTGGGCTGCATCAGTTTCGCTTCAATCAGCTGGAGGCTATTAATGCCACACTGTTAGGAGAAGACACATTTGTACTGATGCCTACAGGTTTGTTACAAGTGTTATAGTAACATGAGTCATTTTGACTCATATTGCTTGTTGTTTATTTTGATGTTAGACTAGACATCCCAGCTCACTGTCTTGGCAACCTGCACCTGCAACATGTCTTGCTGCAATAAGTACATACACGTATAGATATAGTTTTCATGAATTATTGGTCAGCCTATGTAATTTTTTTTCAGTGGTTTACAATATGTAAAGAGATTTATGGCCAGTGGTGCAAATGTTATTACATCAGTTGAGATTTGCATAAAATTAATTTGATTTAAAAAAAAAAAAAAAAAGAATTATTTAATAATAATTAAATAAGAAATAACAATTTTTGAAAATAAGAAAAGAAATGATTTATTCACAAATCTGTAAGTAGATTTTGGGCAGTGCCCATGTTCTTAAAATAGCAAATATATCAAGTATATATATCAGACTCTACCATGAACTATTTCAATGTACTTTAACATATAAGTATATAATGTAAAATAATGATGATTGAGAGATTTATTGTATATTGTTCATCTTGAAATGTTATTCTTACATTTATTTTATGAAATTAATTATTTATTAATTAATTAATATTTCACAGCAAAAAGACACATGTAGCATGACATAATGGTGGACATTAGTAGACTTTATAGGGTTAATAATAAATAGGACAGACGTTTTGACCATTTTGTTTTTTGTCAGGCAGTCTCAATTTTTTAAGCATTAAAGCAGTGTACTGTCTCTCTTCCTTTTGTTTTAGTGTTTTCTTTCTTTGTGTTAAGATACCAGCTATTTTTTTAAGTGTTTCCTAGTGATGATATGTTACAATTTGACACAACTTCTTTACAGGTGGTGGTAAAAGTCTCTGCTATCAGCTTCCTGCTTGTGTCCTTGCTGGAGTGACTGTTGTCATTTCTCCTCTACGGTCTCTCATAGTTGACCAGGTCCAAAAGCTCACCACATTAGATGTAAGTCCTTCTTTTCCTTATGCTCAATAATTGTCTTAACTTGATCGAAATTGTTGATTACTGTGCAATTTTGTGTTTCAGATCTGTGCAACTAGTTTATCAGGGGACAAAACAGATAGTGAGGCTGCAAAGATCTATATGCAGCTGTCTAGGAAGGATCCCCCCATCAAACTGCTTTATGCCACTCCTGAGAAGGTGGGTTTCACGTCAGACCAGTGTGTTGCAAGTTTGCGTGCATATCTATAACAGTATTGATATGTGTTGTTTTTGTTCTCAGGTGTGTGCAAGTGGACGGATGGTCAGTGCCCTTCAGAATCTGTATGAAAGGGGTCTGCTGGCTCGCCTTGTCATTGATGAGGCCCATTGCGTCAGTCAGGTAAGCTTGATAGAAAACTGTACAGTGTAGCAAGAACAGTCAAAATATGCAGACCTGCCAACCTGTACGCATTTTGCGTAGCGGGTATGCATTTTGACCTTAAAGTACGCTGGTACGATTTGTCACTCTAAACTACGCAAAAACCTGGTGACCTGTCCACGCGCAGTAAACGAGCAACAGAAAAAGATGAGGAGTTCAACCAATCAGTAGGGCTGGGTATCGAGTTCAATACTTTTTAGGCACCGACCGAATTGCCTCGATACCATCGAGTATCGAAAAACGTCTCGTCGTTCGGTAGCAAATTTCGATACCTAAGGGGTTAATCTCATCACCGTCAGTGAGCCAATAAGCCTGCAGCACTAGGTGTGCTCGATTAGAAGCGGCGCAGATCGATCAGTGTTTGACATCCGCGAGAGCGATGCGAAAACGTACGGAGCAGTCTGCTCGTGGTACTGTAATACACCGATAGGTCTGCACAGTCGGTCCGCGTCACACTCAGAGATGTGGCTCACACGTGAGGATTTACTGTGAATGCGTCCCAGCCCCCGTAGTTGTAAGGCTACATTTACACTGGTGTGTTTTTGTTTTAAAATAGGAGAAATCAAAACGCGCAACACTAAGAAACACATCCTGAGGTAAAAATTCAAAATGGAAAGTTTTTATATTTAAAATACAGTTTTCACCATTACGACTGTTTAATAGTTCTATAAACAGTTCAATAAGCAAATACAATAATATTAGGTCACCTACATTTTAGGTGGAAACAGCGCATCTCACAGCAACCAGCCGATTCATTGCAGCTTGATTCCGTGTTTAGAACGAATCGGTTGAGTCAAAGTTTCATTTTTTTTTTAGATAATGTAATCTTGTTAAAATAGATTTCATAAAATTGGTATCGAAAAAAGTATCGTTCAGGAACCGGTATCGAAGTCAATGTATCGTATCGGTATCGATATCGAAAAATTTTTGAACTATACCCAGCCCTACCAATCAGAGCGTTTTCCGTGTTTTTTTTTATTTCTCTCCAAACTGGCTCTGTTTGTGTGTCCGTGAGTCGTGTGCTGAGATGAGGAAACACGTGTATGGTATTTCCTGGAGTCGTGAGCTCTATTTCTTCGGTGATGCATATGTGGACTTTCTGCGCAGGGGCGCTCTCTAGTATCCAGTATGAACGAAACAGACATTACATGTGTTCATAGCACTAAATAATGGCCAATCTATAAAAATAATACTTCTCTCAAAATAAATTTAAGGTAGACATGATAATCCATGTTTTTCTACAGTGTACAACAATGTACTGGAGTTTGTTTTTTTTAAATAGCATTTAAAATCGCTAAAAAAAACTGTTGTGCCAAACCATCAAGTATTTATTGAACCTTGGGCTAACTTTATTGTTGTGTTCCTACAGTTTACTCTAAAATACTGTATAACAGGAATATCACAAACCGAGTACTAACCTATGAAAAATATTTAACATGAAGTCTAGCATTTTGCACATTGTGTAAATAGGCTATATGACCCCCGGTATCAGCCCCCCCACAGTCACACTGATGGTACTAAAAACAATTTCAAAGGTTGGCAGGTCTGAAATATGTGATTTAAGTAGTGAAGACAGTCTTTTACAAAAAATATTGGCACTATTGTAGCACAATCCATAAAAACATTGTAAAATACATCCGTTTCTTCCTTAGTGGGGTCATGACTTCAGGCCCGACTACAAGCGCTTGCATGAGCTCAGACGGATGTTTCCCAATGTTCCTATAATGGCACTGACGGCCACAGCCACTCCTAGAGTTCAGAAAGACATTCTTAACCAGCTGGCAATGACCCGTCCTCAGGTGTAAGTCTTCCTGCATGCAACTCCTGATTCACATATTTCTGGCTTTTTGATTTAATTGTATTTGTAAAAGCATTGTATTCTGATTAGTCACTCTCACATTCATTATAATTTGTATGCAGGATTATTTTGAACCTCATCTTCCTTCAGAAATGCAAAGTAGCATTTTTACATTTTAATTAAAAGTTTCATGCGATTGTCCTGGCAGAGGAGGATGCATTAAGATTTCTATTTCAAATAAATGCTGTTTAAAAATCTTACGGACCACAAGCGTTTGAAATTGGTACTCTGTTCATTCTTAACCATGAAATCTATAGATATCATGTACATGTGTTACTCATATTAAAATTTTATGTTTTCATAGATTCACTATGAGCTTCAACAGGCACAATCTCAAATATTCGGTTTTGCCAAAAAAGCCCAAAAAGGTTGATGAGGAATGCATTCAGTGGATCAAAAAATATTACCCACGTGAGTGCTGTCCAGATTAAATCAGTCTTTAACAATTATAATTTCTCACCACAGCATGGAGACCCTATAAATCATGTTGACCGTGTGTGTAGGTGACTCGGGGATTGTGTACTGCTTGTCTCGTAATGACTGCGACACTCTGGCTGACAGTCTTCAGCGGGCTGGGATTGCAGCGCTGGCTTATCACGCTGGCCTGAGTAACAGCGACAGAGAATATGTCCAGAATAAATGGATCAACCAGGATGGCTGCCAGGTAAACGCACTGTTTTTAAAATTACTATAAAACCTGGACCAGCTCTTTTGACCACATATTTTTATTTTCCTTGCTTCCCAGAAATACCGTAATTTTTACCATTCGTCTTTCATTTTTAGGTTATGTGTGCCACCATTGCATTTGGCATGGGAATCGATAAACCTGATGTGCGTTATGTGATCCATGCCAGTTTGCCCAAGTCAGTGGAGGGTTATTACCAGGAGTCGGGCAGAGCTGGTCGAGATGGAGAGATTTCCCACTGCGTCCTCTTCTATGCCTACAGTGATGTTATCCGCATCAAGAGACTCATTGCTAGTATGTACTGCAGGATTTTTGTTTATTCTTGTAATGAAGCTAGGATATATTGGTGCATTAACTGTAAACAATCCCTTATCACATTAAAATAATAAAACTGAGCAAGACATTTAAATGTTGCATTTGGTATTCAGTGAAATTACATGTTTTAAGGTGCTCTACAGAATAAAGATGGTCAAAACATGCATTTGGGATACTAAAATCCAGACACCATTATACAGTCATAGTTAACCTGCCTGAGCGTGGTCTACAATAACGGTTAATATAATTGCAGTGGATAAAGATGGCAACCAGCAATCCAAAGCCACCCACATCAACAACCTGCACAGCATGGTGCATTTCTGTGAGAATGTGGCTGAGTGCAGGAGGATCCAGTTGCTGGCTTACTTTGGCGAGCACACGTTTAATACAAGCTTCTGTAAAGAGCATCCTGAGGTCATCTGTGACAACTGTGCCAGACCACACGTAAGACCATCATCGAATCATTTCATTCTTTACAGCATACATTATGCAAATGTAATGCATAATATTAAACTTTGTAATTGTACACAGACATTGCTTGAAATTGGAAATAGTTTGCTTGCCAAACAAGTTAATTGTTATTTGTTTTGACTAATTATTTACTTAGAGCAGTGTTTCCCAACCTTTTTTTAGTCGCGGCACCCTTTGGAAATTTTAACAAATTTGTGGCACCCTACAAAATTAATTTTGTCACAATATTTGAATTTCTAACTTCAATATGATACTTTGAAAAGTATCGATATTCGGTACTTTTTCATATATACATATATGTATATGTGTGTCAGATATTTTTAATATTATTTATTGTTTTGTCCATGGAGGCAATCAGTAGGCTAATTTCTAATGAGGAGACCCAATTTATATGACAGATTTTAATGTAGGCTTTTATTCATATGTAAACATTGTTTAATTACCATTATAACTTCATCGGTTATATCTCAATATCTCACAAATTTTTGCTCACTCTGTATTTTTGATTTTACAGTTGGGTCATTTTGTTGCAGTAGCACGAGATAGCTTGATTTAAAACTTTGAATTGAATAAAAAA
>NW_015541011.1:591239-604202 GCF_001515605.1 Sinocyclocheilus anshuiensis | reverse complement strand
CATCTCTAATTATTGGCGACATTAGAAATGGATATTATATAATAGCTGCTCATTTTAGCAATTTAAAAATATTAAAAAATGATTTTTTTACACGGCACCCCTGCTCTCGACAGACGGCACCCCGGTTGGGAAACACTGACTCAGAGCATGGTATTTTGAATAGTGACTTATGTTAATTACAGATACAAACACACATTCATGCATCTTAATACTTGTCTCCAGAAATATAAATCAAGAATTGTCACCGATGACGTGAAGAAGATTGTGAGGTTTGTGCAGGAGAACTGTGAGAAGGTTGGAAACAGATATGGCAAATCCGCCCAGCAGAACAGGCTCACTCTTAACATGCTGGTTGACATATTTCTGGGTAAGAAGCCCATGATTTGACTGTCATAAATGATGGTGTGAATATTACTATGAATATCCTTTGCCTCATCCAGTGCTTGAGATTTAATGCCTATCAGGATGGCTGCTCGAGGCCTCAATAAGAATATCTCTGTGCGGCAGGCTCCAAAAGTGCTCGGATCCAGTCCGGAATGTTTGGGGTAGGAGCAGCGTATTCCAAACACAATGCTGAGAGGCTTTTTAAGAAATTGGTGCTGGATAGTGTACTGATGGAGGACCTCTACATCACTAACAACGGGCAGGCAGTGGCCTATATCTCTGCTGGGCCTAAAGCCATGAGTGTACTGAGTGGCTGCATGCAGGTGAGATTCTTAATGTAATAATTTGTTATTATTAATTTGTTAATGTTGTATTCTCTTTTCAAAATATGTATTAATGATCATACTCCTATTGCAGGTTGAGTTTGTTGAAACCGAGAGTGCATCCAGCATCAGAAAGCACAAAGCCTCTGTGATTGAGAATGTTTCTAAGAGAGAGGAGATGGTTAAAAAGTGTCTGCAGGAACTCAATGATCTGTGCAAGAAGTTGGGCAAAGTCTTTGGCATTCATTACTACAATATTTTCTCCACAGCCACACTCAAAAAGATTGCTGGTTAGTAAATATTCATTACATATACATGTATACTTTTTAAATACGTATTTAATTAAAAAAAAAAAAAGGAGGGGCGATGTAAATGAGTCATTTAACTAATTGCGGCTACATTATGCTGTCATTTAGTATCTGAAATGTGCAGATTTAACAGAACTCGCTTAACTTTTTTTTTCTTTTTTTTTTCTTTACATTGTGTTATGGGATGAAACACCTCATTAAGTTAAAGCAATTAATTCCCTTCCTTTTTCACAGCCACTTGTGCTCTGTGTTAAATGTATTGTGATGTTTCTGTGCAGAAACTCTCTCGCCTGATACGGAGGTTCTGCTGCAGATTGATGGTGTGACCGAAGACAAGCTGGAGAAGTATGGAGCTGAGTTTATTGAACTGCTGCAGAAGTACTCCGAGTGGCAGCTGCCTGGTGAGGGCCTGACAGCACATCATATAGATTATGTCCGCAAGATAAACGCTTTCCTGACACATTAAGTAATCCTATGTTACAGTAATCCTTTCTAGCTTGAACCTTGTTTTAGAGACTAGTATTCTAATGGAGGCAATCCACAAATGTAGAAATGCAAATATGCTTCTATAAGATGTGGTCACATTTACTGCAGACCAAATCCAGTTGGTCATGCAAATTCAGCACTTTGACCAGCAGAAAGCTGCTTGGTTTGAAAGTGTCTTCTATGTGAGCTGTGCTTCATACATTGCTATAATACTGACAATTGATTTTTTTTTGCTTTTGAAATATCGTCAATGTGACTGCAACTTTAGGGTGTATAAAGTTTAAAATACTAGAGATCCTCTGTTTTTATTAGCTGATATTCCTATTAGTTTAATGCTGCCTCATGCATTTTTCAATATAATGTAATTTCCCTTAGTACAAGATAAGTTCAAAATACTTAATATAATATTACAACTTACCAAAGCTGAGACACTTATAGGAAACCAGACTACGGTTTTGATTTGGCTAACTTTACCTATAAACTGTAAAACAGATCATATTTCAGCTAGCTCAAAGCAGCAACCTATAAAGCTCTTGAAATGAAGTAGCTTAAGAGACAATGTTCTCACACTTCCTCTGTAGCTGAGGCGCAGACAGAGAGTTCAGGATGGATTGACACAACAAGAGGCCATCAAAACGAGGAAGATGATGATGATGAAGGGGACACATCAACCTATTTCAGAAGCACCTCTGGACGAGGAGCAAAGAGAAAGCAAGCATCTTACTCCAGAAAACCCAAAAGAAGAAAAGGTACCGGCGGCCAAAACTCCTCTTCTAAAGGGTCAGTATGTTACAGCAGAAGCATTGTTGGATTGTGCAGACTTTGATATCGGCTATATGAAACCAAATTAACTCTCCCTCTCCACCCTTATTGTTGTGGATACAGCAACAACTGGTCTTCATCAAGAGGAGGAGGATACAGAGGTGGTAGTCGAAGTGCAGGCAGAGGTTTCAGGCCTGCTCCATCAGTCCCAGCAGTGAAGAGGCCCGGCTTCATGGCTTTACCCACACCACAGACTGCTGCTCGTCCATTCCTCAAACCAACATTCTCTCACCTCTAGAATCAGAATACTTCTACTGGTAACGCAAATTAATTTGACTGTGGATATTTGTACTGTGTAGAAATTTTATATTTGATTTTTAATAAATACATTGTTTTGTGGTGTATATTAGTTTAAATTTGTTATTTATATAACAATGAAGCACAAGGGTATATATTTCAAAACAAATGTATGTTTGCTTGTTTTTTTTCAAATATACATTTTTGCTACAATCAACATTTTTTTCTTTAAAAAAGAAAAAAAAAAAGAAAGGAAAAAGAAAAGAGATCAACAGGGAAAAAATGCTATCACTCCAGCTCATACAGGTTGCTGTATGCGAGTTTATCTTCAAGAGGCCAGTGTAGTTGTCAATAAGTTTTTAAAATATTTTAGGGGAAATGTTACAGTGAAGCAGTGATGCCATTTTATTATAAAGGAAATGGTTATTAGTCTCATTTCTTGAATTAGAAAATTAGAAAACCATCTGATTCATTCCTATAATACATAATTTTTGCATTGTGAACTATAAACCACAAGATATCTCAAACTCTTTTGAATGTTTATTTCAAGTTTGAATATTTCCATGGCACCAGTTACAAGGGACTATCAGTGAAACAATTTCTTTATACCATTTTCATGGAAGGTTTCCTACAGTACAAAGATGATTTTGGAATGAATCTGACTTAACAGGAACTGTATTTGGCACATACATTTTGTATATAGTTCAATATTCATATATAAAGGAACTAAACTGCAACCTTCAGTCCCAAATAGAAAAGATACAGATTACAGAAAAACACGCCCACAGACAGACATCTATGCATAAACAAATGTGCATGTATATGCATATCTGTTGAGGGGACTGTGGAGGCTGGCAAAGTGACAAAAGCACAGTACAGTAAATGAAGCGTGTTGCCACCACTGATCTTTACAGGATCTCAGCCCCATAGTGAATCTTAAAGCTACGGTTCAGGTGAAGTCAGATTTTACCAAATAATTTGGAAATTTGTTTGCAAGCATGTAAGGAGCAGTTAAATCTAATGATGATGAAATTTAAATTCCCTGGTAGAATATTTATCAGAACCTAACCGAGTCGATCTGAAACATCACACAGCTGCTGTCTAATGCAAGTGGTTCATTGAATTACCTTTAGGAATCCCTTTTATGAACATGGACATCTTGACCTTACTTTGAATGTGGTCCAAATCTCTAAAGCTCAAACTCTTAAAGGTCAGCAGCCACTTAATATGATTTCACAACTGTAAACCAGAATCTAAGAGCTGTAGCCAACAACACCAGATCTTGAACATTAAAATCACCTTCTTTAATAGGTTTGCTTGAAGTTGTAACATTTTGTTCATGCTGTAAATGTATATTTGAAGCCAGTGAAGTGCTTTATCTGCAGTGTACAGTAATACTCCTGAAAGTCGCTTTTTTTTTTTTTTATAAGTGTCATGGCAATGTTCAAATTCCATTATACTTGCATACTAAGCAGCATAAAAATATTTCTGTACAAAGTTCACAGAGGGACCTTGTGAAATAACCCAGGTAGTTGATCACAGAAATGAGCCAATTTAACTGACAATTGTCCTTTACAGGACCCTTGCATTCATCACAGTCAGACCTGGCCATTCCGTACAGTACAAGTAAACTGTCTAGAGACAAAAGAATGAAGTAGAAGCTCACAAGTACAGTAGTAGCAATTGCCCTTGATCTGGTAGTCTAGGAAGGAGCGCGCTAGTTGAAACGTGTGCAGTAGGATTTCAAGGATGAAGAGAAGCGTAGAACTTCAGAGCAGCAGGACACTGACAGTTCAGAATCCAAACAAGATGACGAGTGCTTACAATGAGTATAAAATGTAGCAAATTTTGGCAATAATCATCATATAAAATGAGCCTTTTAGTTAATGCAATTTTATGTCCAACTTCCAAACTCCTTAGAAAACATCAGGTAGTCTGACTTGCTACACAACAACACAAAAACCATCAAAATGATTCATCCGCATGATTCTATAATTCAGGTTATTGCTTATTGAACGGCGCTGCCATGCAGGACTGACCACTGAGGCTACATAATGCTGTCAATGAGTAAAATTCGATCCACTTCAATTGTTATTTTTCAAAACCTTTACTCGTCTTCCAAGCATTTTTTTTCTCTGCTCAAAATCCATTTATTGATACTCTGAATCAAAACTCATCATCAATAGCAAGCAAGTACCCTTCAGAGCAACACTTTTGTATTATTGTACTGTGAAAACAACCGTATGATCAGATTCTACAAAAATATAAATGGACGCTGTTATAATTTGGCACATCAGAGATTTTATAAATGCATGCATGAATACTTGTCAAGGTACGAGACATGCGTAACGCCAATGGCTCTCTCTCTTTTCCACGTATTAGCGGTTTTTAGCCATTTCTGCTACGGTTTTCCATGCACCTCATGTTTGTCTGTCATAGCTAATACCGGTTTCAGCTCCTGTAGTCGGTGGAAGACAGCGGTTCTATGAAATGGTTATAAAGGCATGTGACCCGACTGCACAATTCGGCTAGTCAAACACATTACTGTTACAGTCAGCCGCTTCCTAAAACACATCTCAGCCGCCGTGACAACTTGTTCACTAGCACCATAGTGATTCTGGCCTCATACACAACAGCAGATTGTGATTGGAGGATTGAAGCATGTTCATTTAAAATAACTGTACTAGTAAAGCCAAGCTTGTGAGTTGCCACAAACTAATGCTATACTTAAAAGCTGCAATTATTGTAATTTATCGTAGTATGAATACCAATGTAAGATCTAAAACATCCCCCTTACTACGGCAATTATCACTGGCTGTTACTTGTCTCTCAATTCTGGTCTCTTTTTCACTGCACACAAAAAGAAGTCCGCTCCTTCTGCATGTTGCATTTGCTTCCTCTATTTTTCGCTTTCTTAAATACAAAAACAATTACATCAATAGCAGTTTCAAAGGGGCAGGCATAAAATAGGTCACGTATGGTAAAATAAAACCCCTGTCCAACTGGCATGCCACTGGAAGAATCATCTGTCTTCAAATAAATACTATAGACTAATCAGGACGTAGTGTACTAAAGACTAAACCTGGCCTTTTAGTACATATTGACAAAAACATCAATTAATTAAAATATGAGCATACACGCAGTCTTTTGGCTAAACTGTACAAAGTCATCAGTACTGTTCGAATGCAGTGCCGTTACTAATATACAAAGCACAGGGATGGTTTTCTCATTACCGGTTAAGTGACTGAATTGGAAATGGATTGTGGATCTGGATAAAAATCTTTCCCGTGTTTCCCTTGACAGAAACGCCATAAATTCTAGACCTCGTCTGGAACACAGCTAAAAAAGGTATAATTTAATTTTCAATAACAAAATAACATTTCAATTTCTGTTAAAATATACATGGAAAAACTGTCGATATATTAGGAAACGAACTACTTTTTGTACAAAAAGTACAGCATTGTTATTGTAATTAAGAATAATAATAGCATGATATCCACAAAATACCAACTTAAGAGCAAGGTTGATATGGAATTAAAAAAATTACTTTATACAATGGGATTTCTTTCTATTGAGAGATTCAGAATGGAAAATTAAAAAAATCATAATAATAAAGCAAATACACACTCATGAAAAAAAAAATACTTGGTTCTTAAAAACCAAACCCTTACAGTATTGCACATCTACTGTAGCTAGACTGGATCTATGGGTGCTAGATACTTTTAAATCATTCATGATAACTTTAACAGATACTGACACTATTGGGTCACATGACATACAATTTATACCAATTCATTTTTCTGTATCCATTTGAAAGAACCTTTTTAAAAAGAATTCTACTTCACAGCTTGCTACCACCTAAACACAATTATATTCCTAAAACGTATTTGACACCCTAAAACTCAAGCCACCAAATACAGAATTCAAATGTACCCATCAGTTTTTATTCAAATAACATCATTTCCAGTCTTTCCTCAGCTTTTGCTTCCAAAATAACTTGCAGATTCTTACCTTACATATAACCCTCTGCTGATCTGATCGTTGATGTGGTAAATTATAGCAGCCATCAGAATTTACTAAGAGTTAAATGGATGGATATGAATTATGCATAAACTCAGAAAAGCATTGGTTTTCAACTTTCTCGTGCTTTCCAAACCTACTATACCATACCAACTTGACTTAATGCACCACATTCTTTAAGACTTTAATTGTTATTTTAAAATAAATATAAATTAAGGCAACATTCTCTTGTTGCAACAAAATATTTCATATTCCCTATTTAAGGAACAATATATTCTTCTAAAGTCTTTGAATTGAGATTTGTTTTTGTTTTTTTTTGTTTTTTTGTAAAAATAAAATACCTGAAATGACCTGAAATCCAAAATAAGGAAACCAAAAAAGAAAAAAAAGACGACAAAAATAAAGGTGTAAAAATGGACGGGGGAGAAAGAACTAAAAGTGGAAGAGAAGAGGAGCTGTGGGCCTGGTGGTCCCCCGTGTGTCAGCAGGAGTGTCATGAAAGAAGCTGGGTTCATGGGACAGGTCGATGCCCTCCGTCTCTCTCTCCACATGTTTAGCGTCTTCTCAACCCCAACAAGGGAGGCTTTACGAGCTTTAGTGCCTCATTTTCACTTGTTAATGAGCAGCCCGCCCACCCAGCGGAGCTTGCAGGCAAACCACCGTCTGAGGGGACAAAAGTATTCGTAATGGAACTGCTCAAACTCGGGGGTCTGGCGGATATCACGTAAAAATGCAATGTCAAGGTCGGACTCAGTGAGGATGATGAGGAGGAGGAGCAAGACAAAGAGGAGTCCAATGGTCACAAGGAGCAGACGGAGTACACTTAAAACAAACTTATTCACCTGTTCCGTATCGCTGAGCTGAGCGCTCTGCACTGCGTCTGCCACCCTACTGTCCACTCCTAACTCAGTCACGTCGCCCACGGTGGGCGTTCCCGCCTCTGACTCTTTCTCCTCCTCGATGCTGCAGGGGGCACCGTTGATCTGGCGTGAGACCGCCAGCTCCTGGCTGTGCTCGGCCACCGGTGTGGGCAGCACACTGTCGGAGGGACTGTAGGTCTCATCGGAGATTACCGCTGTCCCATCGCCCGAGTCCATTGCCTGGCTCCGCGAACGTGGGATGAAGGAGTCACTATGGGACACGGAGCGCATTGGAGTGGAGTGGGCACTGTCCCGCAAGGATTCCAGACCTGAATGGATGGAAGAGGAAGGATAAGAGAGAGACAAAAAAAAACTATTTAGTGAATTATAAGATTAAAAGTGTTCTACTGAGAGTTTGTGTTGTTTGCTTACAATGATTTTGCTTAAGTTTAATCAAGGCTGGCTTAAACATTCAGTACTTTTCTAGTGTATAAGTTTCTAAATAAAAAAAAGGGATTTTGAAATGTGAGCATTGCACGATATAATTTGTTCGCTCAATCTGATTGAACTAAAACATGGCCACAATTTAGTAATGCCATGTGCACGATTAGTAAAAGGAGGGAATGAATTATGTTGTGCGCATGCTTTAGTAAAACGAGGGAATGAATTATTTCATGCCCATGATTTAGTAAAACGATAGAACAAATTATTATATCGAAGCACCCACCACACATTCCATAGGTAATTTCATGTTACGTGCACAAATAAAAGTCTGTGTGTGTTTATTGAATTTGACCATGGAAAAGTGAATTTTGCATCATTTACCCATTAAACTGTGGCATTAAATGCTAGTACGAATATCAATATGATAATATAAGAATAGTGTACACATATATGGACTGCATATGGCAAATATTTTTTCCTGAAATAATTTGTATTCTTCATATTACTTGTATGACTGGGTATTTAAAAATGTAACTGAATAAGTCTGATAAAAAAAAACGTACTCGTAAAGTAAGATCTGGGGGTTTGAACATTCCAACACGCAAAGTGAATCGTGCATGTGATTGGACCGTAGACCGTAAAAAACAAACAAAAAAGAAACATGGACGTAGTGTCCGTGACGTCACCTGTAGGTTTCTGAAGAGTATTTTTTTTAAACCTAAAGTGGG
The DNA here is from genome assembly GCF_001515605.1 of Sinocyclocheilus anshuiensis. Classification (NCBI taxonomy): domain Eukaryota; kingdom Metazoa; phylum Chordata; class Actinopteri; order Cypriniformes; family Cyprinidae; genus Sinocyclocheilus; species Sinocyclocheilus anshuiensis. Next base: position 595,590 of record NW_015541011.1, on the reverse strand, counting down.
CGGAGGCGGCCGTCGCCATTTTGGCGGCAAGTCACTCTCGAATAATCGAAAATGGGCAAAGAGGCGGGAGGCTGGTGGCTGAAACCACGCTCGCCTAGCTCGACGGCGGTGACAGCAGCGGCAATCCACCTGTCACTCAAGTGGCCACGCCCTTAATTATGCAGAACTTTAAGGCTTAATATAATTTAAACAGATGAGTTATAAAAAAAATTCTAAATTAGCTATATAGACCAAAACCACTTTTTGTACCAGGCTGTACACATATTTTTTTCTGCTGTAAAGTTGGGCATTTTAAATTGGGGGGTCTATGGGATTGACTCCCTTTTTGGAGCCAGTCTCTAGCAGCCAGTCGATGAATTGCAGTTTAAGTCACTTCCGTGTTGTTTTCAAGAAAGAGACCGGAAGGTTGCCGCTTGGATTTGACAGAAAGTGAGGCTTCGTTTGGCATTGGTCACGTGATTTCTACATTAACAACACAAGCCTCATGTCACGTGATTTCTACATTAACAACACAAGCCTATGGTTACATTTCAATTTTTCCTGCCAAAAGTATGTCAGAACATCCAGTCAATCATGTCCAGAGTCTCAGGTTCTTATTTCGGCCTTGCTTTTACTCGAGACCTCAAAGGGATCCTTTCATGCAATCTGACAAGCAGCAATCGAAAAGGACAAAAAAAAATGTCAAGGTGTGCACTGTGCTTGAGGGAGAATATTAGAAGGGTCTCATGCAGGTGACAGATCCAAATACTGAATCACAGGCCTAGAGTGCAGTAATGCGCTCGGAGCAAAGCAGACCAGAGCGCTAATATGAAAAGACATTTCCCAGCTTGTTTGCTCTTATAGACACTGTACTTCAAGCCACCACAGGCCTCAGCAAAGCACTGGGAATCACACATACTGACAGGCAAACAGCCAACTTGCTGAGGCGTTGTAACAATTAGCAGCAAATGGTAAATCAAAAGGACTAGACCTCACTATACAACATGCACATGTATATATAGCACACAATCTTAAATAGCTACTAACTTAGAAAGGCTTTAAATAGCTTTTGTGATACCAGTCCATTGTAATGCAGTACAGAAGTTACATGATATATAGAATCCATCGGGATGTATATTTCTGTTCTTAAACATAGTGGGCCTCATTTATCAATCTAACGTAGAAACGAGCACAGATCTGCGCACAAATCAACTTACGACAGAGTTCACGTGTGATTCATGAAACATTGGTAAAACAATCGTCATTTGAATATCACGCCCCTAAAAACACCCTGGTTTAGAAGCCTCACCCCTAGAGTTTACGACACGGAGAAACGAAACCCGGCCAAAAAGAGGAAGTAATCTCGTGAAAGAGAAATTGATCTTACTCCAAAAACACCCGTTAACCTTGTAGGCCTAATTGCAAATAGTGGCATTCATTATAAACTGCATACAAATGTCAAGCAAAACTGAAACGGCATTGGGCTCACGAGCCTGCCCTTATACCACAAATGTATCCATTTTTGCCATATTTGTAACATTTGTTTAAAATCCTTCACATGTGCAAAAATGTTTGTTTGGGCGCTGCACGCTGATTTTACAGCGGACCTTTTAAAATAAACAGTGTTACTTTTATGTTTGGTTGACTGCATTTGAGTTTGATGATGAATGGCTGAAATGTCAAGCAACGCTAGAACTAATGTTGTTTGTGTGTGCGTGAGGCGCCTGTGCGATCAGATGGATTAAATCAAATAAAGATATAAAGAAAATAAATTAAATGCATTAGTGTCACAAAAACGAGCGTAGCCTATACTTATTGCACAGTTTTTTTTTTCTTTTGTTAATATTTTAATTATATTATAGCCTATTATATATTTTGTGTTATCCTATTGATTTTATTCCTTTTATAGACTTAATTTCTGTTTTTCTCCTTTCACAGAAGCGCTGCAGGTGCATGATGTGACGATTGAATCCTCACGGTCTTGTTTATGCTGCTTTTCGCGCATATAAAGCTAAAGCCCTGTACAAAACAACAACAAAACAAAACATTCTAATCTTACTGGTTAACGATCGACTAATGAGCTTCGTTTGACGGTCAGGAATATAAAAATGTCAATCTACAATTCTCCACCGTATTTACTATGCTGTGCGCAAGTTCAAGTAACTCAAAAACTTGCGTACACGAGCTGAGACCAGACGTGAGATTTGATCGTAGCCACCGCTCACGTCCATATTGATATATTCCAAGTTTTGCGTTGAAACGACCGTACGCCCAATTTTCTGTCGTACGTTCGTTTCGTAAATGAGGCCCAGTAACTTTAACACCATGATGTTAAGAGGATTTGTCACAGTAAGTGACCGCAGAGACCACAAAGTGAGGATGCTGCAAATCTCCCATAAATCCTTGCACTTCAGTTCTCGCATACCCTTTTCCTAAAGGAAGCATACGAGTTTTGCTAAACATTAGATTCTTGAGCGTGTCATTGCAGATATGTTATGTCTCTATTCTGATGTGAAGGGATTAAGATTTCATCTCTTGACGATGTGACATTTTACTGCTCAACCAAAGGCCTCTCATTCACAATATTAAACATCCTGCCAAAGAGAAAAATGGTCACACATGAAAGCACATCTGCTTTAGCTCTCATTTATCTGAGTTTAAAGAACCCTGGAATTTAACAGCTCAGGTTTCACTCGAAATATAAGCATACATTTGCAAGAAAAAGCTTGCGAAGCTTTTGTATTTACCTGTACTTCTGCATTAATAATACATTAAAATGTGCACTGCTGTCAAACCAAGTTAAAATAACAGACAAACACAATCTACTTATACTTGTATTTGCCAATACTGTAAACATTGTTTAAACATTTAAAGACCATACTGTGTAAAATGTGAACCTTGCATTAATAACTGACTGTTAAATCCACTTTAGAAGTAATAGCTTCCATCCATTAACACTATAGTTTGGAAATCCCTTTAAAATGATTTAGCTATTTGAACTATTTCTTTAACTCTTCAGTTCATATCTGGTGTTCTTTGTGTTAAACACTTTCTTCAGCTCATGACACAGCATAGTGCATCAATAGAACTGATGTCTGGACTGAGAGCAGTTTCTTCTGTGAAAGCAGTTCCAGTGGTGAATTACTTCTGTATTGAGTCTACGTCTTCTTGTATCACCGAGCTTCTGGTGATGAATGGCTACCCTGATATTATCATCCTCCTCTCACCATGCTTCACAGCTGGAATCAAGTTTTAGTTTCAGGCTGCAGTACTTCAAACATTATGCTGTGCATTTCTGCAACTCCTGCAGTTCTTTTTTCAGCTGCATTTCACACTGTCTTCTTGTTGTGATGTTTGCAGGATGGCAACTCCTTGAAAGATTAGTAACAGCGCTGTATGTCTTCCACTTGCAGACTGTGGATTAATGAACACCCAGAAATGCTTCTACAGCTTTCAAGCTTCTAACGTGCAATATTTATTACGATCAGGACATAGGAAGAACCTTTTCTCGATTCTGTCAATAATCAAATGTTTTTAGTAAGTAGTCCACAAATCCATATCAATATCAAGTTATAGACAAGTAGTTCAAATGTTTGTTACTTATTGAAGCAGATTGTGTTTGTCAGCATTTTTACGTATAGGTAATGCAAATAATTCCAATGATAATTCAAACTTCTCTTTGCAACTGCAGTATCATATAAAAGTTTCCCAAATACTTAAAATTTAAGAACTTAAGATTTTTTTTAGTATTTGAATGTAATTATGCTCACCAATTCTACATGTATTTAATCAAAAATACAGTAAACCGTAATTTTGTGAAATATGACAATTTAAATTTTTATATATTTGATAATGTAATTTAGTCATATGATGGCAAAGCTGTCTTCAATGTCACACGATTCTTCAAAAATCATTCTAATATGCTGATTTAGTGCTCATGAAAGATTTCCTGTTCTTATCAATGTTGAAAACACTTTTGCAACTTAATATTTTTTATCATTTTCTTTAATGAACAGAAAGATCAGATGTATTTACTGTCGCTTTTGATCAATTTAAAGCATTAATTTCTTTAATCTTACTGACCCCAAACGGCAATGCATGTTCTGCAGAATTTAAAGGGGTCATATGATGCGATTTCAATTTTTCCTTTCTCTTTGGAGTGTTACAAGCTCTTGGTGCATAAAGAAGATCTGTAAAGTTGCAAAGACTACAGTCTCAAATCCAAAGAGATATTCTTTATAAAAGTTAAGAGTCAACTACGCCTACCTAAAACGGTTCGTTCTAACATGCCCCCACGTTTACGTCACGATGTGGGAAGATTTGCATAACGCCGCCCAAATGTTCACGCAAAGAAAGAAGGCGTAACTTTTAT
>NW_015541011.1:589921-590165 GCF_001515605.1 Sinocyclocheilus anshuiensis | reverse complement strand
ATAGCGTCCTCTTTTGGAAGACCAAACAAAGTAGTTTCGCTTTCACAACGAAGCACACAGCGTCTTCAGGACATGGCAAAAATAGCAAAAATACTACAGCGAGAATAAAAGCTACGCCTTCTTTCTTTGCGTGAACATTTGGGCCAAATCTTCCAAATCTTCCCACATCGTGACGTCGACATGTGGGGGCATGTTAGAACGAGCCGTTTTAGGTAGGCGTGGTTGACTCTTAACTTTTATAAAG
>NW_015541011.1:559173-589565 GCF_001515605.1 Sinocyclocheilus anshuiensis | reverse complement strand
GTGAAAAAAAAAAAAAAAAACAACAACAATAGCGTTACCACTCTAATATGTCTTGCACTATCCGTGCGTGCAAAGGTTCTGCGCGATCCTCTTGTTCAATATTCTCTGGGTCTGATTCCGGCTCAAATTGATATGGCAATATTGACATCCTTAACTAAACTTGCTGCTTTGGCAAGGGGCGGGGCTGTACTGAAACACCGTCTAAGCTGTTCGCCAATCACAACGCACTGGAACAGCTAACCAATCACATCACATTTCGTTTTTCGGAAGGCGGGCCTTCATCAAACCTAGAACTAATTGAGCCGTTTGTGCCAGGATGGGGAGAAAGTCACGAAGTGTAGACATTGTGAAAGATTCTTTGTGCATATGTTCATTGTGTTATAACAGAGCTTTATGAGATAGTGATGAACTGAGATGTCAGCTTTTAGAGATAATAAAGGAAGTGCTGCTCGCATTCTGCCATGCCAAACCATGCACGCAGCAGCCCATGCTTGCTTTTCTGTTAAAAATAACAGTGGTTTGTGAATGTTGATGCTTAGCCTAAATAACAAATATTTTATCGGGAGCATTTATGCTGGGATGTTGTGGATCATAGGAGATGTTACAGAACCATTTAATGTAAATTTCTTTGATGTGCTGAAAAAACATCTATATAGATTACTTTTATGCGGGTTTTTGCGGGCGGGAGAGGGACAAAAAATGAATGTCGCGGGCGGGAGCGGGACCAGATAAGATATTTTTCTGCGGGAGTGGGCGTGGGAACAAATCTTGTGGGAGTGGGACTGAAAAATCCGTCCCGCGCAGGTCTCTACTTCACACCTCAAAGAGCTTTTTAAGCTTGACAACAAACACCACCGCAGCAACACCAACAGAAATTCCATTACCTGCCTCTTTCTATTCTAACCCACCTAATCCGATTTCATCAAAACAAAGCAGAAATAAAATACATCTTACTGAAAAAGGTCTTCAGTAAAACCTAATAATAAAAAAAATCAATCTGGTGCACAAACAAACACACATTAGACTTTACCTAAAGCTGTGGCGGGCACTGCATAAGATGGCGAAGTCATGGGCAAAGGTGATGCCCGCAGCTGGTCCTGCTGCCCCGTGAGGGCTGGGTAAAGGGGCAGCACGCCCAGGGCCTTTCCCAGCATACGAGGCCCCAAACTCAGCACCCGAACCTTTACATCCCGATAGCAGTGGTTGATCATGCGCAGGTGGACATTCACCCGGGTGGTGATGCGGATTAGGCACTTCACCATGTTTATCTCCAAAAAGTGAACGTCTGCAGCTGCCGAACTTCTTCAGAGAGCATGTGAACAAGTATAAACCCTGTTACTGGTGCCCTACTTCCACCGTGGGCTGCTGGGTAAAAGCTTGACTATGCTGGTAAACGGCAGAGTAGGCACCCAAGACAGTGGTGGCAAATCCTACCCCACCCAGGCCTCTTGCCTCCTTCCCTCCTCCAACAGCCAGTGACTTAAATGGCGAAAAAGGTCCTGTCTATTTTCAGATGAGGGTATTAATACTCCATGAAGACTCACAGTCAGCACATGTAGGATAGTTGACTTATCCTCCCCAGCTCTCTGAGCCGATCGCACAACAGACAAGAGCTCCTCACAACATCTTACGATGGTCTTTTCTGTGTTGAATCACAGTTTCAGAGAGGATATAGTGACCAGAGACTTAACTACACTGTCTATGTATAGTGTACTCATGTTAAGAGTGGGCAGTGCTCTGTTGTGATGCTAGTCTACTGTAACAGTCGGGCTCATTAGATGAGACCCAGAATGAAGGGGTGGGCAGACACTGGTAAGCCTGGGATGGGTGGGTCAAGATGGCACAGCTGGTGACACATCGAAGTGTTAGTACTGACTGTTAACAGCTGGCACAGAAATAGAGTGGTGTGACTGACAGGAGCACCTGCATCTCCACTCCTCTAAGTGACGGCCGGTTCAGCCTCATATTACAGCATTCGGTCAACTTTGGTGAGGGCATATGTGCGTAGTGTGTAAAAAAAATAAAAAATGATATATATATATATATATATATATATATACACGTACATGCATAATAAAAATATCTAAAGCTACAAAAACATGCTAAAATATTCCCTACAATAACTTTCATTAGAGTGTTATCCTAAAGTTTTCACGACTTCTTCAGTGCCTTTATATTGTCTTAATGGCATAAATTGCCCTCTTTTTAAAAATTATAAGTAGCTATATTACAAGTTGGCTGTTTTCTACAGCATTTTGATGATATTACAAACCATTGAGTGCTTTGACATGTAGTGCTCTGTCTGTGGTTTCAGAGTTTCAGCGTAGAGCTGAACTCAGGTTAATGGGTTGAACTGGACTCTCACCTTCCATGATGGATATGTGTACGGCTCTCCGGCGGGTCCGCGGGACACTGCTCAGCCGCGGCCCATGCGTGATGGATGGACAGCTTCTGCTGGGCACCAAGCCAGCCCTGTGACCACATACACACTCAGTACTGTATCAACACACCCATTTATCACATTACAGTACATCCTATAACTACAGACATCAGTCAGTCTTACTGGACATGCATGCATGCATACAAAAAAGATGCCACCAAAAGAATGTGACCCACTGTAAGCAATTATACAGTTAATAAAATTGCAGTGTGAGCAATTATACAGTTAACTGATGGGCACTCATGCATACCTGTGTATTTCTGGAGGTTCCCGTTTAATTTTTGCACTCTGTTCCATTACCTCTTTGGCTACTCTTCCACTGAAATGAAACAAAAACAACTGGCGTGTCCAGTTCCCCTTGCTAGAGTGAAATATTTTGGCATAATTTCCCTTATCAAACTAAATACCCATAAATATGCAACTGAAAAGATGCATAAAGACCTCTTTAAGTGGACCAAAACAAACCTTGTTCTTTATTTATACTGTAACCAAAAACTACAATTTATATATTATATTATATTATATTCAATGGAAAAATAGTTTCCATTGTTATACAGATGATACTCAACTATATACTTCAACAAGACCAGATGAAACTTCTAAATGATCTAAGCTAACAGAGTGTGTTCAAATTTAAAAGATTGGGATGATACTCAACTATATATCTCAACGAGACCAGATGAAACTTCTAAATTATCTAAGCTAACAGAGTGTGTTAAACATTTAAAAGATTGGATGACCAATAATTTTCTCCTATTAAATTCGGATAAGACAGAGATATTACTTATTGGACCAAAAAAAAACAGTACACAGAATCTCTTGGATTATAATTTGCATCTAGACGGATGCACTGTATGGAGGACGAGAAATGACTTAAGTATAAATAAATAAATAAATGAATAAATACGTAAATGCAGAATGAAATAAATAAATAAATGTAGAAATACATAAATGAATAAATAAATATATGAAGAAATAAATATAGAAATACATAAATAAATGTAGAAATACATAAGTACATAAATAAATAATTAATTAAATGCTGAAATGTAGAAATACATAAATGAATAAATAAATAATTAAATGCTTAAATAAATAAATGCAGATATGCATAAATGAATGAATGCATAAATAAATAATTTTGTCAAAACTGTCATTTTTAATTGTGCTATTTTTGTACCATTTGTGTTATACTACATTTTTTTTCTACATTCATTTATGTATTTATACATTAACATGCATTTCTGCTTTTATTTATTTTTACATTTATTTATGCATTCCTACATTTCTACATTTATTTATTTCTGTATTTCTGTGTCCGTATGTTAATAAGGTAGGCGGTCCTAACCTCTCTCAATGCAGGATTGGTCAATTAGGCAAACCAGTCAGATCAACCGTCAAGACGAGATAGTTAGCCTTCTAACTATGGCTTCGAATGGGAGACCACTTGCTGAATCTTCATGCTCACTTGAACACTTGGGCCAAATACAGGAAATACGTCATATAAGTAGTCAAGTGGTCAAGTGCAAAGACCGCAAGTGTGGGTATTTGGACAAGGCTATTGTTAGAATTCTAACTATCTGGTCTTGACGGTTGATCTGACTGGTTTGCCTAATTGACCAATCCTGCATTGAGGGAGGTTAGGACCGCCTACCTTATTAACATACGGACACAGAAATACAGAAATAAATAAATGTAGGAATGCATACATAAATGTAAAAATAAATAACTGTATAAATACATAAATAAATGTAGAAAAAAAATGTAGTATAACACAAATGGTACAAAAATAGCACAATTAAAAATGACAGTTTTGACAAAATTATTTATTTATGCATTCATTCATTTATGCATATCTGCATTTATTTATTTAAGCATTTAATTATTTATTTATTCATATTTATTCGTATTTCTACATTTATTTCAGCATTTAATTAATTATTTATGTACTTATGTATTTCTACATTTATTTATGTATTTCTATATTTATTTCTTCATATATTTATTTATTCATTTATTTATTTATTTATACTTAAGTCATTTCTCGTCCTCCATAGTACTGTTACTTCTTCCATAGTCATCATATCAACTTGTCTTTTCAAAATCACATTTCACATGTTACAAAAACAGCATTCTTCCATTTTAGAAACATTGCCAAGCTACGAAACATGTTACCTGTTTCTGATGCAGAAAAGCTAGTTCATGCATTCATGACCTCTAGACTGGACTATTGTATTGCACTGCTAGGTGGTTGTCCTGCATCTTCAATAAACAAGCTACAGGTAGTCCAAAATGCAGCGGCTAGAGTCCTTACCAGGTCAAGAAAATATGATCATATTACCCCAATTTTACAGTCTCTGCACTGGCTACCTATTAAGTTCTGTATTTGGCTCCCAAACTCTGGAATAGACTTCCTGATAACGTTCGGGGTTCAGATACACTCTCTCTGTTTAAATCTATATTAAAGAAACATCTCTTTAGCCAAGCATTCACATAATGTATCTCATAACCTTGTACTTCAATTATATCTGATCAAATGCACATTATCATTCTTTGCTTGGTTTGAACACGTTATCGTGTTTTACTTGGTTTGAACAGCAGCTATGCTAATATTTCTCTATTTGCTTCTCCGTTTCTGCCACGGGATGGGCATCCTGAGGTAACTAGAAATTACACAAGCTTCAGTCTGGATCCAGCCCTTACAAAGATCTGAGATGACTGAACACCTGAGAAGAGATGATGCCAACCCTTCCGAGGACCTCAGATGACGACAACCCTGAACCAACATACAAAACTACCAAATTTTGCCATAAGTTTGATCGCGACATATAATCATTGCTGTTAATAGTGTTTGTTTGAATACATGTCATTAACTAACTGCATGATTTTTACTGTGCATTTCTGCCATATGGACATCACCTTGACAGTCACCACTGATAAGCTACTGTATATTGTATAAATTTGTATCATGAAAAGCGCTATAAAAAAGTAGTATCTAAAATTCTCTTTGCATTTATACTGTAACCAAAAACTATTATATCAAAAATATATCTAAAACAAATATCTAAAATTCTCTTTGCATTTGTACTGTAACCAAAAACTATTTTATTATATTATATCAGAAATATCTCAAATATATCTAAAGCAAATATCAAAAATTCTCTTTGCATTTATACTGTAACCAAAAGCTATTTTATTATATTATATCAGAAATATCTAAAATATATCTAAAACAAATATCTAAAATTCTCTTTGCATTTGTACTGTAACCAAAAACTATTTTATTATATTATATTATATCAGAAATATCTAAAATATATCTAAAGCAAATATCAAAAATTCTCTTTGCATTTATACTGTAACCAAAAGCTATTATATTATATTATATCAGAAATATCTAAAATATATCTAAAACAAATATCTAAAATTCTCCTTGCATTTATACTGTAACCAAAAACTACATTATTATATTATATTATATTATATTATATTATATTATATTATATTATACCACAAATAGTTGCACAACCATGCTAAAATATTCACTAACTGGAAATACGTTACAGGTCACTCGTTCCAGTAGCAGGCAGATGAGCAAAACTACCTGCATACGGTCTATATACGGCTGGTGGTGGGTGTTATTTTCAGACCCTGGTTGAGGCTGACCAGATTCATCTAAAAACCAACCAAAAGAAAACAGCTCAGCCATTGAGGATAAAACAGCCACATTTCCAGTCACGTTCAAACCATTGGCATTTTGGTGGGAATTGTGATCCCTGTGACTGTGAGAGATGGTGACCGCTGCTACTAGAGTACATGAAGCTCAAGAATTAGATTAACCTTATTGAGTCCCCTCTCTTAACTCAATCTCTGCCTCTCAGGCTGTGGCTGAACTACTTCTCTTTAAACAAAAACTCTCAATGGAGTCCTTCAATGCCTTAAAATCCTGCCTGTCTCCTTACATAGGAGTGAGAAAATAACTGTTATCAATTTCCTAATGAGGTGTTTGAGCCTGAGAGCCCACTATAATAATTGATCGTGCTGTTTGTTTAATTGCCCTGATGGCTCCATTCATCAATTACAATTACAGTTACAATTGCCGTTATTAAGTAAACATCTGTGTTTAAAAGGTGGCCTGTGTGAACAGCTCCATCAGCAGGTTGTGGTGCATTGGCTCCAAAGCAAGTCACCTCTATGTGTCCGTGATGAGGACAGCAGGCTGTTTTTGGAGCAGGGACCCCTGAGGCTGTGGCGGTCCATCGGCAGTGACCCGTGCTGTGTCTGTCTGTCTGTCCACACTTACCTGTAACGAAAACGACTCCCCTTGAAGAACAGGTTACTGCTGGACACCATACGAACCTGGCTCGACTTCTCCAACCTGACGAGGGGCCGAGAGGAATGATTAATCTCTAAAAATGCCCATTTGTGACCCTGGACCACAAAGCCAGTCATAAGGTTAAACCCCTGAGGCTGTGGCGGTCCATCGGCAGTGACCCGTGCTGTGTCTGTCTGTCTGTCCACACTTACCTGTAACGAAAACGACTCCCCTTGAAGAACAGGTTACTGCTGGACACCATACGAACCTGGCTCGACTTCTCCAACCTGACGAGGGGCCGAGAGGAATGATTAATCTCTAAAAATGCCCATTTGTGACCCTGGACCACAAAACCAGTCATAAGGTTAAATTTCTCGAAATTTAGATTTATACATCATCTGAAAGCTGAATAAATAAGCTTTCCATTGATGTATGGTATATTTGTTAGGATAGGACGATATTTGGCCGAGATACAACTATTTGAAAATCTGAAAATACTGAGAAAATCGCCTTTAAAACTGTCCAAATTAAGTTCTTAGCAATGCATATTACTAATCAAAAATTAAGTTTTGATATATTTACGGTAGGACATTTACAAAATATCATCATGGAACATGACATATCCTAATGATTTTTGGCATAAAAGAAAAATCTATCATTTTGACCCATACAATGTTTTTTTGGCTATTGCTAAAAATATACCCCAGCGACTTGAGACTGGTTTTGTGGTCCAGGGTCACATTTGTGAAAAACAAAAAGTCAAACAAAATAGCTAACACAACTCACTATTTCTAAACTACACAGTTTGAGTTAAGAATAAATTCTCTTTTAACTCTTTTAAGCAAAAATATGACATTGCTGTCATCAATTGTTCAAACTTTCTAATATTCTTTAGTTATTTTTGCACAAACAAGTATTTGGGGTTCAAGATACAGATACCATAAAAAACATCACTCCAGTAGAAGTATACATACTCCAACTTTATTTGAGTAAAAATAACAAAAGTACTTGGTTATGAATGTACCCAAGTATTAAAAGTAAAAAGTACTGTACCAATTCAACAGGTTTATTGAAAAGAATCATCACAAATCAGACATTGCTATCGCGTGGTGAAATATTAAAGTATGTTGTTAGGCTTTAAAATGTAGTGAAGTACAAGTTTCCCAAAATAAAAAAGATACTTGATACAAATACAGATAGAAAAATGTACATAAGTACAGTAACCAAGTAAACATTTTGTTCATCACTGGTTATATTATGGCAAATCTGCAACTAGATATCTGTGAAAAACACGTTTCTATGATTGGTGTTCTATGGTCGACTATATTAGCTATTTATGAAAGAAATGCTGAAAGTTTATTTACAAATGTTAAAATTTAAATAAAATTTAATTGATGTGTGGACTCATGTTTGTGTATATTACCTACAATGCATGACTTCAAATACCAGAATTTCTTCAAATTTCCAATATAAATTTTACAATCTTGTTTTTAACTAAAAATTACATAAATCTGGCATTTGTGCAAAAAAACTGCTTTACATTTATCAATTGTTATGAAAAATCTTATTTCTTAGTTTGCATTCATGAACTTCCAAATTAAGAAATAAAATTACCTAAATGTGATGAACTACTTTTCAATTGTATTTAATTAAACTCAGTTGTATTTAATTGTTTTTTTTATATATTTTAAGTATTTTAATTAGTCTTTAAAAAATAAATATATAATTAAAAGTACTTCATGTAAATTTGTTGAACTCCAAGCAAAACAACCGTATATCACATTACAGTTAAATAAAATTACTGCAACATTTTTCATAAATCAGATTTTGTGATATCACCTACTGTACCCCACTGACATGCTAAAAGAAGTTTTATTTCTAAAGCTAGGACATATATTCTAACCTTCCTAGTGACTGAAACCTCAGGCAGAGCTTGAGTGTTCTGACTCAGACGGTCTCTGGTGAACATTTGATTCAGGCTTTTCATCACCAGGTGTGGAATTTCCTTCCCCAAAGACAGCCTTTATGTGAATCATAAAACCCACTTTTCAATTATCATCTGCCTTCACCTGCCACAAGTTCTCCTTCTCTAGGAGACTTTAACTACAGCTACAAATTTCTCTTTGCCCCAGCGGAATGAATTCAGTCAGACTTAGAATACGATGCAGATTCAGTTTTGATAAGGCGCCTTGCCAAATCAGTGATTACACCATTCCCTTCACCTAAATTGAGCTTTCCCACACTTCATGATGAGTCCTGAAACAGACTTTCGTTCCAAAGATGTTGCCTCAGTCAGCCAAAATCGTTCATCATAAAACAGAGACAAAAACCAGCGGTGGCTCGCAGTGTTGTGAAACAAACACAGTGTTGTGCGTAACACTGCGGTCTGCCTTGAGCTGTACTGTCACTATAAAAACGTCCAATGCTGAGGCCAAGGACATGTACAATCAACCGTGACTGAAATGGGCACGGACATCCCTCCGGAGGAGCTAGCAGAACGCATCTCTCATTGCTCACGCAGTAAAGGTCATTCTCAACACGTGGCTGTTCCATTAGATGACCCCCGCGAGGTAAAAACAGTGACGGCATCTAGACGTAGGTATCCAGACGACACTTGCAGAAGGGTCTTGCATTATTAAAGCCCTATTCGGACAGGACTAGTTTTCCAGTTTGTCATTAGAGAAATGTGTGTTTCACAGACGTACTTTGCGATTTTAATCCTGTCCGAACCTGCCAAGTCTGTGTTTTTCTTACACGACCTCTAATAATTCCAGAGCAAATTACCTACTGTTTTTCAAGAGCCAGATCACGTAAACTGTTAAGTCTGGCTACTGTAATATCAACGTCAGGTAAGATTACTCACCTTCATTTCTGCACTCATTTACATAATATTTTAATTACATACGGTATGTATCCTTACTAAAATTAAACATGGTTGTTGTAGTTGATGTTATAGTTTATGACTATACGCAATGCATGCATACAGAGCATGTGATCTCTGCTACGCCCAGATGTACAAAACAGACCCTCCCATTTCTGTAATAAACATGGAGATGTTAGTCCCGTCCGAATCGATACGTGGAATCATGGATGTCAGGTGATAAGATCTGTAACTCAAGCGTCATTTAGAAAATTAGTCCCGTCCGAATAGGGCTTTAGTCAGCTTATTTACCAGTCTTAAATATCATGCTCTGGGGAGATGAAATGACAGTATTCGCAATTAGGAAGAGCTAAAAAGGGACAAATTATTTCTGGAACTTGTTTATTGTGCAGTTGCCCTTTAAGAAGCATCTCACCTGTCTAACCAAACAAATATATGTGTCTCGAAAAAAGCAGGAGTGAAAAAACTCACTTGTAGAAGGCTTGATTTTCAACACCGCATTTCCAAAGGTGCTTGCAGGCCTCTGGAGTTGGTGCGAAGAATGTCAAGATGATCTTTTTGTCCTGTGCATAACAAGAAGTCATTAAACGTGCACTATTGCAGCACTGTCGTTGAAGGGAATTATTAAAGTTTCACAGACTGTGTCATTATCATAAGACAATTTGGTATATTGTAATTTTCTTCGACTTCACCAATGTTGGAGTAATTAATGTTCTCACCTCCTTCTGATTTGCATATATATGGAATGTCTTTCCTTCAAACTTCAGCTTGGTCACCTCGTGCCTGTTCAAGTGGAAGAAGAATACATATATTAGGTTATTATAATGTATATAAACTCAGAATGTTTATAATGTATATATAATATATAAATGCTATAAAAAATCAATATTATGTGGTTGTATAACTGTAAATTATGTAACTATAATATAATGATTATGAACAGAGAGAGATTACATGAATAATACATAAAAAATGATGTGATTTTTAATGTAACATCACTGACCATGTTGTTCTATCTATCTTTCTATCTATACATACATACATACACATATATATATATATATATAATAACACACACACATACTACTTATAGACAATGCTATTACAGTAAACAATTATCATGCATTATTCATGAAGTCTCATTCCAAAATGCATTAAATCAATTTAAGTTGACAAAATGTTTACAAACTGAATTACATGAGCTCATTATATTAATTAAAACGAACAAGCCATTTTTTCCAGTGCATCATGAAAAACTCTATAAATATATAGTATTCTGTTTTTGTTGTTTTTTCTCACAAATAAACACAAAGATGAAATAATTGCACTCTTTCTTCACTCTTACTTTATCTGTGAAGCATACATGCACTACAGCTTGAACCACATATAACGAGACCCTGAGACAAAGGACAGGCAGAACAATGGTTCAGTATTTTATGCATTTCTCTTTTCTTTGTATGGCCAGGCCTCACAGACTTGTTGTGTCCAGATGACTTCAAACATGCCCTCTGGATGGAGAGCAGGTGAAGGATAATTGGACACCTGTCTGCTCTAATGGCTCAGAAAGAGGCAGATGGCCGGGCCCTTTTGGCTGGGAACGTATAATACAATATAATAAAACCAGCTGTGACTTGTATACCCAGAGCCCGTCGCTAGGCGAGAATGACTCATTATTTTCAGCTTCACGATGCATGCATGCATGTCTGTGTTTACTCAGCCCCGAATACATCAATAGAAGTTCAGTAGGGAAAAGAGGCAAGTATTAGTCACTCACCACTTGAGGAAATTGACTCTCTTGTTCCCCTGAAGCACGACAAAACCGAACGGAGTGAAGGCGAGGAAAGCCGGGTTACCAGATACATCCTGTCATGAAGAGCGACAGAGGAGGACCACGTCACCTTCGTTTCTCAACAAGCAGACATTGAGTAGGAAGACTCGATACAGCACAGTACAGCAAGTGATCATAACAACAGAACCTTCATACTTTTGTTTTCAGGGTTACTTTATCTGACGTTCAGCAGCAAAATGGGTAGTCTTGGGCTTTTACTTGAGATTATACTGGCAATAGACGTTTCACAAACGAGTAAAAAAAAAAAAAAAACCTCACTGAAAGAACTAAGCGATATAGAGGATACTTTTTAGTACATTATTGTAATGGCCTTGATTCAAGCTGCAATTATCCCACTCATTATCCATAAATCTGCAGAATATATACATGGGTCAAAGACGTTAAGATGTTAGAAATTTACAAAAGTGATTTTATGTCCATAGAAAGCACATTAAATGCAAGTAAAATGTCTACATTTAAGGTTTCAAATAAGTTTTTGAAGAATAAAATGTCAAAATTTGGTTTAAATAATGTTCCATTGTCATTCAGTGTAACACTTATAGTTATGTAAAAATTCAAACAACATGCTTATTCTGACGTGTACATATTAAAATATATAAAAGAATAAGTGAGCATATTAAATTTTATTGGGTTTTAAATAAGAAAAAATTCTTACTGACAAATGGGCAAAACCTAGGATAGTGGCAAATTTTAAAAATGTAAAATAACAATTAATTAGTATTTGGGTCGAAAGTAATTAGTATTTTAATATGTCATAAATTGATTTTTATTGGAAATATGCCTGACAAGATTGTTACACTGAATGGCATTTTAGTGGGTGTCTTCTGTAAATCAGGGAAAAATGTATGATATTTTTGTTTTTGCTCAGAAAAACAAAAACAAAAATACAATTACATGAAACAGAAAACTTTTTTTTTTGTTTGGAAAAACAACAACAATTTAAAGCAGTATTGTTTTTATGCTTAAAACCTTTTTCGTCTTTGACCCACATACAAAGATTTAATGAAATCAACCACAGCATATATCAGTGGTTTTATACATGACATAATACATAAAACTACTGACTATAAATTCATGAACTAAATTAAGTCTGTGGCTATAAGCATTCATATATATGTTTGATGCTAAAAAAAAATTGTATATACACTGATGGTCAAAAGTTTGCAGTGGTAAGATTTTTGTCATGTTTCTGAAAGAAGTCTCTTATGCTCAATAAGTTGCTCATTTATTTGACTATTTATTAAGGCACACACACAAAAATGCAATCTTGTGCAATATTATTACATTTTGAAAAAAACTGTTTCTGTTTCAACATACTTTCAAATGTAATTTATTCCTGTGATGGCAAAGCTACATTTTCAGCAGCCATGACTTCAGTCTTCGAGATTACATCATCTTTCAGAAATCATTCAAATGTGCTGATTTGTAAATAAGAACACAATTCTTATTTACTATCAGTGTTGAAAACCGTTATGCTGCTTAAAATTTGGTGGAAACTGTGATAAAAACAACAAAAGAACAGCATTTATTTGAAATAGCAGTCCTTTGTAACAATGTCTTTATTGTGACTTTTAATCATTCAATCTCTCTTAAAGGGGTCATATGATGCGATTTCAATTTTTCCTTTCTCTTTGGAGTGTTACAAGCTCTTGGTGCATAAAGAAGATCTGTAAAGTTGCAAAGACTAAAGTCTCAAATCCAAAGAGATATTCTTTATAAAAGTTAAGAGTCAACCACGCCTACCTAAAACGCCTCGCTCTAACCCGCCCCACATGTCTACGTCACGATGTGGGAAGATTTGAATAACGTTTTGCCAAATGTTCACGCAAAGAAAGAAGGCGTAACTTTTATTCTCGCTGTAGTATTGTTGTTGCCTCCGCCGCCATGTCGTGAAGACGCTGTGCGTTTCGTTGTGAAAGCAAAACTACTTTGTTTGGTCTTCCAAAAGAGGACGATATCTGCTTCGTCATGCCTGGAGCTGATCCGTGCTGGTCGCTGAGGAAATACATCAACTTCGCGCTGTGGATTGCCGGATCGGCTTTCACCGTGGACGGTGCACCGCGTAAAAAGACAGTATAAGTCATTATAATCCGTAATTATGTCCCCACTGGATGCAACAAATGCCTCGTTTATAATGGGTTTTCATGTTTTTGTCTCGTCACTCCGGCCGGACAGGGCATCACAGTATGGTAAGGGGCGTAACATTTCCGTCACACACTTGAGGTATTCAGCCAATCACAACGCTCTGGATAGCTGGCCAATCAGAGCACACCTCGCTTTTCAGACCGATGAGCTTTGTAAAAATCGACGCGTTTCAGAAAGGTGGGGCATAGAGGAGAAACAATAATGTACATTGTGAGGAAAATAATGTGGTTTTTGAACCTTAAACCACATAAACACATTTCATTACACCAAATACACAAAATAATGTTCTTTTAAGCAACATCATATGACCCCTTTAAGGATTGTGAGTAATGAAGTACATCACCAGGAATTAATTTTTTTAGTTTTTTCATGAAAGTCATGAAATTGTACTGTCTGACATGACTTCTAGAGACTTGCAGCATCTGAATGGGAATCTTTTCTGTGTTTCCTGAACATTCTGACATTATGAAAGGGCTCTTGGTTCATAAAAGTTTGAGAAATTTTTACACAATATCTTTTGGATGCCATCTGTAAATGCGTCAGATAGAGCCAGCTAACCTTGCACGGATGAGGATCCACACCATATGTTTCAAGCATTTGTGCTTTCTGCAGGAACTTCAGCTCCGCTGTTTCTGGAGTTTGACCTCTGCAAAGCAACACATTAAAACACCGTCTGTGTCATTCAATGGTGAAACGACCACAGCAACAGCATAGCAGAGTCACCAATTACATTTCAGGACTAATACACTGGTGCCATTGGTATTGGACTGGATCCATATTCTTAGTGGTTTTTGTACTCAACATATCCTGCAAAGTGGAAAATCACTATAACATAAAAGGAAAAAATTGCATCTGTCTAGAAACATAATGCCAATTTGAATGTCAACAAATGCATCTATTTTGGCACTTTACACCTGAATGACTAGCGGCCACTAAACAGAAAGCAAAACCAAACCAACCAGACGGTTCAAGTATCATCACTCCAGGAAACCTCTTACCAATTCATGTTTTAATCAGCACTGTCCATTCAATGTAATGTAACAAGACCGTCTGGCTTGTATTTCAACACAAATCAGAGAAGAAAAGCAACCCCTAAGACTTAAAGGAAGCGGCTGCTTACAGACTCAAGGATTGATTTACCAGATCATTTTGAAAGATCTAAATAAGCAGCCTCTACATTTCCAACATAATTTCCACAATAACACTGATAGGACGGCTCTCAACACAGAACAGTAACACCACCAGAGGGCAGCAGTAATCATGCTCCTATTTGGTGGATCATCAAGTTTGGTGTGACCGTAGCTTCCTAAAAGTCTTATGTTCATGTGTTGTCCATTAAAGAATTGTCAAGAGCTTCTAAAGACAAATTACAACCTTGCAAGTAATTAATAGACTAAATCCAGCACTAAACCCATGATTGTTTGGCAGTTTATCAGCAAGGGCATTCAGTGAGCTAATTGGACTTGCTCATGTAAACATGGAGAGAAAGTGCTGCTTGCTTAGTGGTGGCCTACGGCTTTGACAGCAGATCTGACCAATAACAATGAGGGCCAAGATTTCACACTAATGTTACAGAATTGAACCTTATTGTAAAGTGTTACTGATTTTGTCACACAAAAATATCAGAACAAAGACAAGAAAAAATGTTAAACGAAATAATGAAATTATTTAAATTAGGACATGTACACTACGAAAATCTGTCACTAACCCTCATCACTCACAACAGTGAAGCACAGAAATGTACAAGCAGCAGACAGAAGGGAATTCTTAAGAGACGTTTCCATAATTCCTGAGCCATACGCAATGAACAAGGAGGGGAAAGGTTACACTTACATTAACTCTGTCTTGTGAATCTCTGCAATCCTTCTTTCCAGCTTCTCTGAGTGCTTGGGGAAGAACTGGAACTTGGAGCTGTAGCCCTCTGGATGCTTTCCTGGGTCATAGTCTCCAATCTCAGCTGCAAAGTAGTCATAAAAATCAATCTTTCATCATGCCACCATTCATAGAGTCCAACCTCAGCAGTAAAGCCGACACATAAATCAATCTTTCATCATTCAACCATGTCACTCAGATGCATTTTAGGGCATGTTAACGTGTTGTCTTAATAAACATCCTCTGTTAATGGAAGTGTTGGGAGCCATCTGTTCTCTTTGCAGGTACGATGTGGGGTTTTGTGGCATTTTCAATATGCCGTTTGCTTCTGCACTTGAAACCCATAAGCATCCCTGAGTCCTGACCATTGCTCTGTGCTCTGAGGTAATGGAACAGAGCATCTTTAATTCAAAAGTGTCGTCCAAAGCATGCCCCTGATCAACCTGTCAAAGAACATTACTGTGCATCCTGCCCTCAGAGACGCTATTTTCCCTTCTCATGTGACTGAATCTCAAACATCTCTGTAGATTAGAACTTGATTTGAGTTCATTCATTTATTTATACTAGGTTTCAAAATAATGTTGGAACTTCAAGGAAAAAAGTATGCAAATAAATTTTTTTTTTTTTTTTAAAGATTCCAAAAATGTATATTAGAAATAAATTCGATTTTGAAATTATGCAATAATTAAAATTAAATTATAATTTTGGGTCCTTAGAAGTACATACATGTACAGCATACACCACCATTCTAAAGTCTGGGGGCAGTATGCTCTCCAAAGTTTAATTTATTAGATCAAAAATACAGTAAAAACAGTAATATTGTAAAATGCAATAAAACTACTATTACAATTTAAAATAATTATTTTCTAAATCCATTTGTTTTAAATGTAATTTATTCCTGTGCTAACAAAACAGAATTTTCAGCTGCCTTAATTCCAATCTTTAGTGTCACATGATCCTTCAGAAATTATTCTAATATTCTGATTTGTGGCTCTACAACCATTTCTTATTATTAACAATGTTGAAAACAGTTGGGTTTCTTAATATTTCTGTGGAAACTATGATATATTTCTATTCACCATTTTGTTGAATAAAATAATCTTACTGACCCTAAACTTTTGAATGGTAGTCATCACGCAGCTTTTGTATTAGGTATTAATTTCTATATCTATTTCTATTTCTACTTTACCTTGCAAGATGTAAGCTGCCAACATGGCCGCTTCCGATGTTTTACAGAGGAGACGACCGTGGTACAGATCTCTTTTGATCTGCAGGAAGATGAGATACCTGCAACCAGGATATGGAGTGAGCACATGAAGACAAACATAGTGAGAAAATACCTCATGTATTCCATTGTCCTTCACATTTTTGTTTATGTAAATAAAATGTTAAACACCACAAATACCCATAAATAAGGTAACCAACTCGACCTCATCTTTACACGCAATAGTATCACAGATAACATCTTGGTCAAACCCTTGCATGTCTCAGATCATTATTACTTTTAATTTATATCTACCTTCTGCACCACCAACCCCTCTGCCAGTTTCGTTTAGACGAAACCTAAGGTCTCCTTCTCAACATTCCTCTGTGGTATCATCCTCTCTTCCCACCCCTGCACACTTCGCATCATTAGATGTGAATTGTGCCACAGATATGGTATTTTCTACCCTAACTAGCTGCCTAGACAATATCGGTCCTAATTCCTCCAGACAACACGTGCTACTCCCTCCAACCCCTGGTTAACTGATGTCCCCATAAGCATCGGACTAAACTCAGGGCAGCAGAGAGAAAATGGCGCAAATCAAAATATTCAGCTGATCTCAGTAGGTTATCAGTCACTGCTATCTTTATTTTCCACCAAAGTCTACGCTGCCAAAACTACCTTCTTCCATAACAAGATCAACAGCGCATCAGACACACGCAAACTCTTCAAAACATTCAATACTCTCCTTTGCCCCCCTCCGCCACCTCTTTAACTGCTGACGATTGGAGTCTGTCCTCGCTGCAGCCTGCAGCACGATGACGTAGCTGGACTATATCCACTACGTAGTGGATATTTTACGCGCATGCGCTGTAGGTCTCGAATAAATACATTTTATCATTTTGCAGACACTTTTATCCACAGCGACTTAGTCTAAGTGAAGTCTAACGCAGTACATGTAGCAGGGGTTTTTGACCTACATTACATATCTACACGATGACCTACATTACATTACAATGTAAAAACTTTAATGTCTAAATTAATCTGCAATGTTTTCGTCTATACCGGCAACTATCGCCAGGATGCACATCTATGGCAAGCCGTATTGAAAGAATTACATTTCCACTAGTAAAAATGTTAATTCTTGATATCAACAATTCAATTTTCACTAGTTAAAATGCTAATTCTTGATATCTGTAATTGTATTTTCACTACTTAAATGTCACCATAGGCTGCCATTCAAAATCAATTGAAATGTAATTGCTGATATCAAAAATAGCAATTGTTACTAGTAGAAATTTAATTCCTGATATCAAGAATTAACATTTTAACTAGTACAAATTTAACTGTTGATATCAAGAATTCATATCCTGAGAATGAACAAAAGTCAAAACGGCTTGCCATAGCACATCAGTGCTGTATCCATTATTATAAGGATACAACAAGCACTGTAACATGATTGATATGCAGACGTTGCACTGTAAATCAAAGAAATGTTTTATCAGTTGCTTTTCATACTATCGTCTGATACAACACTCAAAAAAGTCTCCCGAGAGAGAGAGAGAGCACTCTCGTAAGGGAATGGATGGATGTCTTTAGCCATTTATAATTGGTCTATCTATCTCCAGGGATTTCACTTGCATATAACACACAAAAAATAGAAATGGTCATCGTTGTGTTAATATGCCTTGTCCCCGACCGTGTGTGTATTTATTTGTTGGACATGGGATTAACTGTAAAAAACCCGGTATAACCCGGGATAACGGGTCTATCGGTTATACGGAACCCCGACTGACAGGATTGTTTTTCTTCTTTTTATTTTTATAAGGTATAAAAAATATGTCCGCATATTTTAGTAGGCCTATAACTTTTATACTCTGTCACGTATAGCACAGAGAGTGAGAACGAAAAATAATATTTGATTCATGAACGAATTATTGGCAGAACTGACTATCAGAGGAAAAAATAAACACAATAGTTACACCCCATTTTTTTCATAAAGAACAAACTAAATTGTAATTAGTAGGGTTTTATTTCTAAAACAAATCAAACTAATACAAAATAAACATAGCTTGCATACCAAACTCTTTCATTCAAAACTACGCCATCGTTGCTTAAATAAAGTTTGAATACACTACTAGTTTAAAATCAGAGTATAATATAATTTGTGTAAGCCTATGAAACGTACCTATACCTCCTAATTACAGTTTAATTGACATTAAATACTAGCTTCAATGACAGCCCCACTTTGCGCATGCGCATTAAAATCCAATGCTGCACATGCTCGTCAAACATCCAATACGTATTTAATCTGATCCAGCTATGTCATTGTGCTACAGGCTGCAGCGAGGACCTCTTGGACGATTTTGCTAATTACTTCATGAACAAAACCACATCCATCAGCAGTCAGTTCTCACTTCCACTCACCTAGGATCTCTCAGCAAACACGCACACAGCTGACCATCTTCTCCTTCTTTCCTCTTACAGAAGATGATGTCTCTTCTCTCCAGCCACCCTACCACCTGTCTTCTAGACCCAATCCCCTCACACCTGCTACAAGCTATTTCCCCTGCACATCTGCACACATCATCAACACGTCTCTTCTCACAGGCATTTTTCCTACCGTATTTAAGCAGGCTCGGGTAACCCCACTGCTTCAAAAAAACCTACACCTCATTTGTTGAAAGTTACAGGCCCGTGTCTCTCCTCCCTTTCATAGCAAAATCACTTGAACGCATTGTTTTCAACCAAGTGTCTTCCATCCTCTCACAGAACAACCAGCTTGACAATAACCGAACTGGATTTAAAAGTGACCATTCAACTAAAACCGCCTTGCTGTCAGTCATTGAAGCGCTACAGAGTCCAAATCTTCAGTTCTCATTCTCCTAGATCTATCTGCTGCATTTGACACTGTTAATCATCAAATCCTTCTGTCCACCCTCTTATCACTGGGCATCACTGGAACTGCACTCCACTGGTTTGAGTCTTACCTCACAGGTAGGTCCTTCAGGGTGGCTTGGGGAGGAGAGGTATCCAAAACACATCAACTGGTCACTGGGGTTCCTCAGGGATCAGTTCTGGGACCCCTCCTCTTCTCTATATACACTACATTACTGGGACCCATCATTCAGGTGAATGGTTTTTCCTATCATTGCTATGCTGACACGCAGCTCTACCTCTCATTTAAACCAATTGACTCAACGGTACCTGCTCAGATCTCAGACTACCTGACGGACATCTTGGCATGGATGAAAGAGCATCACCTGCAGCTCAAGCTGGCAAAGACAGAACTTCTCATCTTCCCAGCCACCCCTTCAGTACAGCACCAGTTTACCATCCAACTGGGCTCATCAACGATAATCCAATCGAGTTTGGCCAGGAATCTTGGGGTGATCCTTGATGATCAGCTGACCTTTAAAGATCACATTGCAAAAACAGCACGATCATGCGGGTTTGCACTATACAGCATCAGGAAAATCAGACCCTTCCTAATAGAGCATGCAACACAGCTTCTCGTCCATACCCTTGTCATTTCTAGGTTGGACTCTTGCAATGCTCTTCTGGCTGGACTTCCAATGTGTGCAATCAGACCTCTGCAAATGATTCAGAATGCAGCAGCACGTCTTGTTTTCAATGAGCCCAAGAGCCCATGTCACACCGCTTCTCATCTCTCTGAACTGGCTTCCAGTTGTGGCTCGCATCAAGTTTGAGATTGGTGCTTGCCTACAGAACTGCCAATGGCTCCGCACCCTCCAACCTCCACTCTCTCCTATGCATCTACACCAACCTCCAGAAGCCTGCGGTCGGTAAATGAGCGGCGGCTAGTGGTCCCATCGCAGAGAGGCACAAAATCACTCTCAAGGAAATTTTCTTTCACTCAAATTTTTCTTTCTTTCACATTGCTTATATTCCTCAACTGTAAGTCGCTATGGATAAAAAAGGCTGCCAAATTAATAAATGTAAATGTTCCACCATTTGTCTGTAACGATGAGGGCTGATAATGAAGGACACAGATGTGCAATGTGAAATTTCACAGTAGGAGAAAAAATATATGTGGATTTAAAACTCCCACAAAACATGCTGAATATTTCTCTTTGATTTGTTTAAATTGAGCTGTTTTCAGAGCAGGGAATAAATTGAGAACAGGATTGTTGTGAAGAGATACCTTAAAGCAGACTGCTGTGTCAAAAGCTGTCAAGTTGGGGAAAAGAGAGACTTCAGAAGTCAAAAACTGCAACACCCAAATGTCTTTGTCCCTGGACCCAACATCTGTCTCACAGTGATATAATGTTATAAACATAGATGCTACTTTTTATAATTATGGATTTAGAGCTCATAGATTACATTTTAAGGGGATGGAAAGAGTAAATTTAAAACATATTTACATACTGATTGCTTTATGTGATGAAAAACTTCAAAAGCCTCCTCATGCACCAATGTCACATTTTTTATTCATTAATCAATCCAGTCCCAATTTGGTACTTGGCTCTTCTCACCTTCAGTGCAACAGTTGTCCCATGAGTAAAGAGTGACATGCTTGTCTTTAACTTTTCAAATTAGGCCAGCCCTGCTAGAGCTAATAGCTTTTCGCTTAAGAGGCCATAGGAGCTAAAATTGCAATTATGTTCCCTGAATTCTCTCTTGGTGACAGAAGCTAAATGGCAATTTCTGTAGCCACCAGTCAATTTCTGGCCTACATATCGGCTTCCTTCTTTATCTGTAACCTGCCATTTATGGAAACACACTCTACGTGTCAGTGTAATTTGGTTCTGGAGAAGGACAGGCCAAATATAGGTACAGCTAAATGGCAAAGTATTGGGCTGAGATGCTTGTTTTTGCTTTGTGGAATATGCACTCTACTCAAGTTATTTTCCAATAATCTAAAAAACACAGAAATTGGATACATATTTCTAACAGGAAGATAATATTTAATATTAAAGGGGTCATATGATGCGATTTCAATTTTTCCTTTCGCTTTGAAGTTACAAGCTCTTGGTGCATAAAGAAGATCTGTAAAGTTGCAAAGACTACAGTCTCAAATCCAAAGAGATATTCTTTATAAAAGTTAAGAGTTAACCACTCCTACCTAAAACGGCTCGTTCTAACACGTCCCCACATATCTACGTCACTATGTGGGAAGATTTGCATAACGCCGCCCAAATGTTCACGCAAAGAAAGAAGGCGTAACTTTTATTCTCTCTGTAGTATTGTTGCTGCCGCCATGTCGTGAAGATGCTGTGTGCTTCGTTGTGAAAGCGAAACTACTTTGTTTGGTCTTCCAAAAGAGGACGATATCCGCTTCGTCATGCCTGGAGCTGATCTGTGCTGGTCGCTGAGGGAATACATCAACTTAGTGCTGTGGATCGCCGGATTGGCTTTCACCGTGGACGAAGCAGAGTCAAGCCCGGGGTCGTCACATGTGGTTGCCGCAAGCCCGCAGGACGCTCCTTTGTCGAATCCGCCGGCCGCGCCGTTTTAAAGGATTTGCCACTGATGATTCAAACGCGAGTTTTGGGCAGTGTAGAGTAGCGCTTGTAGTTTGTAATTTTTCCGATCACAAATGCAGACATGGTTTTAGGTTTACGCGGCGCGATGCAAGACCGTAATAAAATAGACAGTAAATCCGCATAAACACATTTCATTACACCAAATACACAAAATAATGTTCTTTTTAGCAGCATCATATGACCCCTTTAAATCATCTCATTATAGGGAGATATTATTTTTAAGTGTAATTTTTTTAAATGTAAAGGGTAAAACAAATTATATAAATATATTATATTAAATTATAATATATATATATATATATATATATATATATACAATGTTAAAGAATGAATGGAGCATGTGCTGCTTTGCTATTTTTTCTTAGAATGCAGCTTGGGCATGAGTGACTTGTTTGCCATGGAAATTACAATGCTAATGACAAATTTGTGCATGGTGTTGAGCAATAATCTCGTTTTAAGACCTGAGAATTTCCAAACATGGAAAGACTAAGCATGGATTTACAGTGGAATTATGAGTGGCAGAAGAAAGCGCAGAGAGACAGAAACACTTTTTTCTCCCACATATCCCAACAGCTGCGACACCCTTGCTTAAGGTGGATACATTTCTTTCTCTTACAGGGACTATGTTAATTCTTCCATTCACTCCAAATTATGTCTTTTTCCTTTCTAATCCTCTATTTCTCAGCCACATCCCTCATTAGTCTTTCTGCTCATTCTCTCTAACTGCCTCTCTCTCATATAATTTCCTGTCTTCAACTCTGTGTTCATCCTCTTGTTTCAAGTCTCTTTCCAGCTTCTCCTCTCATTTCAGCACAAGTTATTACTTTATGGTCCCCACAAGCATTTCATTTCACAGTACAGTAAACACTAACATCTCCCCCTACTCCACACATCAATCTATACCTGAACTACACATTTCCAGTGTATTTAATGTATGTTACTTATATGCACACCCTGTCATTAAAGTGGCCCCTCATTAGGTTACAAGAAGCACACAGTATCATAAGAACTCTTTTCAGGTCGAGTGTGTGAATTTCTGGGTGGCCTCATTGCAGACTGATTGAAAGGGGATGAAAGAGGTGGAGAGAGACACTGTGATGCCAGCCAAGACTTCGCTAGCTAGAGGCTAATCGTGTATCATTCAGAGGAATCTGTAAGGAGTCACTGACCATACATCGTCCCTTAGCAGTAAGTGAGAAACAGAAATATAGTGTCTGAGCTCTGAAAAATCAGACAACAAGCCCTTAGTACGTTCTGACTAGTTGTTAAGATATCAGACAAAACTGATATTTTCGGACAGGATCTGGTGTCTGGGGCTGGCATAGAGACTTGATCTAACAGTCACAGAGCTTATTTTCAGCAATAATCCAAAAGCCAATGGAAAAATCATTTTTGGTTTTTGGGCAAGGTAATTTGTGTGATGTTAACTTATGGGTTGGCCAACAAAAATACTGCACACTGCAGCACTCTATAGCAAACTGGCCATATTGGGCAAAAAGAAGCACCACCAGCAGAGCAAAGTCAAATGGCTTTCTGGTGCTGCCAAACATCTGTTGCCGTTTGGTTTGTAATGCTTAATCAAAGCAGATCTTTAGGCCTACACTTAAAGGAATCCTATCTTTTATGCGAGAAACTGAGCCAGCTCTGTAATCAGGTGCCATTTAATCACATGACTTAAATACTGAATGCAAAAAGCAGAATCCTTTCATTGTGGCAGCTCATACCTGGTGATCTCCTCCTTTAGAGCAGCAGGATCTGGTGGGTAGAACTTTACCCGCAGACACATGGTGAATGGAGGTTGTGCTGTGTGGAGAAAATTAACATGATTGAGAACCACTGCCTCAATCAGTAACTTAATCGGATTTAGTACTTGCTGCCTTAATATAATACATACGACATACTGTGTAGTGTAATGCCTTAATCTAAACACCTTTAAAACAAGTTTACTTGAGAAGCAAGGTTGCAATACATATTATATACTATTTTGCAATATGTATAAATATGCAATATACCGGTTTTCACAGAATATATCCAGAATTAAGTTCATATTTCTTATCCAACTGACCTTTTTTTTCCTGTTTTTTTAATGTAGATCTAACACAATTTTGAGATGTTTATCATTAAAATGGCTTTTTACATACACTGTAAAAATGCCATCTATGGTAACAATATTGCAATATTTTTTAATAGTTTTTAAGGCTTGATTTCTTTAATCGAATCTACCTGAATGAATCATGTAAAATCTCCTAAATTATTGAATCTATGGCACAATGAATTTAATATAACTAGTGAAATGTGCTCATTTATTTTAAGTTGATTCTCAAATGTCTGTGATTTTGAGTAAAGCCGGGAAACTGTAAAAAGTAGGTTGTTCTCTAATTTTGATCTCCACTGTATATTCTAATTTGTATACAGTACTTTGTACTTGTACTTCAATATTATAATAATGCTATTTTGGAGAATTAACACTAAAAATGAATTCATGCTGTTTATGCCCTATTTCAATTGGACCCCAAAGTACAAATTATGCAGGTCAAACAATTATACAAACAACTATACAATCTTTCAACAGATTACAGTTTCACATCTTGTGAAGTCATGACAATTGTGCTCTGTTTGTTATGAAAGTAACTTCAATGAGAAACTCCCCACTGTTTTATAATTTTAACAGTCTATTTCTAAGGCAAATATTTTTTTTTACTTTTAAGTAGCAAGTACAATTAAATGTGTATATATATATATATATATATATATAACTTATATATATTCATAATTGCTCCATTCTGGCAGCTAGCACACTATAAATAAGATCTGACTGATGATACTTACATTTCATCTGCTTAGAAATTGACTTGGTAAACTCCAGCCAGTGCTAAAACAACAGAGGAGAGAGTTTTAATTCCACACTTTCTCTCTCTCTCTCGCTCTCACACACACACACACACTGACAGACCACATGTACACACTTATTACATCTATATTTCATCTAACACATAATTACTGTACACAGGAGCAGGTGGTCAGTGTGGGTAGATGTACAGATATTTTATATCAGTGTGAGATGGGGGCAGGGTAGATATATTAATAATTTCATCTCATTTCTTTCTTCTCCAGTGCGAAACATTAGCACATCTTCGACGTCATGCTGAGATTCTATCACTGCTATTGTATGCAGCCTCAGATAAGACAAATCAGCCAAACTGAGCCATTGGATTTGAGAAAAAGTATATTTGGGTCTTAGTGCCAGTAGGCTAATGTCTAGAAATAGCATCAGACTGGATTTGATTTCAGATTATAGTGATCTGGAAAGCTTTTTGGGCAAAATTTCTCAGACACATTATTGTATTGTCAGCTAATCTGTGCTATATTTTGCCAACTAGGAATATACTAAAGGGAACTGTGGGCACTCAGTAGACGCTAAGGTTGTCCCAGTGTGTCGTCTACAGAAGACTAGCATCAGTTAGATGCTCTCATTATTATTTATGTCACTCAATGCGAGAAGCTACCAAAGGGGGTCAGTCAAAAAGACAGACAGGAAGAAACTCTAAAGTATGTGTACGTAAAGCTTGTGCACTGCCAGTGAACACAGATCAGCACAGATCTCTAATTCTAGAGATAGACTGTATTTCCTTACAGGAGCTATACAGAATGTTCATCTAGAATCTTAAGATTTTTATATAATTCAATATTTTTTTTATTACAATTTTAAATATACATTTCATATTTACAAAAATGTAAACCTTTAACAATTTTTTAATATAAAATGTATTTTTAACATTTGAAACAGTGTTGTTATTGTTAACTAAAGCTATAAAAAAGCATTTTCATTAATTGAAATAAAGCTGAAATAAAATATTAGATTATACAAATATTGATTAAATAAACAAGTATTAGATGAAAAACGTTAATCCTAAATAAAAAAAAGTAGAAATTAGAAATGTTGCCTTGGCAACTAACTGATAAAAAATAAGTTGATGTACTAAAATTGCTATATATAAAACTAAAATAAAAATAGTAGGCTAAACAGAAATTCCAAGTATTTAAACATTGAATTTTTTTGTTAATAAAAAATGTCTTGTTTTAAGCAGTGTTGTTATTGTTAACTAAAACAATTAAAATAAATTCTGTTAATTGAAATAAACCTGAACTAAAATAGAATATTAGATCATACAAATATTAAATTAAATAAACGAATATTAGATAAAAAAAACTAAAACTCAAATAAAAATGATTTAAAAATAAATAGAAATATTAAAACTTGTAAAAATGATAAAAAAGCATAAAAATAATGAAATACAATTTAAATAAAAACTAAAACTATAAGAGCTAATTCAAAATATGAATAAACTCTGAGATAGTATATAATAATACTAAAATAAAATGTATTTAAATACAGATGTTTTAGCTAGTCTTTCACAATGATACAACCACTGTCTATATTAATACAGTATTTTGTGATCAGCAGCAGTACAGAAACCACAAAGAACAATCCTAGTACCTATAACAGCATTTCTAAACCTAATTAGATTTATTTGATATTTACATCTTGGAAGCAAAGTGGCAATTCTACATGTTTACACATACTGATATTGATTACATGAAATATGGATGGCATTTTCTCTCAATTTAGGGCCATTGGAACACTAGTACGTTCCTCACACAAAGCTACTGTATCATATGCCTTCAGAAAACTAAGTTCATATAGACTTCACTGCACTGAAATTAACACGGAGAACATGCTCTCCATTTGTTTATTGCAAATAAAAGTACATTATACATGTTTGTAAGAACATGACGGTTAGTAAATAATGGCAGAGTCTTTATTTGTGTAACTGGCCCTTTAAAGAAAAAAACTATTAATCTGAGCCACATAATGGTCTGAGGGCCTTCACTCGTGTGATTTACAGTTTTCAAACATGTCCTTCTACAAGGTTCATTCCACCAATCATCAGCTCTGTCTCTTTCAGTGACACTCCCTGATTACTCCTGAATGACCCTCAAAGTCAGTCTGACCGGTGCAGGATCAATACAAACATAGCCCACCCATAATGCACATGAATTCATCACTTATTAGGTATCACAAACAACATGCTCTAAGAAATGAAAGCCACTTCAAGGATCCTGACAGATGAGCTTTCTCATAATAAAGAAGTTATGGATGTGTATGCTGAGATGATTGGTGCTCTGCATTACCGTTGACCTTGGACTGTTCGACACAAGCCACATGGTGGGACACTCACCCGTTGCTTATCCGGATCGACATATCTAATGCCAAAATAGTCTTTCTCCAGTAGGTTTAGATGGTGGCAAATGAGGTCGAACAAATACTGGCCTTTGGCATCCCTCTGAAAGATAAAGAGAATAACAAATGATCAATAGAGAAGATGATTATCATTTGTTTGGGCATGTTGTTTATTTTTGATCCAAAGAAAAAAGGTGGAAGAACTGAAGAAGACCAGCCAAATAAAACTAAAATTTAGTGAACTGAGGAAAGCAGGGGATATTAATTACTATTACTCTGATAACAATTCCTTTGGAGAGATTCTGTATATCCAATATTAATGCAGAGAGATTTGCAATTTCCATTTCTCTTCCATGACCTTTTGTAGTCATATAATATAGAATTTATTTAAATAATTCCGGAGACTGTAGGGATGAATTTCTACTTGTATGCCAGGTAACAAACAGACGTAAGCATTATTAGTGTACAAATGTCTCCAATAAAAACCACAACAAACAGACTGATTTTATCACAGTGATATGCAGCATGTTTTACTCCACAAATGCATCATCTAACTGATTAAATATTTTAAAGCAGAGCAAAGCTAGAAACATTTCTATTCCCTATAGTAATTTTCATGAGTTTTTAAATGTATATTTTCCAAGCCTGGAAATCACACATGACAGAAACCTGAGAGTCTGTCATTATTTCTATGTCATTATTTCTATCATTATTTTGTTATTCTTAATAGGTCATTTGCAATAGCACACAAATTCTACAATGTTTTCATAGTCCGACTGTATTTGTCTAGGCTGCAGTCTAAACTACTCCATATCCGTGTACCAGTTCAACTCTTCATACAGAGAAAATGAGCTGGGAGAAAAAAATAAGATTCCATAAACCTGAAGTCACTTTTTCTCTCTCACCCCACCTCTATTATCACACTCATTAGAATTCGGAATCCATTTTCCCTCAAACAAACAATATCACAGCTTTACGCTGTAGCAGTATTTTTTTTTTCTGGAATTAAAGATTCCTAAATGCATCTACTTTCGAAAGGCCAAATAAAGTGCTTTTGCTTTCACCTAGAAACACACAGCGTCTGACATGGCTGCTTCAACACTAACTGCGGTTACTGAAACCACGCCTTCTTTCTTTGCATGCACATTTGGGCCGCATTATGCTAATATTGCCACACAGTGAGGTAGATATGTGGGGGCATGTTAGAACGAGCCGTTTTAGGGGGGCGTGGCAGAGTCTTAACTTTGATAAAGAATATCTCTTTGGTTTTGAGACTTTAGTCTTTGCAACTTCAGGGATCTTATCTATGCACAATCAGCTTGTAACACTCCAAAGAGAAAGGAAAACTTGAAATCGCATCATATGACCCCTTTAAGGCTACTGTATATTGCTGCTGCCACACAGATAAACAAGCAATTTATTTCCCAGCTGTTTACCTTCACAGACATAACCGACTGCTTTTGTAACTCGTTTGTTTTTAACTTAAACTTAGTACTCATATGCTGTGACAGCCGCTTTCTGTCCATGTGCTTCGGATGTCTGCGCTCAGAAAACCTTATATCTGAAGTTTAAACTCATATGGTTTAAAACGCATGATTTCAGCACGATAAACATGATAATCAGAACCAAAACAGATGTTTTTAGCAGATACCAGCTGTAAAGGCGCAGCTCTATTCTGGAAAAGGGGGCGGGGAGCAGCAGCTCATTTGCATTTAAAGACACAGGCCCGAAAAACAGCGTGTTTCTGCTTCCACTCAAAATAGGCATTTTCTAAATTATATAATAAATGATCTGTGGAGTATTTTGAGCTGAAACTTCACAGACACATTCTGGGGACACCAGAGACTTATATTACATATTGTAAAAAGGGGCATAATATGTCACCTTTAACTGAAAACAGGCTAGACTAATCGATTTTTGGGATTTAAGAATCGATATAGTTCCGTAAAAATGAGAATCGATTAATATCAAGATATCGATCTTTTTTACCCAGCCCTACTTAAGAGATTCTTTCACTCACACACACACACGTATACAGGAATGGAAAACATACACTGAGGAGAACATACACATTCTGCATCTCACAAAAAAAAAAAAATCCAGTTCTCATCTCAAGTTCTCTGCATGACAATTATGAAAATCTTTTAGTAGAAAACTTTTATGGTTCTATTTCGGGTAAATGAGCAGATGGAGGGCAGTGAACCGTGAGCGCATGCGTCTGCCTGATGCCAAATAGAACATTCTGTGGGTGCCTAGAGATGGCTGGATGTCTGTGAAACACACAGCCTTCACGCAGGACTGCTGGAACCCAATAAGACTGCCAAAGGGGACAAAACAGGAGAAAGACGTGCCCCTATTTGAGAACAGGTCAGACCACCCCCACAGAGATGCAGAGATGTGCAAATCTCAGCAAGCAGATAAGGTGAATCTTTATTATTACCACCAATGTGAGTATTAATAATAAAAAGAATAATAACAATAATAATATTATTATTATGCCATGATTATTTATTATTATTATTTTTATATAATATTTTTGTTATTTATACATTAAATCAAATTATTATTATTATTGTTGTTATTGTTATATAGCACCTTTTTAGACTATATAATAACAAGCATTCATAAAAAAATAAAGTAATAATAATAAATATTACTACTACTACTACTACTACTACCATTTATTATTATTGTTATTATTATTATTATTATTATCTGACATGATTACAATATTTATAAATTAAATCTAATTATTATTATTATTATTATTATTATATTAACATTTATTATAATCAAATTAAATTGTTTACATTATTGTTAATAAACTATTATTATTATTAGGGCTGCACGATAAATCGCATGCGATATTTAACGCGCATCTTGTCAGAAAGCCGGTTCTGTAATCAGCGGTAAATCTCCATCACCTGCGGGCTTTCA
>NW_015541011.1:556766-559107 GCF_001515605.1 Sinocyclocheilus anshuiensis | reverse complement strand
ATATATTTATATATTACTGTGGACAGTAATATTCACATAGCTCAGGGTGAGTTACTTGTCAGCAGTCAGACAAAGGCCCAAAGGATTATGGGAGCGTGCTAACCCCTGTCACTTCTAAGCAGATTCCCAACTGAAGGCCTATAATACATTATGGCATGCCTGCTTACTAGACTAAGGCTAAAAACAGGCAAAGACACTCAAGCCCGTAACACACATACAAGCTTTTTTCTAATCGTATGCATAAAGCTATTTATGTTCTCCTTTTCACTAACACTGCCTCCCAATTTAGCCACTAAAGAGGCTTTGAAATAATTCCACTTCCCCAGTGCGCAAATAACAGAGCACACTCAAACGCACACTATCCCAGCCCATGTTTTTACACGGTGGAGAGAGCAGCTGCAGAACACAAATATTTGTGGAGCCCCTTCATCATCTAACTGAGATGGCTGGACAACACTCATTGTTCATCAGGGTGAATGTGTAAGCAGCCACTTAGCCAGAGATAACACAAAGGCAAAATCATTTATCTTGGTTAATGAGAAGACTCTATTGGAAATAACAGTGCAATGAAACATCACACCTTCACCCCTACAAAGAACAAATGAGGCAGGCCGTTTCATGTTTGCTATGAATGTAGACCGCATAACAATTAAAAGCATTAAATTAATTTTAATTTCATTTTTAATTAAAGCATTCCTGTTCATTTCAATGGCAGTTGCTCAGCTGGTGCAGAAACACCCGCTCAGGGATAATTAAAAGTAACAAATCATGTACCTTCCATTGAAAAAAGTATACAACATTTTATCAAACGTTAACTGATAATCTTTTAAACAACTGAGAAGATAGTGATCAAACTACATTTGAAAACAGACTTTTCAAATCACCTTGCAACAGTAATATATTATATATAATATATTATTAACTCATGGATCACCCATTTAACAGTTCATCTATTGCCAAAATAAGTATTGCAATATTGCGTACTACTTCCTGTTTCCATTGAGAACCAACACATGTTGAATGATATTCATTAACATGAAGTTTTTCACCTGGAAAGCAATTTTTTCAGGATCCTTCGATGAATAAAAAAGAATACCATTTATTTGAAATGAAAAATCTTTTATAACATTATAAATGTCTTTACAGTCACTTTGGATCAATTTAATGCATCTGTGCTTTAAAAAAATCTTACTGATGACAAACTTTTGAACGTTAGTGTGTTTGTGTGTGTGTCTGTGTGTGTGTGTGTGTGTGTTGTTTAAGCTACTACAAGATCTTTCCTTCATCAGTGTCTCTTCATAAATCTTTTCTCTCTCCCCACTGTACGCTGGCTGCTTCCTGCTAACAATCTGTAATTGTAGGATCTGTGTTACTGTGAGACAGAGGAAATAAATCTTAATAAAGGGGGTTAGGAAGATTTTGCTGATTAATCCTGATGGGGTATCTCAGCTCTGTTGAGAATGATGGACCAAACATCCACATGCAGAGCGCTCAAAGGTCCCTGCTGTTCCTGTCAACACAACGCTGGTTTAATTCTATTAACTCTATCACACGTGATAAATCCTAGGCTTTCAGCAATAATCTCAAGATGTACTCATCTTTAAAGAGTCATTACTGAGCAAACAATATTAGTGCACATCGGCATTTCCCTTACAATAATAGAACTAGAAAACTTTCTCTTTACTGACTGCCATAATCCTGTTTATTTCTCCACATACTGTACATGATATCATTAGTAAGAAAAGTCCAGCTCAGCGCTACTGTCAGGAAATGAATTAGATATCATTATCTAGATATAGTTATATCATTTTAAAGAAATTTTAAAAAGCAAATCTAAAATCAATGGCATGATACAGTATTATTATCAATATTTTCCTTCTCACTGGTTAGCACTACAGATTACAGTAATCTTTCAGTTGACTTCTGAGTCTTTGAAGAATAAAATATTGTTTTCTAGCATGGTGGCATGCTATAAAAGCTGCTAAAAAGATTGTATGCTGTGTATGAATCACTAAGGAAAGCCGGGGTGGCTGCAGGCCAGAGGTTTTTTGTTTGGAGTTTCATTAGCAGATTGGCTGCTGGGAATGTGAATGATGGCAGTGGGTAATGTAGCAGACTGAAGTATAATTCCCAGTTTCACAGCCATGAGCAACAACCAGAAGGTATAACAGATAAATTAATTAACTTGAAAGAAAGAAAGAAAGAAAGAAAGAAAGAAAGAAAGAAAGAAAGAAAGAAAGAAAGAAAGAAAGAAAGAAAGAAAGAAAGAAAGAAAGAAAGAAAGAAAGAAAGAAAGAAAGAAAGAAAGAAAGAAAGAAAGAAAGAAAGAAAGAAAGAAAGA
>NW_015541011.1:514255-556756 GCF_001515605.1 Sinocyclocheilus anshuiensis | reverse complement strand
AAGAAAAGAAAAGAAAAGAAAAGAAAAGAAAAGAAAAGAAAAGAAAAGAAAAGAAAAGAAAAAAATGTAAATGACTGGTTAAATTTAAATTACAATGGCTGAACATTTTGTTTCTACTTAATTTAAACATGTCCAATACTTACATTTGTAAAACTAAAGTTTACTTAATTTCTTTTTCGAGAATCTTTTTTTATAGCATTACTGAAACTGGGCAGTGGATTTTTAGTTCATGGCATGCTTTGCATAGAGCTGGATCAGGAGAGTAAATGTTGAAAGTGTAATTTCATGTGTTTCTGAGTAAAGGGATAGACCTGTTAGTGTTTACTGTTTAGTTCTGTTTGACATTCAAATGAATTATTCTACTACATATTACTCACTTTTTTTGTAAGTAGATGTGTAATGTATTGACAAATGTTAAATATACTTTACCTAATTTCTTTTTAGTGTGTCAGTTGTTAAATGTAGGTAGTTTTTACTCAAAACAAGAGATGAAATCAACCCAAACAAATTGAGTGCAAATTGTTACCTCAATAGTTTTATTGAGTAGATTCCATAGGTTAGTTTTTACAGCGAAGAAAGAAAAAAGCGTAAATCTTGCCAGAGTTAGCCACTTAATAAAAAAGGTACAGAGTATGAAAAGTCATTATTTGTTGATAAATAGAGTTAAGCAGTCAGCACATTTATCAGGCAGTTAGCTTAACATGTATTGATCTCAAGGTCTCCGGGGCACTAGCTTAGCATAACAATGGCAAATCAAAGCTTCAGATTAGCCATTTCAAGTTAAATACATTACCAGTGATTCATTCCCCCTTTCTCTCTACAATTCTGTTGACCAAGGTTGAGGGTTCCTTGTTTACAATTTAAGCAGTCAGTTCTGGCCCTTTAACACACTGGGTCAGGGTCTAAAACCTCAGTCAGCGGATAACTGATACTCATAAAAATGTTCCAAAAGGGGGATTTGCAGCAATACCATAAGAACTGCTCTGGGTTCCCCAAAAAAAACTTTTTTTTTAGTGTGAAGAATATTAATTTAGAAGATCCTTTTTCCACTATAAAAGACCTTTTGTGCAATGCAAGGGTTCCATGGGTATTATTAAAGATTCTTCACGGAATCATAGATGGCAATAAAGAGCCTTTATTTTTTAAAGTATGTGTATGTGTTTGTGTGTGTACTGTGGCCCCAAACATGTTTGGACCCTTAAAAACTGCTACATCTTACAAAAGTTTCATTGCATTAAATAAAATAGCAAGCCAATTGGCATACTGTATTTTAAAGGAAAGATAGCACAAGCTCAGTTTATGCATAAAATTCTCAAAAATTAGTTACAGCAAGGTTTTAAATCATATTAAAAGAAAAAGAAGCTCTAGTTTAAATTGATGACTGTTTTACAATGCCACAATTTATGAAAGCGCAGCTAAACCCACACAGGTTAAGCAGAAGGTGAGAAGCGGTATTACTAAAAAACAGATGAAGTAAGGTAAAGCGTATTTAAAATATATCATAAAATGAACACAGTGAACCACACTGGAGTGCTATAACTTAGTAAAAGCAGGTACAAAAACCCTGAGAACTAAAACAAGAGAACATCTCAATCTCACAGTGTAGTGCCAATAACACAAACCACTAAAAACAATAAACATAAAACCTCTATAGACTGCGGCTCCTGCAACACTCTAATGCAATATGAGCTTCTGAGGAAAGATGCGACTTTCATTAGAGCTCAGAAAGAGCAGGGCAGCTGAGAGAAAAAGCCACGGCCCTGTGAGATCTCGAATCGCTGATACGCAACACTCCAGTTCCTCAAGTGCACTGATCCTGTGATAGACAGCCAGACAGCCATCTGCATACACCCAAGGGTCCACAAGACCATTCAGGGCTAATCAGACCACAGACCACTTCCTCACAGCTCCATATCAAACTAGACAAAAACATAAGCAATATAGGGCAGTCTAATTCACTTGAAACTGTGCCCGTTTTAAAATTTTCTTTGTATCCATTGTGTAGTTGAATGCCGTGTCAGACACTGATAACTATTCCAGCTTCCCAAGTTGTAATACTGAGTCACTAAACTGAACTGACAGAGGATTCTCATTTCACAAAGTGCTTTGCTCAGTGCTACAACTCCCAAAAGCAGCAGGGAGGATTCCCACTATGTCATGGTGTGAAAGAAAGAAGCTAAGACTAAGCATACCCAAACTGGGCCATCAAAACACAGTGTGGTGGGTGGGAGAGGCAAGGAGGGGAAAGAGGACGAATTTGCCCTAGAAGAAAACACAAGAAGAAAGATTGTGAGATGCAGACATCACAACAGAGCGGGAACCAGGACTGTGCTTGACACATCAAAAATATCCTATAAACACATACTTACATGTTATATCATACGCTTCAGAGAGTGATTCACAGAGAACAATTCAACTACTATGTCACATGTTTAAACACATGACATAATCACACTGTAAATAACTTAACTGATGTGTATGATTCATAATGCATGACATTAGATGCAATTACAAAATCAAGTAATATCTCCAAGCCTAAGCAAATATATCCTATCAAAGAAATTTTGAAAAAATATCACTGAAGTATCATTAAAATATTGCAATTTAAAATTTTTAAATGGTTACGTTTTCGGTTTTAATATTTAAAAAGTTTACTCTTGTGATGGCCGAGCTGAATTTTCAGCAGGTATTACTCCAGTCTTCAATGTGACATGATCCTTCAGAAATCATTCTAATATGCTGATTTGGTGCTCAGAAAACATTTCTTATTACTACCAATTATGGAACAGTTGTGCTGCTTAAATTTTTTGTGGAAACCGTGCTATTTCTTCCAGGTTTTTTGATAAATAGAAAGTTCAAAAGAATTGAAATTTCAAAAGAACATTTCACAATATTACTGTTTTTCTGATCAAATAAATGCAGCCTTGGTGAATAAATGCAACTTTCTTTTAAAAACTTCAAAAATCGTAATCGTAAAAATGGTCCATAAATATGAAAAGTAATTTTTATTGCCAAAACTCAATTGTCCTGGGCCCGGTTGCATGAAAGTCCTTAAGTAATTTGACTTAGGGGTATTCCTGAGGGGAAAAAAAATCCCTAAGGTAAGGGATTTCTTTAAGAGCGTTGCAACAAACATCTTAACTGTCACCCTTACCTAAGTGTTTATACTAAGCGTTTCACGGTAGTTCCTGGCAACATACGGCAATGGGCGCCGCGGTTGCTATAGTTACTACATCTCACAATAAACATAGATATGTATATCTCTGACAATAAACAGAACATAACAAAATACAAACCTAACCAACTAAAACACAAACAAATAAACGAGCGCTGCCCATTTCTGCACTGCTTTGTGTACAGTTGTTTCCGAGGAAACCGCTTTTTTTCTAAAGTGAAAGCGCCTCCTGCTGACCAATGAAGGAAAATTTACCAAATGTGAAAATTAACCCATGTTTTGACGCGCAAACACGCAGAGTTGTAAATCTGAACAAGTGGATCGACAAGAAGATAATGCATTATGAAAATCTAAACAATTAAGACATACATTACATTTGTATTATTATTTAATGTAATGATTAATAATAATTGTTTAAATTAATATAATAATTGATTCAACTCATCCATTTTCTTAAAAAAAATTATATAAAACTTTTTGTTTCGTAAAAACCTGTAAGTCATGCTTTTTACAGTCATTTTACAGTTTAATATGTTACCATAGTCATTGCCCTACTACACTCATATGATATTTTATTTGTGCAGGTCTTAAAAAATGTATGAAGTCTTACATTTGAGCTTAAAAATCCTGCAGATACTGAGTTTAAGATGACTTAAGGGAGCTGTTTTGGTCCCTTAAATTTATCAAGGTGAAATAGTTACTAAGGACTTTGTAGCAACGCTTAAGGGAACACTTAGATAATTAAGGGGAATACTTAATGACAGCCTTAAGGTTCCTTAAGTTGACCCTTAGGATTTTTCTTGCAACCCAAGTTTCACTAAGGGTTCCCTTAACCTTATAACTAAGGGATTTCTTAGCTTAAGGACTTTCATGCAACCGGGCCCTGGCCTCTACAACATGTCAAAGAACATTTTCTCTTTGCTCAATCTTGTGAGCAAAGAGAAGAGATTTCTTTAAAAATACAGACACATGATGTACTTCGCCTTTATCAGAGACAGATTTTGGTAGACATGTTCAGTGAAATGGCATGAAGGTCTATGAAAGCCTGCTTTCCATGACTCTGTGAATCATTTATGGACTAGATTGTGGATCCCTGGGGCCTCCATTAAAGCTCTGACATGCTGCACGGTAGTACTCCTCTTACGCCTGCTTGCGCAGAGAGCCAGTCTCAGGGGCCAAATAGCTCTTTGCATTTTTATGGCTGAATTCACTAGTGGTAAGTGATCTCCCCTAAGGCTGGGAAACACAATGGCAGGGGTATAGTACAACATCACTGTGGTATTTTACACCCCTTCATGAATCATCCTGAATAAGGTTGAGGTATCACTTAGGTTGTGTCAGTGTCAAGTTCTCGGTTTGCTGCTGTCCTGAAGCAATGCTCTGGATGCTTCTGTGGAAAGAAGTCGCTAACCTTTTCTGGGTAAAGCTATATCTAATTTTACAACTTTGTTACCATAGCAACATAAATTTGTCAAGGGCAGCTGTACAGATTAAATAATGCAATTCTGTTAAGTTTTAACAGAAGAAATAAAACGTATTTTATAAAATCAAAAGCTTTTATGCATTGAAACCCTTCAAAACTTGTCCCCATTTACTTCCATTGCAAGTGCTTCTCTGTAACCAATATTTTTGCCCTTTTTTATTTATTTATTTACTTTTTTTTAAGAAAACTACAAAGCCACGCACAAGACAAATCATGGCCACAATTTAACTAAATTGAGACAGGGAAAGACGTGGCCACAATTTAACTCAAGTTGTGGTCAAAATTTACCGTTGTTTAGCAAAGTTTGCAGGCAAATCCAATCATTTCACTAGGAATCCATGAGATTTCCCCATGCAGATTTCATAGCGGGTTCAGTTAAGGTAACAAATGTGGCAATGATTTAACTGAAATGAGGGAAAGAATTAGTCAAATTAGGGCTGCACGATTATGACAAAAATCATAATTGTCGATTATTCCCTTGAAATTGTAATTGCGATTATTAATTACGATTATCACAATTTATATTGAATGATGTTTATACCATTGTTTGATGCAACTGCATGCCGTATTTTTATATGAAAATAAACAAGCTGAAAACACTCTAACTGAAAAACCTTTAGTGCTTTTCTATAGTATTAAGCCTCAAATGTCAACTATACATCGGATTGGTTTCTTCTTTAAATTATAAAAAAGTAAAAATATGAATGGTATTATAATGTTATACTAAAACTAAAACTAAAACAATGGAAAAACCCTTAAGATAACATGTAGAAAGAACGTGCAGAATAACATAAGTGGACTTTGAACGATTAATTGCCGCTTTGAACGATTACGTAATTGTGGCATCCATAATTGTAATTGCGATTAGAAATTCGATTAATTGTGCAGCCCTAAGTAAAATGTGGTCACGAATTAATAAATCACGGGAAATTCTTAATTCGATACTACAATATCTAATTTTTCTTTAGAAAACCAGGGACAAGTCAAAATTATTTTATGGTAATCAACATTATACAAATTATGTTGTTCAATAAGCATAACTTATATTAAACCCAGAATATTT
This sequence comes from Sinocyclocheilus anshuiensis, assembly GCF_001515605.1. Lineage (NCBI taxonomy): Eukaryota > Metazoa > Chordata > Actinopteri > Cypriniformes > Cyprinidae > Sinocyclocheilus > Sinocyclocheilus anshuiensis. Next base: position 551,035 of record NW_015541011.1, on the reverse strand, counting down.
TTTTCAAATGTTCAGGATTTTAACACCACAACTCAAATAATTAATAATTATATTAATTAATAATATTAATGCATTGCACGTGGCTGCATTTGGCCTTGATGAGGAGAATATAAGTAAACTTACTACAGCGAATTTCAGAGAAGGACACTTATTAGATGGCATCCAAAGGCCTTGAAGCCTGGCAGATACATACAACACTTTAAAAATCAATAAGAGGTTATCACCCTCAGTTTAAGGCCACAGAATGAAAACCCAAAGCCAAGTCAGCAACAACAGCCTTCAACCACAGGCAGTCGATATCCTCCATAACATCTTTCAAAGAAACACCACACGACATGTCCAGGTGACACCTAGCATCGCTCCCACAGCGACATACTAAAGGTATTAGGCTATTTCTGGCTTTTCCCTCCCACTGACCTGACTGCTCATTAACATAGAGGAGAGCACCAGGGCTCAGGGGCTCCTGCTGAGTGGGAGTGACTTCAGTCAGAGCGAAGAGAAACCACACAATCCTGCCCACTCACTTCAAAAACGCTGCTGCTGGCACCACAGATGGACACAGAGCCCACAGCACTTTTCTATTGCTGCTAGCATAACCAGTAATCCTACCACACACTGGAGACACTGCACAAAGCCTTTGTTAGACATTCATAATTCACGGCCATTTATACATTTACGGTTGACTTATTTTAGTTACCTTGCTTATATGCCTTCATTGTTTGGTTTCTCTCATATCAAACCTCAGCCTGTATATGTCAGGGTTTAGAAAGTTAATATTATGTTTACACAAATCATGCCACATGCATAATACTACTGTAAATATGCAAAGACTCAACTAATTTTATCAGGGCAGTTTACATTTCATTTCTTATAGGACAGTCCTCCTATTTCAGTTTCTAGTCCAAGTCAGACGGAACTCTTACAGCCGCTTTACATTCATCCGAACTTGTTGAGCTTAACTCTACCGGTCATTTGACAATATGTACTCTTTTTCAATTCTAGGCTATAGTATTTTGCTCAAGAGTGCCAAGTAAATGAGGATGTTTCAGTGGATGTTTTAAAGCTTTGGGAAGGTTAAAATGTGTGGGAAGGAGAGCTCCTTATTGTGCGTTTGTAAGGATAAGAAGTGTATATGGATACTAGATAGAACGCATTTCCTGCATTTCCTCACGGGATGAGTCAAGTACTGAAGTGAGTCAATGATCAAAATTGTGTTTCTACATAAGGCACTGTTTATTGCAGGGATTTTCTAACTTTTTTGATGCTAAATGTCCTCAAATATGATAATACCCTTGCCAGGCCCCCCTTCCAAAAATATAAAACAGTTTTGTTAATTTGTTTTGTTGTAGTATTGTTTTTAGTATTAGTATTTAGTATTAAGTGAAATAAAGTTGAAATAAAATGCAAATATAATTTTAAAAACTGCATTTTTTTTTTGATTATTGCCTCTATTATTACTTTTTTTTTATAAAAAAACACTACTAAAATGACAAAAGCACACGATAAATTAAAACTTACACTGAAATTTAAAAAAAAAACAGATCTGAAAAACTTAAACTGAAAACATAAAAATATTAGTGAATTCAAAATATTAATAAACACTATAATAGTCTATAGATAATACTAAAATAACACTGATATAAAGGGCAACCATATTCATGTATAAAGACCCCATATAAAATAACCATTATTACAAATATGTGGAAAATATAAATATTTACTAAAAATATACTAAATATTTTATATGAAATGTAAATAAAATTCTAACATTTTTGTAAAGTTGTAAATTAAAGTTGATACTTTCTTGTTTTCAAGAGATTATCGCTGTTAATTAGAAACAAATAACTGTGATTCATGAAATTCAGCCAAATTAATAAATTTTAATTTTATTTATAATTTTTCTCTTCTTTGCAGACCCCCTATCATTCTCTTAGGACCTCAGTTTGAAAACCCCTTTGTTTATTGCATAAGATGGTTGTACTGCTGTTTGAGTATAAATGATTACAACAGTGATGTGGCATTGATGCATTTCCATTTTTTGTAACCTACTGCATATGAATGAGTATGAAGGGCTTGTGGAATATTGAAATTCTGCACATAATAGCTGGCTCTGGCATAGCAGGAACAAGGATATTAAAATAGCCATGCCTGCTCAAATGCTCTTAATTATGCAGAAGGAAGAGTGGGCCTCCTGCTTGAGCCACAGCGGGCAACAGAGACTGGTGACACGATTTCTCATCCATCACATAGCGACAGCTCCCATTAGGACTGCCCACGCTCACTGCATTGATCTAACACACACACACACACTGAGAGGCACGCAAAGCCCAACAGCCAGACTGTTTGACCAAAACGAACTATAGTGAAGTAGCTTCATCTGCCGTCATGCTGGAAACTTGCGAATGGACTTTAAAGATCTTCACCACTCTAAAATAAAAGCGAGAAACCACCACAGTGACCTCACAGAGGACAGCTAAATAACTGACAGAGAGGTTTTTCTGCTTGCTTTCCTCTTTGGAAAGCAATGTGCCTTTGTACTGCAATTTTGCTGCATTTGTAAATAATAAAAATTATGCATTTACTGTAAGATGTTCCATGAAGAAAAACTCAATGAAAGACCATGGAATACCATCATGTGCATTGCCTCATCTTTAAAGGGTCATGAAACCCCAGACTACTTTTTCTGAGATTTTAGCAGAGGTGTTTGTGCTGCACATCATAGAAGACAATGTTAGCATCCGATAATTTTAACTGTTGGTCTTATCCTATGAGAAGACGCTTCGCTTAATTATTCACAACAGCATGTGCTGATTTGCTATGACAGACGCTTCAGACTGAGATGACATCACCCACATTAACGTTCATGGATCGAAGAAGAGTGTTTGTTTTTGCTTTGTAATAATAGTTCGGCACAAATGCGATTCATTCACTTGGTGAGCATAACCGTTTTTACAGCTCTGTGACACAACCTGTCAAACGGCTTATATAAACGCCACAGAATAAGTCTTCAAAGTTCTCAGAGGTGCAACAGCGTTTTCATATATATGTTTTCGATGCAGAGTGCAAATGGCTGTGCATTTATTTGAGACACCAAGCACACAATACCTGAGACACCAAGCACACAATTCCTGAGACACCAAGCACACAATACCTGAGACACCAAGCACACAATTCCTGAGACACCAAGCACACAATACCTGAGACACCAAGCACACAATTCCTGAGACACCAAGCACACAATACCTGAGACACCAAGCACACAATTCCTGAGACACCAAGCACACAATACCTGAGACACCAAGCACACAATACCTGAGACACCAAGCACACAATACCTGAGACACCAAGCACACAACCTGAGATACCAAGCACAAAACCTGAGTAAAACTTGTACTTTCACTCAACAAAAGTACTTCTTTCGCCGTTTTTAACATTTAACATCAGATCAGTCATATTTAAAATGAGAGAAAATGAAACAAACCGTTGAGTACCAACGAGGTCATCGCCGCTTCGCGGGCTTCACACGGAGCGTGTAAACTGCGCATGCTCCTTGACCTTGCGCTCAAACCACGCCCGCTTGATGTCGTCAGACCTGAAACACCCAGTATTTAGTCTATGCCGAACCCGAAGCTGTGTGTGTTGTCTGTCTCCCCTCTTCCCCCTCCGCTCTGCTGCCCACCACGCCCACTTTTTTAGCATTTTTTTAAACTGTGGTGAGAACTAACCAGTGCTGAAACGGGGGGTTTCATGACCCTTTAATGCAATTGACAGAATGAAATGTAAAATCAGCAATGAAATATTAGAGTAAAAAGTCCAACAAAAAAAATTGTACACACCAAAAATCGCAACTTTTGGTATTTGTCATGTCTATCACGCTTGGCTGAAGCTTTTTGTCAAATGCTGCTGTCATCACTTCTCTCTCTTGCGCTAGGCCTTGGTTCAGGGCAGCTCTATTTTGGAGGAGGTGGCCACATGTTAAGACTGCGTTAAGTAACTCTGAATGACAGTGGAGAGTCAGGGCTCCCTGAGAACACAATCCAGGAAGGACACAAGGGCATGTCTATCAGAGAAAACCAAACTCTAGCTGATGGCTTCATCGACCGGCCTTACTTACCAGCACAGCACTGTGCAAACACACAAGAAGTAATATGCAGTCTTTCTCTCTGTTTCACTTCCTCTCTTCTATGTATGCACTCTCTCACACATGCATCTTTTAGAAACAGCAGTGAAGTTTGATCAAAGCTTCCTGATATTCTCTACAACAGGGTTTCTCAAATGGGGAACTGCAGGGGTTTGTGAATTAATGAAAAGCTAATAATGAACTAAATCGAATGTAACCAATTTAAATTAGATTGACACCTTAAGATAAAAATGCACTCTTTCTTTTCTGAGAGAGTGACCTTCAACATACAGTATGTGGTGATTTTGCTTCACAACTGTAAAGAAAACCATTAGCACACTGAGTGGCTATTTTCTCCTTGAGGGAAAACTCTTTTCTTTGCTGTGCTTGAAATCTCTCTTCTATTTTTGGATACGACTGCTCAGGTTTATTGAAAGAGACTTGCCTTTCACCATCTGTTACATTTGCAGCTTGTTTCTAGAAGTTCCACCACAATTGACCGTTTTAACAGACTGAATCAAGAGTATAAACTTGGTTACTGCAATGTGAAAGAAGCCAATAACAATCCACAGAATGCAGCAAATAAATGTGGCAAAATGGGTCTCTGCACAAAGCACATGAAAGGACAGAGGGGGAAAGTGAAACAGAAAAGGCAGGGTGTGACAGGGCATGTATGGAGGTTAACACGTTATCCGCTCCTTATGAGTGGCAATTATGCCAATATGAGCTGGAATGGAACCAGGACAATTAGGCACAGTGGGTGTCTGTTCATATATTACAAATAAAAGGCCACAGTCAAAGGGCCGGAGAAGAGGGTCTGTCTCCAGTGAGTGGGCAGCAGCTGAACTGGGTGGGGAGGGGGATGGTCGGCTAAAGACTGTGCCATGCTTTAGCTATTGTTTACATAAGCCCAGGTGGTTTCAACAGACCACAGCTTGCGAGTGTAAACTCACTTACATTAGTCTCTTAGTAATATTTTAACATATTTGAATTTAAAATAACTATTTCCTATTATAATATATTTTAAAAAGTAATTTAGCAGCCATTACTTCAGGCTTCAGTGTTGCATGATATTTTATTTTTTTACATTCCAATATGCAGATTTTGTCTCTAGAATCATTTCTCATTATTATCGATGTCGAAAACAGTTGTGATTTGATATTTTTGTGGAAACAGTGATACAGGGCTCTTTGATTATTTAAAGGGATAGTTGAAAATTGAAATGAACATTTTGTGATCATTTACGCACCTCAAGTTGTTCCAAACCAGCATGAATGTCTTTCTTTTGCTTAACATAGAAGTAAATATTTTGAAGAATGTGGGAAACCAATCAGTTGACAGTAGCCATTGACTGCCACGGTATTTTTTTCCAAGTCAAGGGCTACCATCAACTGATTGGTTACCAACATTCTTCTAAATATCATCTTCTGTTTTCAGAAGATTCTATCCTTTTAAGAATAGAATGATGAATTTATTTAACACAGATTTTTTTTTATTATCATAAATATGTTTACTCATTTACATCAATTGAATGTGTCCAAGCTGAATAAAAAATATCACTGACCCAAAGGTTTACTATTAAATAAAAATAGAAAACTCCCTCTGTAATTGGATCCTGGACTTTCTAACCGGAAGACCTCAGTCAGTCCGTGTCGGCCACAACACCTCCAGCACTACCACACTGAGCACAGGTGCCCCACAAGGCTGTGTGCTCAGCCCACTGTTCTTGACGCTGCTGACCCACGACTGCACTGCCAAGTTCAGCTCCAACCACATCATCAAGTTTGCTGATGACACAACTGTGGGAGGTCTCATCAGCAAGAATGATGAAACACCCTACAGAAAGGAAGCTGCACAACTGGTTGAATGATGTGGGGCAAACAACCTGTCCCTCAATGCGAGTAAGACAAAGGAGGTTGTGATGGACTTCAGGAGGAACTCTGTTGACCACCCCCCACTAACCATCGACAGCTCGACTGTGGAGAGAGTCAGCAGCACTAAATTCCTGGGGGTGCACATAACAGAAGACCTCACCTGGACCACCAACATTACATCACTCTCCAAGAAGGTGCAACAGCGGCTCCACTTCCTGCGCCGACTTAAAAGAGCAAGTCTCCCTCCACCCATCCTCACCACATTCTACAGGGGAACCATTGAGAGCGTGCTGACCAGCTGCATCACTGTCTGGTATGGGAACTGCAGTGCTGCTGACCGCAAGACCCTACAGCAGACAGTGAACACAGCTGCAAAGATCATCGGTGCCCCTCTCCCTTCCATTCTGGACATTTTCCTTGCATGATGCTCCAGTAAAGCTACCAGTATCGTGAAAGACCCCACCCATCCCTACCACAGTCTCTTCCAGCTCTTGCCATCAGGAAGACAATACCGCAGCATCAGAGCCTACTCTGCTAGACTGGTCAACAGCTTTTTCCAATTAAAATTTAAACCAAATCCTTCTTTTTAGCAAAAACTGAAGCATTAACACTAGTGACTGTGCAAGAGATAAAATAATATAACCATCTAATATTACAATAAATGTTCATCCCCGAGGGTCAGTGAGGACGATCTTTTCTCTGAGTCATCGTTCACACTGATGCATCTGCAGTAAGCAGACACCCCACATTACACATTGTCAATATGCAAAGCTTCCGTGTGCTCTATTGTGTGGCCCGCATTCTGTTCTGAGGCATTTGCTACACTTTTCATTGAGCAAAAAAGTACTTACAATGCCATGGCGTAGCAAAGACCCAAACAAATGCATCGCAGAGTGAGCGGGACAAAGACCCACATTTCCCTCACAGACAACAGCTGCCCAACACCTCTCTATGGAGACAGATCCTTCTTGCACACACAGCATCATGAACTGTTACCAGCACTGCTATGACAGTCAGCTGGACTGGGTAACAAATTTAAGCAGCAAACATACTATACATTTCTAGTGTAACTAGTACATAGTATTTTCATAATCATTATCAGTGTAAGCCATCATTTAGATTTTCCATGAAGTCATTCTGGTGTGCCTGTATTTGTCTTGGGCATTTAAACACATCCCTTAGCATGTGTAAAAACCCTCAATAAATAACATATTTCAAATATCTTGAATCTGAGTCCTCTTTTATGTGTTTTCAGTGATCCGATCTCTATCAGTATCACTTGACCATAAAAATCAGTTGAACTTGCACTAGAGAGATTCTGAACAGATCTAACAAACGTACAAACACACGAACAAAAGAACAAATGAAAACAGATCACCGAAACAGTTGGAGATAGTCAGGAACAGATTTTTTACGCATTCGGCTAAGGTGTAAATGGTAATATGTAAGTAACAAGAAATGTAAGTGGTATTTTCCATTTTATTACTTTCACAGATAACTGTGATCATACCTTATATAGATTTATCACTATATCTTCTACATCACTATCTGTATACATGTAAATGCCAGGTGTAAAGGAAGCCTCACAACACAAATAAACAGTCAAATAAACAAACAAACACAAACAAATTTATTTAAGGTGTTCATGCATTTGATGTGAGATAAGTATTGTGAGATAAGAACAATATTACCAGTATATTAGGCAGTCATTGTTACACAATAGACAAATTACAGTGCACAACAAAGAATAGCTACCTCTCCGTGAATACTTAAAACAAACATTTCATTCACAACGGCCCACGCATGAGACATGCAGCATGCGCACTGCTGTTCACTTTGCTGCCAGTGGTGTTAAGAGAGAGCCGGCTTGACAAGCAGTGAAAGACGAGCCTTCAAGGCTTTGAATCAAACTGACTGCACTCAGCACTGCAAGCAAATGAGCACTGCATAAAAAACAGGCTGCCAGGCTGTCACTGACTGAGTATGACAAGTGACAATATTTTCCTAAAAAATCTGAATGCATGTAATATGTTAGGTTGTGCATTTCTTTGATTTGGTTGGTTAATTGCTGAAGCAAACTAACTGACAAGCTGATAATTTGGGAAATATATTCAACACCTGCAGATAGCAACCATGACCTGCATACTAAGAAAGATTTTGCATGCTGTAGGAATGACTCAGATGATGATGTAGATATTTTTGCACAGAAATTGGTTTCTTTGTGCCAACAGCTCTCACAATGCCAGCTTTTATAATCTATTAACCATTGTCTGCTCCTTCCCAAAATGCTTTGCCCAGAGATGGGGAGGGACGTTATTACAGTATTGGTGGCACAAGAATCACAATTGTATTCCAAGACTCCTGAGTCATGTTCATGTAGAAAAAAAAACATATTGAACAAAACGTATGTGAAAAACAATCTGGGAATTTTTACTTGCGCATGCTCAGTTCTTCTGTTTTTACACTTAGATTGCTTGCTGGAATAGTTAATAGCTGGAACTTAAAGGAATAGTTCGCCGACAATTAGCTGAAAATGTACTCATCCTCGGCAATCCAAGATGTAGTTAAGTTTGTTTCCTCATCGGAACAGATTTGGAGAAATTTTGCATCACATCACTTGCTCACCAATGTATTCTCTGCAGTGAATGGGTGCAAAAATTGTAAACAAATCCATCAAGATGTTTTTCAACTTCAAACTATTGCTTACAGCTAAAATATGAGTCCACTATCCATAATATTGCTTGAAATTGCTGAATTAGGAGAAAGATATGCACAGATCAAATGCCTTAATAATGAATTTGTTTATTACAAACAAGCCACTTTTGGCCTCACAAGGTGTTAATTGTTGGACTGGAGTCATGTGGATTATTTGTGGATTATTGTCATGTGTTTATCAGCTGTTTGAACTCTCATTCTAACGGCACCCATTCACTGCAGAGGATCCACTGGTGAGCAAGTGATGTAATGCTACATTTCTCCAAATCAGTTCCAATGAAGAAACAAACTTATCTTGGATGGCCTGAGGGTGAGTACATTTTCAGCAAATGGTAATTTGTGGGTGGACTACTTCTTTAATCATTTCAGCAGTTCATTCAAAATTTTTTTAATAAAACTGTAAAATGTAATCTTTGAAAAGTAATTCTCAAAGTGAATACATACTGTACTATAACGTTGTGATGCCTAAATTTACTTCCTACTGTTTTAAACAAATGTAGTTTTCCATATTACTAATGGTGTCATTTTACCCAAATCATCATGCCAAAATACTCCCTATAATTTCATCTCGTTTGTATGCCTTTTCCACAAAGTTTCCCTGTCATAACTGTGCACTCTTTAAAATGAAATCCAGTGAACCCTGACAGATTTAAACCTCATGGATTACTGAAATTAAAAGAGAGAGAGACAGAAAGAAACAGCAAGAGAGAAGAGAGACAGCAGTTTGTGTGGTCCAGCTAGTGGAGCTTGGCTTACGGCCCAGCATGTCATCCACCGCTGTTTATCCTGCGCTGAGGATGAGAGCAGCTCTCATGTCTAAACTCCTTCGGCACAGCACTCATCAGGCCTAAAGAGGATGTCATAGCAACGCTCATTTCACCTTTCCTCCAGTCATAGGCAAAGAATGAAGAAGGAGACAACGGTGACGATAGTGATTGGTGTAAATGTGTCAGGTTAAAGAGGCGTTATAAAATGCTTAAGGGTCATAATGAATGCAGGTGTCTGCTCTGAAACACACACAAATACACACAAAGCTTTGCCAGTGATTATAGCCAGGCTGCATTAATTAAACTAAAATCATTTGAATTTTTTTCCAAAAAATGATGGAAAGATGAGGACTTGTAAAAATAGTTTATAGAGCTTTCTGAAGAGGACTGACAGTTGTGTACCAGTGTTATTTTAGTATTATTTATATACAATTAGTATTTATTAATCATTTTAATTAGCTTTCATTTTTATACTTTGTTTGAATTTTTTTATATTTCTATTAATCTTTAATTAATTTTTATTTTAGTTAGTTGCCAAGGCAGCATTTCCAATTTTCATTCAAGATTGTTTTATGTAATTTTTTTCATAATTTTAATTTTATATTTTATTTTGCTTTGCTTTTATTTTCATTTTATATTTTGTTTTTGTTTTATTTATATATATATTTTTTTTTTTTTGTTTTGTTTTTTTTTTTGTTTTTTTTGTAATTTATTTTTAAAAAAAATGTTGATTTATTTTATTTCTTTTTTTTATTTAATTTATTTTACTTTTTAATTTTATTTATTTTATTTTTTAAGTTAAGTTAAGTGTACCTAGTACAAATTCTTAAATATTTAAATCTTAAATATCGTTGTTGTTGTTGTTTTTTTTGCTGTTTCTCTTTTTCCCATCTTACAATGAAGAGACAAATAGAAGAACTTTTAAAACATTGATCTGTTTGTTTGAGAATCCCAACCAGCCCCACATTGGTAAGCAACACCGGCTTAGCCAATGGTGTGAGTTTGGGGTGGGAATATCAGTTTTGCCAGCAGAAGACGAGGGGAGTGTTTGAAACCTGTGTGACCACAATTATAATTTTTGCAAACCAGTTTGGTGTCAAAAAATTACACTCTTCATTTTAACCAAAGAGTTCACTCAGAAATGAAAAATCTGTCATCATTAACTCTCATGTTGTTCCATAAGACCCCGTAAGACTTTCATTCATCTTAGAAACACAAATGAAGATATTTTTTATGAAACCTGAAAGATGTATATCCCTGTTGAAAGTCCATTCCATCAAAACTGTGTAATACTAATCCATATAAATCAAGCAGCTTAATCCAAGTCTCCTGAAGAGCGTAATTGCTTTATACTTTATGATGAACAGACTTAATTTAGACTTATATTCACGTATAAACACTGAGCAAAGCTTAATGTAGCCTACTTGTTTAATGTCTGAAAACCAGTGAGGTTTGTTCTCATGTGTCACACAGTCACACAATCAAGTTACTGCAAGAACCAAATCAGGTTTGTTGTCTCGCGTCAAGCATGTATGGTGAGCTGCTGTTTAGCATATTTGATGTGCTCTACTGTATGTATCTGAGTTATTAAATGTTTATGTTTGAAGTTAACCAAAGCCTAAATTAAATCTGTTCATCATATAAAAGTGATTGTGCCTCTTCAGAATACTTAGATTAAACCACTCAATTAATGTCAATTACTTTCTCTTTTTGTAGATTTTAATGCATGGACTTTCAATGGACAAACAAAAAGGATGAAAAAGATGAAAAATGTCTTAATTTGTGTTTCGAAGATGAACAAAAGTCTTATGAGCTTGTAATGATTTTAATTTTTGAAAAAAAAAAAACTTTTAAATGATTTATAGTGGAAAACGTAGTCCAACAAGTATTTTTTGTTTGTCTGTTTTGTTTTTCAATTTTTAAACATTCTAGATTTTTTACAGCTCTGGAAACCCTGTTAAAATCTACAAATGTGACTAAAATCCCAGTGATGGGAATACAGTTGCTATTGTAAATGGTGATTTATTATTATCACTAAAATTAAAAAGTGAAAAAGTAAAAAAAAAAAAAAAGGGTGAAATGAGTGAGGAAAAGGAAGGCAAAGCGAGGGCACAAACACAGTTTGTGTGTGGTTAATGTAGCCAAGCATTTGATTAGAGGGCTGGCTCACACTCGCAGGGCCAGAGACGTATCCATGTAAAGGGCATTCTAGCTGTGTCTGTCAACACACAATCGCACAACAAACCACCTCCCAATCTAATTAGATCTCAGACTTGAGGCAGCAACGGTGTCCCATCAGAGGAGGAAATAAACATAAGAGTGTGATTTTCAGGTTAGGAAACCTAATCTAAGACATTATGTAAAAACATACAGTAACATCATACTGACTTATACTGTAAAGGTTGTTGGTCTTACTGTCAAAGCAGCGTCGCCTTTCAGGGTTGAACATTTAAAATCAAGGTGCCCTTTTAGTGCGAAATTATTCCCTTGAGAATTCACATTTGATTTTCATGGTTGTGCATCTGTACTAAAGAAGGTCATTGAGAAATACTCGCATTTGTCACATGCAAATCAATTTGGCTTTGCGACACAATAGGGTGTTTCTCAGGCTTCATTTCCCCCCTTTCTTCCAGTGTCCTCTAAAACAGTGTCCTCTTAAATGGTAACTACCAAGGGACATTGTAAAGAGTCATTAAATCATAAGAGACAGGATTGCCCAGTGAAAACGCAGCATGATTTGTCATCTGCTTCATAACATTAGGCCTCCCCGAATCACCAGTCTGGTCAGCTTAACATATAATGTGACTGCTGCAGATAACAGCCAAAGAGTACACTAACAGGCCTGCCTGAGCGAAACATCAGAGAAAGCTGAGAGAGAATGCTGAAACTATATATAAACATAATTTATCAAAAACACTGACTTATTTCTTTTAGGTTTTAGCTTCAGGAAGGGTTGTTTCTTAAAGCTAAATGTGCAATTTTTATGTTAAAATACTCTCTTATCTTCACTTAATGACTGGTTTCTCTGAGGAGTCCAAACACTGCATCTTTGTAAAAACTTTGGGTCTCATTCACTAATAATTGTGTGGATTATTTGTATTTATACACACAGGTGAACCTAATTTCCAACAAATGCATACGCACTTGAATTTGTTCTTAACTTCATTCTAATGTTGATGAATTTGGAGCATTCTAAATGAGCGACTGCATGCCTGAGGTTAGTAATTTGCATAAAACACACCCAAACATCTCCATATATGGGCTCAGTACGCTCAAACTTTCCTTTACAGCCTTTCGTCACTCTCAGCAAACATATGATGCTCTCTATAGCACACGCAGCAAGATGCTTGAGCCATGCCAAGTGTGTCATTCTCAAAACCAGTTCAAACACACACACACAAAAAAAACGCCTTTTATACAGACCTCTCATTCGGTAGCTGTAGCTACATACAAGTATTTGCATTTTTATGAAGAGGAACATCCCAGCTCATACTATAATGCTCAAGTTTACTCTTTTATTGTATATGATGAAATATACTGAATAAAGATGAAATATCTATGTATAAAATTTAATCTAAATCCATTTATAAGGCCACCCAGAGTATGTGATTTTTGCAAATTATGGTTTCAGTTGTTCCTACCTTTTTAAATACATTTAGAATACATTTTTGCACTAAAGTTATTGGTTCATCATGATTCATTAGTGAAAACATTTGTATACAAATTTTACACACATTTATGTGTATGCATGGTTAGTGAATGAGAGCCACTATCCGGACACATCAATATTGGCTCAATGGTGTCAGTTTAGAGGGGAGGGACTATTTGTTTGTCCAACCAATGACAGACTGGAAGAATGTCTATGAAATCTGATTTAAAACTAATATTTCTGCAATTCCGACATTTGCTGTTGCTTTAGTATGCATTTGTAGAACATGACCTATCTATGCAAAAAAGGTCAATTAATGCAATGACACCAAGAAATTCTTTGCTGTGAACTGCATGGGGAAAAAAAACAGCATTAAAAAATTATGATCTCAGGCTTGCTCAGACATCTCAGAAAGCAGTTCACTGCAACTCAAATCTCACCAGTTTCTGAATGTTTTTGTTGTTAATCCAACATAAAATAAATCTGATCCATAAAAAGCAAAATTCTGTAATATCCCCTGATTAATGTGTCTCTTGATGAAATGTGGCTGTGGAAAAACACATCAAGCAAAGAGACAGAGCTGCAAATATTCTTCGCTGGCAAAGATCCTCTGCACTGGTCTAGTCTGTAATCAAATCACTGAGGTCATTTGACTGTGCAGTAAAATCAAGTGACAGGCTATTTGAGAGATTTGCTGTTGGACTTTTGAGCTGTCACTAGCATCTCTCTCACTGTGGGAATAATGATAATAATAATAATTATTATTATTATTATTATTATTATTAGAGAGATGAGATTGAAAGAATAATTTATAAAAAATAAATAAATAAATAAGAATAGTGGTTGCTGTTATTGTATATTTTCCTCTAAATATATATTCTAGATCTTATATTAATCATCATAGTTTCACACACCATAGATGTATAACATTAAATTAAGACTGATAGTTTTCTGGAGCTCAATAACAGCAAAAAAATAATTGTCTAAAAGCATATTCTGAGTGACTAGTTTGCAGTCTCAATGGAATTATTTATTGCGTTCACATCTCACAAGCTGTGAGCCGCTGAAACTAGGGGTGCTCCGATTGATCGGCTACCGATCACTATCAGCCGATAATCACTTTGGGATGATTGATCGGCGGTCTCTAAAAAGGCCGATCTCAAGCTGATGACGCAAGGTTTGGCACGACATGCAGCGGCACCATCTCAGTCTCTGTCCAGCGCGGGTGAAATAATTATAATGCTGAAGGTGAGGTACTCTCCTTCATATTTCTTCATGAAATAACGTATAAAGTAGGGCTGCACGATAAATCGCATGCTATATTTAACGCGCATCTTATCAGTAAAGCCGGTTCTGTAATCAGCGGTAAATCTCCATCACCTGCGGGCTTTCACATTGAGCAGCATTAACTACACAGAGCCATTGTTCACTGATGAGCTGCGCAAAGTTCGCATGCGATTTATCGTGCAGCCCTAGATAAAGTAATTTGAAAACCTTGTGTGAGAAGTAATTTCACAAACTTCGTGAGTGAATCACCGCGGTCGCGCTCTCTCAAAATACGCAAATGTCTTCAAATCGCCACATCGCGTCTGTCTATAAGCGAGCTGCACGCTGCAGTTTCCGCACCGAGTCTATTTTTGCTGCGCTGCAAGCCTGAATTAAAGTAACAGCGCATTGTTTGCAGTAAATATGAACATGGATTGACACGAAAATGTAGTAATTACACCATAAATGCATATTATTAAAGTCTACTGTGTTTCACAGTCAACACATATGGCTTTTTGGCTAGGTTTAAAGGGAAAGATCACTTTTAGATAAACAAGGCAATAGTAGATGCACTCGTGGAGGTAGGAAAACAAAGTTCTTTATGAACTGCAGGATTGCTTGAAATAAAGATTTAAATGCAAAAGTAAAGGCAGGAGAGCTGACTATTTCTGTCAATGGTAAGTTTGTGATAACGTACGAAAAGTAGTTTAAATGTTTTGCCACTTGCTTGAGCAACTTAATATATAAATCTAGAAGTAAGTGCAAAAGTCAAAAGCATTGAATAAGGTGTTGCTTATATTTATTGTGTTTAAACATGTATGTGAAAGATTGTATTACTGTACTGTGTAAAAAAGAGAATTGCAATGCTGAAAAAGCATTTTCATGTTTAGATTTGAAATCAAACAAACTAATGGATAAATGTTGTGTTTGTGGTAAACAGCCACAGATCAGTAGCGGACTCCTGTGTGAAAGCACAATGAGAGTCCATGCTGCTTCCCCTCTCACAAGAGTCACCTAAGAGAGGAATTCCCCCCATTTTCAAAAAGGAAATTCAGACCCTGAATAAATGTCTAAAAATCCTGATTGGAGTATCGCTATAAATGGTTATAAATGATAAAAAGAAGGCTTTAAAAGATCGGTATCAGTGATCGGTATCGGCAGATACTGCTTTCTGTGATCGGCAATCGGTCTCAAAAATCCTGACTGGAGCACCCCTAGTTGAAACAGTAGAGGTTATGGATGAATGCTTCCACTCTCAATTAAGTTTCCAGTCCACAATGAATCATTTTCAAAACTTGGCATTCTGGTCTGCAAGGGAAGGAGCCTGCACCTGAATACTATATAGCTACTCGCATGGCTTTTTTGCTTTTTTGTTGTTCCAGGTCAAGAAAATCTTTTAAAAATTGTTTTGGTTTTAATTTGAACCAATGAATCACTGTTTGCATGGGTACAAAAAAAGAAAAAGTGAAACAAGACAAAGATACTCTATTATTCAAAGAAATTACAAATTCAAATCCAGATTATTTGACTTTTTAAAAAGCCATTTACAAATGGCTGTGGAACTTTCCATCATTTGAAATTCAGAAATCAATGCTATATTTGAATATTCGGGCTCTACATTTAATTCATTGCCAAAGAGAAAATGCTGGTCAGGAGAGGAACAGACACCTCTTACACAAGCAGTGGCACTTCAAAATCCATCAGGTCTGCATATCATATGCAAATTTAATGCTGCAAAACATTCTCTGTTGTTCTTGTATATGTATCTGTGCATTGCATTAGAGAGTGTGCAATGAAAGTATTGCTACTTTCTGCAAGAAAATTATGGTTTAAAGTTTCTTTTTGACTTACGGTCAATATTTCATGGTCAGTATATGTATGTTGAAAGTATGTAAAAATGCTTAAACTGTGTAAAAGCCTCCCTGCACCTATAAAAGCTTTTAAAACATATGAGTTTGGAGAGGTTCATCTCTGAGAATCACTTCATAATGATGAAGCTAGCCTTTGGCTATTTTCCTTTATATAATTTAATATAAAATTAATTTTCATGCTTTAATTCCCATTGCTCCACCTGGCCAAGCATAAAACCCATAATGGAACAGGATACGTCTGATAAATATCTGCATGGCCTGAAGAGTTGCCAGTGTGATTCTTTTTTCCTTACTCTTATACTTGCAGGAATGAACAGTTTCTGAAGACAGCTGCATAATTGGACTGTCTGTAATCCAAAACCGTATCTGGTATAAAACCTAACAACTTATTAAACCTCTTAAAATAGAACCAAAAAGGCCAGTAAAAATAGGTCTTTGTTAAGGTCTTTTTTTCTGAAAATTAATCTCTGAGCTTTTTCATTTATTTCTGTTACAATCTGACTAAGTCTCCTCAGGAGAGCAGAGATGATGAATCTGGTTCCCGTGAGGAAGAAATTTCCCAGCACTGAGGTGGTTTGTTTCTAAGGCAAGGACACAAGCAATGAAAGACTAGAGAATAATCTGGACGAATACAAGTAGTTTAACCTTGTGTTCCCGCAGTTACATTAGCACAGCACGCACACACACACATAGTCCAATCACACAGAAGAGCTAGCTCAATAGCTGCATAGTCAGAGCGGCCATGATGGCCCGTACAATCCCCAAAAATCGCCTGCAATGGGCACATGAGCCTAAGGACTAGACCATATAGCAATGGAATAAGGTTGCCTGGTCCAATAAGCCATATTTTCTTTTAGATCAGGAGGATGGCTGGGTGTGTGCCTCTTTTAGCTGGGGAACAGATGTTACAGACCATGTACACCCTTTCATATCAAAGGTGTTCCTTGATGGCAGTGGCCTCTTTTAGCAGGATAATGCACCATGCCACACTTAGGACTTGTGGAGTCCATGCCTCAATACATCAGAGCTGTTTTGGCAGCACGAGGAGGACCTACACGATATTAGGCAAGTGGTTTTATTGTTGTGGCTGATCCGTGTGCATGGACACTACTGTCTGCAGTGGTAAGGATGCAGTAAAAACCAGTGGGAAGTAATGTGCGGGCACAGAGCAGGTGGCGTAAGGACACACCAAGTGTTGACTGACTGTGCTCAGCTTGATCACATCCTGATCTATCAATCCTTACTGAATAATATTCTCACATATCCTCAGTCTTTCAGTCCTTTCCACCAATGATCCCTTACAAACCATTTATCAAAACAGCTGAAGCACTATTTATAATCCAAGCACAAAACCAAAAAGCATCTGGGGACTTTTTGCACCTTTAAAGTCAACAGGACGTCAAGATTTACCCTCTTCTCTTTCCTAATAAATGTAAATGAAGAAAAAGTCTGTTTTTATAAGACTTCATTACAAATGTAAACTTTTCCCGCTCATGTATCCTTGGGGGTCAGAGAAACTTTCCCCAATATTATTGTAGCTTACGGTCTAATGGATAAAACCATGTCTCACAATACATTTCAATTAAATATATCATATGTTGTCCTTAAAGCAAATCTTTGCTTTGACTGAAAGAATCCTGTATTCAGCACTCAAGCTAAGCATATAAGCAACTCGAGCACTACAACATCTTACATTGATTCACCACTGTAGCCTCTGAACCTTTATCCTTTATTTATAATAATTCAAATATGTGAAACCAGCACTTCCACTCATCCATTTATTCTGAGAAATTAATTAATTTATATATATGAAGAACTGAACAGATTCCGTCTCATATTAAGTCAACATTTGATATTTGGAAGGGAAAACTAAAAAACAGCCCTTTATAAAATAAATGACAATTATAGAATATGAAATAAAAAACAGCCCTTTATAAAATAAATGACAATGATAGAATATGAAATTATTCCTGTAACACCTATCTGCAAGGAGATGGCGCCGCAAATGGCAGCAAGGACGCTGAGCTCCGCGATTCTTCTATTGTTTTTGTTTGTTTGTTCTGTGTTTTGTCATTCTTCTTCTATAAGTTTTACCAGAGACTAACTCCTTAACATTAAGCAGCAAATCCCAGACAATATTTTTCCGGTTTTTGATTATTTTGTTGGACATTCTAGTCGGAGGTACAGCTGTGTTGTTTCAGTCTGAACAATTAATCTTTCATAATTATACATCGTCCATCACAACTAACATAGTTATATTTATATTAAACTGCACACTTTGTAAATAACATATCTGCACACTAATAAACATATCTGTACATTTATCTAAACAATTATATTTTTTCCTATACTTCTATTTCTGTATATAGTACATTATTAAATTTTTCTTTTTTATTATATTAGTGTTATATTACATCCCTACTGTGTTATTCCTATGTATGTCTGCACTATGTTTGTACTTTCTTCTACACTGGAAGCTCCTGTCGTCAAGTCAAATTCCTTGTGTGTGTAAACATACTTGGTAATAAAGCTCTTCTGATTCTGATTCTGATTCTGAGATACAAATCAGTGATGATGATGATTAATAACAATAATTTACATGTACCACGTCGCAAACTACAGCTGTTCATTCATCCTCTAAATAGGCTATGTGGAATAAGATTTGAACTGAAACATCCTAGAGACTATTGATTTAAAAGTGGTTTGAAAGCTTTGTGGAAGGAGCGTGTATTTATGAAGTTTTGCTGTAATTGATCGGCTCATATTTGCATGGATGCACATAAACAACCACTTCCCTTCCCTTCCACTACTTATGATTGAACAGTATGCTCTCAGACCCGTCTCACTGATTCAAAATCAGACACGCAGACGTATTGCATTAAACAAGAAATCAATAAAGCAGTTACAGCTCAAGGCATTAAAAGCAGCATAATTCAGTTTCGACCCAGATTTGTTAACAAAACCTCTGTATGCATACAGTATGCACGCTCTCATAAGCGTTCAGCGCACCAGCTTTAGCATTCCTCTACGTCCTTGGTGTCTGACAGTGCAACACCTTCCCTGAACACAAAAATACTCTTTCGATTAGTTTATTTATCTTCAAGAGCAACTCAAACAACAGTCCTTATTAAACCTAAAACTGAGTCACAGAGTGTCATCTCTTCGATCTTCCTCTGCGGAGGAAGAGGAAAGGCTAAATAAATTGAGTGATGAGATTTTCAAGGTGCCACCACAGCAACGAATATTAAGGAAGGAGCTCAGAATGTTATGCATTAAACAGACGCAACCCTCAAGACTTATGATACACAACAAACCAATCTTTCTCACTTGATGTATTTACAATTCCTTATTAATCTAGATATGCAACCTGTCATGTTTGTAATTCAATATTCAATGAAATGTATGAGGATCTATAACACCCACATTTTACAATTCACTCAATTCATGATGGATAAAATCCATACATTTTGACTGAATATCCTGTTTTACTCAAAAACCTGTCATATAGTGCAAAAAATAAATTTGTTTCTCAGTATTTTTTGTCTTTTTTTCCAGTAAAAAATATATAAAATATTCTTAAAGATAACTTGAAAGGCAAAATGATATCAAGATATAAAAGTTTTGTTTTCTGATAAATTTATCAATATTAAGTGAGTTTATGCTTAAAACCAGAAAAAATATCTGCCAATGGGTAAAGAAAAATAAACTTGTCAAAGAAAACATCTTGGAGCGCTACTTGCTGAAAGGACCTCCGTTTAATAGTCCCAGAA
The DNA here is from genome assembly GCF_001515605.1 of Sinocyclocheilus anshuiensis. NCBI lineage: Eukaryota > Metazoa > Chordata > Actinopteri > Cypriniformes > Cyprinidae > Sinocyclocheilus > Sinocyclocheilus anshuiensis. The sequence continues at coordinate 531,003 of NW_015541011.1, read as the reverse complement.
GGTGCTCTTTGGTAGGGTTCAAAATTATATCTATAGAAACTACGGATCCAAGGCACTTCTTCCAGTTCCAAAATGTTAAAAAGCCTTTATTCAAACATGGCTCACTCTAGAAATATTAAAAATGACTAGAACACTGCACACTATGTGTGGTCCAGTAACATTTTGGAACTGGAAGAAGTGCCTTGGATCCGTAGTTTCTATAAAAATAAACTTGTATTTCTATTGAGAATCTAGAATGTCGGTTTTTCTCCAACCGCATGGGTAAAAATCCCCAGCTGAATTACATACTGTTTTTTGACAAACACCAATGTCGTGTGGTAATTTAATTGCTGTCCGAATCCACATCTCTGAGTTTACAAGAAATCGATTCAAAATTCAGTTTGAATCCTTTTTTACACTTTGCTGTAATTTGCATGCATATTTATCACTGAAAAAAAAAATAGTGAAATGCTAGAAAGTATTTACAAGAACAATATTTCATAACTGCTCCACCACAGCGAGTGGGAGCTGTTAAGAACAAAAAGAAGAAAGAGAAGAAAAGCATGTAAACATTTGAAACTATTTTAAAATATGTATTATATAGGCCTACAATTACATCCATAAAAATATAAACCGAGCAGCTTTGTTTACCTTATGTAAATAAGAGGTTGCATTAAAGGAACATGCCACTATTTTTGAAAATAGGCTCATTTTCCAACTCCCCTAGATTTAAACAGTTGAGTTTTACCGTTTTCGAATCCATTCAGCCGATCTCCGGGTCTGGCGGTAGCACTTTTAGCTGTAGCTTAGCATAGATCATTGAATCTGATTAGACCGTTAGCATCTCGCTCAAAAATGACCAAAGAGTTTCGATATTTTTCCTATTTAAAACTTGACTCTTCTGTAGTTACATCGTGTACTAAAAGTCAGTCTTAGTTCAGACGGAAATTCAGCTTAGTATCGGCTGAATGGATTGGAAAATGGTAAAACTCAACTGTTTAAATCTAGGGGAGTTGGAAAATGAGCCTATGTTCAAAAATAGTGGCGTGTTCCTTTAACTTATTTCTGCTAATCTCCACATTTTTAATTACATCCAAATAATAAATAGGATATTATTAAATATTAATTTATTCTTCTACACTGTGCATAAATCGCCATCCGAATCCATGATTTTTTTCACTGAGGTGAAATTTATTTTTACAGACGTCCACATGAGAAACAATTACCGTCCGAATAGGGCTCACTTTTTTGCAGTGTATTACAGAAGCAAAATTTAATTTAACAATTTCATGCTAAATATATAGACTGGTTATACAGACTATATATAGACTAGATAAGTCCCCCCACCCCCCCATTTTCATAAATCCCATTGATCACATACTGACTAAGCAGTCAATGCATCATGATGACATTTCAAATTAAAATGGTGTGGATTCACTCAACAAAATTATAGTTATAAATTATAAAGTCAGGCCTCATTCAAGATCCTAATAAATCATAATTCATATATTAGCACAGCATATGTACATTTAAGTAGATAACACTATGAATTAGTGCTGGGCGGTATGACAACAAATTTATATCACGGTATTTTTAAAAATTATACCGGTTTCACGGTACACGACGGTATTTTTTTTTTTCATGCATGACCGGGTGTTAACCACATTTTCTACTGATTGAGAGAGGAAATACTGCAGTATATTGACTTAGAATGCCCTATTTTACTGTCATGATGAGTGAATATTGTCAAAAAATACCACACTAAATAGTGACTAAACACGACCCCTTTTAATACATGTTAACCAGGAGTCACTCTCATTTATAATCGCGGCATCGTCTGATAAAATCAACATGCATCTACACTACAACTATGCTGTTGTTTTAGCTATATAACTTTTTTTGTCTCATGCAGCGCACTGCCTGCGTCTGAATAACAAAGTAAAAAAAACAACAAACAAAAAAGTGCATGTGATATTAACAGACGAACTACGCTCATATTTATAATTCCAAACAATCAGTAAGCGACAGGTGCTAGGAAACGCTGTTTTGTACTCATGTACTGACGTGTCGGCTGCGGTGCGCTGCTTCTCTGCCGCTCACTGCACAGAACAGACGCTTCTGTGTCATCACGTTCTATTAGTTCTACAGCTTCAGTTTCAGAACTTTCACGCTTAGTAACACATACAGCTGTGCCCTCACCACAGTGCACCAGTGAAAAGGGACCCCTTTCAAACAGTGTCACGTTCCGAACGTTGTTTAAGTGACATACACCGGTATTGCGGTATTTTAAAAATTCATATCATAACAAAAATAAACACCGGTATTCGGTATGAACCGGTATACCGCCCAGCACTACTATGAATATAAGTGGATTATTGTGGGATGAAGATAAAATGTGACTGTGAATCTAAGAATCACAAATCATGTGGACTGAGCACTGATTGAATCAGGTCACTGGAGTCATGCTGAGATAAGAAGAAATACTGCATGATGTCACGTGCCGACTGTGACATTGACCGAGATGATGCTGAAGGTTACATTGGTGCTCTACAGATTTATAGTGGGAAAAAAACACCTTCTGATTGGTTTTCACCTATCTGGTGATATACAGTAGATCACATAAATACAGCACATGAGTCATAGCCTTTCATAGCACTGGACAGACACCGCTGTTGCGTTATTAGTTCGCCTAGAGCTCACTTCAAGTAATCAAGGAGAAAACATCTGTGCATCTGATAGACCATTTTAGGGTGCAGCTGTATGGTGGCACACATCTGAGCTGACAGGTCACTTCACACAGAATCACCCTAGAGGTATAGATGCTTGTGCTCAGTGCATGGAATGGAGGATGAGTGGGCTGAAAAAGAGGAGCTTATGTGAGGGAGTTGGGCAGGTCAGGAAGCACACCATGTGGCCCGTTTGGGAAAGCACTGGACCAGTGAGAGTGTGTGTGCACATGTGTATTTGTGCTGCTACAGTCTTCTGGTCCACATAACCCTTCAGAAATGAATTAAACATCTCAGAATGTGTATTTCAATTCAGTTCTTGAATTCAAACTGAAGTAGCAAAAAGGATGCAAGTTTATTTATTGTTTGTTTGACTGTTTGTTTGTTTGTTTGTTCTTGTTGAATTAAAATTGGGGGGAAAGTCTTGTCTTGTTTACAGTACAAATGTCTAAACATTCTTAAATCAAGATATATTTACTTGAGAAGCAAAATGACAAGATATTAGGTCTTCTTTTCTGAATAATTTATTAAAATTAAGTGAGTTTATGCTTAAAATAGGAAAAAATATCTGCCAATGGGGTAAGAAAAATAAACTTGTTTTTCTTTTGAATTAAGTTTATTTTTCTTAACCCATTTGCAATTTTTTTAAAGCATGAATTAACTCGCCTTTTTATCATCTTCAACATCATTTTGCTTCTTCTTAGGTAAATGTATCTTAAGTATACTGGAAATACTAATAATATATTTCATTTTTCAGTATGAATTACTAACAAACATGTTTCTTCCCCCCAGGAATATGCTTTAATTCAGGAATAGCTATTATTTTTTTAAAATACAAAGTTTATGATTAAATGTTTTAAAGTGTTAGATTTAGTTTGTTATTATTAATAATATACAACAAGTAAATATATATTGCCATTTTATTATACTATTAATATTATTTTAAGAATTATAATTAATGTAAAATTAATATGATCTATCCATTCATCAATATCTCTGCTCAAAAGTTTAGGTCATTAGTTTTTTTTTTTTTTAAGAAATTAATTTGCATTAAATTGATCAGAAGTGGCTGTAAAGACAATTATATTGTTACAAAAGGTTTTCTGTTTCATATAAATGCTGTTCTTTTGAATTTCTATTCAGCAAATTATTCTAGAAAAAAAATCCAACACAGTTTCCACAAAAACGGTTTTCAACACTGAATATAAGCATCAGCAAATTAGATTGATTTCTGAAGGATCATGAGACAAAAAAAAGCTTTGCCATCACAGAAATAAAATGTATTCAAAATCTGTATTGTATTGTATTAGCATAAGAGACATCTTTCCAAAACATTAAACTATCTTATCGGCTTCAAACTTTTGAATGGTTGTGTATATTCAATTGTACATCCTGTACGGTGTAATCAATTCAGTTCAAATTCCATCTCAAATCTGAATTTACCCATCTTTGCTGCACAGACATAAAAACAAACAGATTTGGTCGCTTATATTCTTATCACTGAGAGGAGATGCAGCTTTGTGGTTGCTTTGCCATCACTTCGACAGGGTCAGGAAGATTAATATGAGAGGAGATGTTAATGGAGATTTTAACACATTTAAAGATCAATTGAGCTACAACTGAACCACAAGTGCTCCAGTGATGGAGGTTCACCCTTAAACTTTAACATCATTCTTTTGTTTCCTTGCAAGTGGTAGTATTTCCTTCATGAAATGCAAATCGAGTTTTGATGAATCTCCTTAAAACTGTATCATTAAAATGCAAGGTACCCATTGCAGTGCTATAAATGCCGTTTCTACATGTAAAATGTTTAACAAAAGACTAAGTAGCCGATTCATTTACGTAAGAATTAGGAACTATATCAGATTCAACCTTACAATGAAAAGCAATTACTCGCTGGTGAAAATGTTCTTTCAAGCACCTTATCTGTGCACACCACAGGCTGACTCTGGCTTCTGTGGAGCTTTGAGACAGGGTCCATGAGACAGGGCGATTTTACCCACTTCCACAGTCCATTCTATTAATAGCCAACCCTGCGAAAGGTACAGAGTGAGTGATGCCTTTGAGTGCCGTGGAAACAAGACAATTTGAATGGGCTGACTGACACTCAGTAAATCCCTGGACTGTTCTTGAGTCTTTCTCATTCCTGTCAGAGACTCTGCTGCCTGCAAAAACAAGTCAGAGCTTAGTCCAGTCAGTACGGCACTGGAGAGGGGAAACGGTGACACAGAGGTGTAAATGACAAGTCTTTCTGTCACATTCAGGATCCACTAGCTGGATGTTGTGGAGAGGATGGATTTAGGTACATGCATTTGAAATGTGTCTTACACAACAGCCTAAATAAATGTTAAATTACAAGTAGGGTTGGGTGATGTCTACCAAGTTGGCATCGAACGATGTCTACAGTGAAACATCGTGATGGACGATGACATCGAAGCGTGAATCCGTATGCAGAAAGGCACGTAAAACAAATAACGCGTTCTGGGTCATGGTTAGCCGCTTGCTAGCTGTAGACTGTTACATTATAGTACATGAAAGTTCACTTACCACATACACAGTGTAAGGAGAGATGACTGATAGGATAATGGCGAATCATTTGCAGATACCACTGACAAATATCTATCTTGTAAAATGTGTGGTAGCGGCAGTACTGGTCCGTAGTATAGAGTCCGTGTGATCGCGAATCTCGAAAGTGAAAGTGAAAGTAAAATGAGAGCGAGCATTCGAAAGCGGTTTCAATGCCCTGCATATTAGTAGCGGTTCCCTGATGCCCACAATTTATATACAGTATAATTACCCAACGATATAATTGCGAGAGAAAGTATTGAAATATTTTTTTATCCTCCCATCTCGTAGGCCATTTATTCCCTTTAGGGGTTCAGTAGTACACTTAATTTCTTTTCTGAACACGGAATTGGGATGCGGCGGATTGCGGGGGGTATGCGGGGGGGGAGATCACGATGCCGGCTCAACACAGTGATGTCTGTCAGCCATCGGCGATGGACGATGGCATCGTCTATCGGCCCAACCCTAATTACAAGATGCAATTACGGCTATGTTATGCACTTAAGTACTTGAATGAGATCTCTTTGAAGCTAAACAGGCAGGTGCAGAAATGTCAGGCAGAGATATCACATCATAGTGATTGAATGTTATTAACAGGCATATTCGGGGGCTAATGGAGTGGATCGGGGTGAAAGCACTTGTCCTTTATGAGAAAAAATTGAGCTGGCTTAGTATAAAATATCTTGATGCTTGATATAGGGGTCAATAATATATAAGAGTAGTGCCCATGCTTAAAAAAATGAAAAATTAAATAAATTAAAAATAAATAAAAATCATAAAGTAAATTAAAAATATAATAGACATAATAAATAAACGATGATGAGTTCATGGCCTGTAAATACAATTAAATCATTTAATTCATTCATCTAAAAATCATTTAACTAAAAACAAGGTCAAGATGGGTTTTAAAGTCATTCTATGTATTCGTTTAGTTTTTTAAATGTATTTTTTAATAAATTAATAGACAGGGGGAAAATGAGCACCATGTTATTGGAAAGTAACATTATTTTTACTTACTATTAAAGTTAACATGACAAATCGCAATTTTGTTTTTATTTAGATGCTTAATGTACATTTCTGGTCTTATTGAGAATGACTCAGTGTTGTATGTTATTCTAAAGAACAAAATGTCTGCCTTTTTAATCTTTAATCAAACTATATGTAACATTAAGTGTGTTATGTAACTTTCTTTTTCCATGAAATAACTTTCCTTGTCTTCTGACTAGAGGTATGGTCTATATAGTTTTCATTCATTTTTATTTCAGTGTTAACTTTAATTATTTTAGTACATCTTTAGACTAAATGAAAATACGAAATTCTGGCTTGGCAACTACCAACAATAAAATATGTTTTTATCTAAATTATTTTTTTACGTAACGGCTATGTTATTTTTATGGTTTTGAATTTAGTTTTAACTATAATAACCTGATTCGGACAACATTAGTAAATAGATAATGCTAACAAAAACCAAATAGATACAGTAGTAGCCACTGTTTCAGCAAACTTGACTCCATTCTGACATGTATCTCCTGCTCAACATTTACTTGCACTGAATATCCTGCTCAACTCGGAAACATGTCACATTACATAAATATAATGCGTTATGAACGCAATTCATTCAGACTTTAATTCATTTTGGGTAAAGTATCCCATACATTACACAGAAACATGATACAAACTCAAATCCATTTAGTACAATCTGGTTGGAAGTCTGTAGAAAAATCAGGCACAAATGTTGGCTTCGGTATCCCAGTACTCCTAGTTAAATGAGGACATTCTTTAGAGACTCTTGCATTCTGTTTTTGAGAGATAAACAAATTGTTTCCCATAAATTCCTTCCGCTCGGTCTGACAGTAATAAATCAGTAGGGAATGTAACATCTGTCACAATATAAACAAAAACAACTCGTCCTGTCAAATCAAACCTCTGAGGTGTGTTTCCTTCCTGAGCATCTCCATTGCAGCCTGAAAAACAGAGAAAGTACAAGCCAGAAAAGGACGAAGAGAGGATGAGGTGAGACAGGAGCCTGAAGTCAGCCTCATTCCTCTGTCAATTTCTACATTTTTAATTTTCATACCTTTCACTGCCGCAAGCACCCTTGTGTGCTGACATGGCTGATTCTATTTTAGCTTCCACAAAGGCAACAGATTTGGACTTATGCAAGTGGGGGGTGGGGAAACGGGTCCGATCTCCCGAGGCATCCGGACTCTGTCACTATCTCTTAGACCAGCATAAGTGCCTGTGAGGTCTTATCTCTGTTACTCATTGTCTCCCTCTTTTCATTTCCTTTAGTGTTCCCGAACATCCTCCCACAGCGTGGAGTAATGACATAATGACACATGCATAAATGCCTAATGACAGACGATATTAGCAAGGTCATTCGACCACCTCAAGGTGATGAGAATGTGACCAGTCTTGTCCTTTGCACCACACTTATGCCCCTGGTAAACATAGCAACAAGAAGAAAAAAAATTACAAGCAAGCCATCCAATGAGGGACCGGCACTGCTGTCTTTCAGCCAATGAGAGGGAACCTTGGGCCCTCACTTCCCCTGCTGAAAAGCAAGGCATACTTACAGCTATTAAATCTGATTAAACCCATCCAAATGAGCCTCATGCTTCCATTTAACTTCTCCATTATAACATTAATTGACAAACACTCGTGCTTGAGTCTTAATCTCTGCTCTGGGGTGGATGAGGATCAGGGAGGTTTTTATGAATCACTCTTACAAGTGAGTTCAGCAGAGTATTATCAACCTTTATGTGATTATGTCTCTTGCTAAGGAGAAACTACAAAAGGAATACAAAGCTATTTCACAGGCACCATTGCTATGCAACAGTCAGTTCTCAAATCTGATTGGGAGTTTTAACCTTTTGTATCACTCTGCTTTTGTCTGCGTTGAGTTTTTTAATGACTCTTTCCACAAATTACATCATGGCACCACTAGGTGGCAACAAGTGGCTGTCTTTGATTGAGTCATTGAATCCTTCAATCAACTAACTGGTTCAAAAATTATGATTTCATTCAGAATCCAATCAGATGACTTTATGAGTAAGTCATTGAAGCATTCATTCAATAGATCCATTCAGAAATACTGATTTCATTCAGAAACAAATCAAATTGCATCCTGCATCCCAATTCGCATACTACCTGCCCAAAAAGCATTTGAGATTAGTAATCTTGAATTTAGGCTGGATTTAGGGTGAAGAGTACACAAATTGGGTCACGTCTTTATGAGTAAGTCAAAGAATCATTCATTTAATAGATTCATTCAAAACGCTGACTTCATTCATAAACGAATCAAGTCTTTATGAGTTTCTCAGTTAAAAGATTTGTTTATTCAGAAATGGAACACCTCTACTGTGTTCAAAAAAAATGTTATTTGATGGACTGGATCCGTGTGGATTGTTGTGAATTATTGTGATGTTTTTATCAGCTGTTTGAACTTTCATTCTTATGGCACTCATTCACTGCAGAGGATCCATTGGTGAGTAAAGGCCCTTTCACACGGGACACGACAAGCGGTGGAATCGCCGCGCGGCTGCAGCTTTCTCTTGTAGTGGAAGCATTTTGTGCAGTTGAGGTGGTGGTCGCGTTGCGGTCTCGGAGCGGACGTTCTGTAGCGTCTGCGTAAAATCATGGATGGTCTTTGGGGTTTATGGCTTAAGAGACCCCTTTTAGCCTTTTACATTTGCATATAAATTACAGTCCTGGCCACATGCCACATTTATATGGGTGCTAAATTGCCAATGGTTCCTCTCACTATCAAGGAGATGTTGAACAGCTCCACCACTCGCATCTCCCTGTCTGACTTCAAACAGTTTCCAAAGACAAGTAAATGACCCCCCGGTGTCAGGCGCCGATGGGCCTGGCTGACCAGCAAACTACAAAAGGCTCACATAACACACAGTTTCATTTATTAAATCCCTTATATTCACAATTGATTGCCTCTGTGTGCTGCTCACAATTCGAAGTCACTGAATGTTTGATCCCTTGCTACATGCTAAGTTAATGCTAGAACTGTATGCAGGAAAGTTATTCTTTCTTGGCCAGGAAAATAATCTTTCCTTGAATTGATAAATGATTATATTGTCTGCTCGGTGGACGGACAGATCAAATAATTGTAATATTGATTCTGCTACAGTTAATTCTAAGATCTAATCTAAATATTTATTATTAATCATAACCAGTTATAATTAGTCATAAATATTTCCCATTTGAGCTGATTTACTACATTATTAACCTTTTTTTTTTCGTTTGGCACAAGTGAAGTTGTTTTTGATGATTTGCCTAAAGAGCATACCTGTGAGGTAACGATTGAATTAAATATTTTATTTATGTCTCTGTATGAGATTTTAGATGGGTCATACAGTTCTGGGAAATCTATTACACTTAAAACAATCTTCTCCTCTATTTTTTCAATAGGCAGTTCAGTTAAATGTTGACTGATTGGTTGAAACTGACGTGGCTGCCGCTGCCACTCACAAAAAGATAAAATATTTTTTATCTTTGGCGGCGCCTGCTGCGAAGCGCCGTGCCCGTGGAAGCGGCAGGATTTTGGGTGCACGAGCACCGCTTGCGCTCCACCTCCGCGCCGCCAGCGAAACCGCCCGCGTTTTGCCGCTTTCCGCATGTCTCCCAATGAGAATGAACTAGACACTCACGACTGCCGCATACAGTGTGAAAGGGCCTTGGCTAATTTCTCCAAATCTGCTCACATGAAGAAACTAACTTTAGCTAATTTTCATTTTTTGGCTGAACTATTCCTTTAAATCTGCTTTGTCTTTTCTGTTTTCATAGACAGAGCAAAACCAGACAGAAGTTACTCAATATTAACTAATTTTTATTGGACTTCAGGATTCTTGCTATAGAGGGAACAACTCTTGTTCATGTGATATTGCTTCATTTTCAAGGACTACTGCAGTGATGAGGCACTACAAACGGAGGAACCAATCTGAAGTGGAATATTGATGGAAGCCAAATTGCAATAATACATACATACTGTACATATTCACATGCACATATATTAATACAATACGTGCACATGCAAACCTACATACAAGGACCTTAGCATAGCAGTGCAGTCCACAAGGAGGAGGACTAAGAATCATAGTGGCAGTGATTAAACGGCTGATCGTTACAGACCTAACCTTCCCCCAGGGTGCGAGTCAAACTAGGCTAAATGCATCTACACTTCCAAGTCATGTACTATTCACACAGCAGCCAAATAACGCACAGAAATAAATGTACAGAAGCGTATAGATGGAACAATGACAAGGCAGGGAAAATTTGAACTTGCCATTTCCATTAAATAGCATTTGAGAAAGAAAACTATATTCTCCATGACATTTCATTTGTAGGAGAAGGGGAATAGAATTAAACATCTTTGTGGTAGAATTACTGGATCTTCATGGATTATAGAACAATATTAGCATTAGTGTCACTCTAAAAACTTTAGTGAAAGTAGAAAGTACATAGCAACCCAAAAAGCATAGCATTGGTTTAATGCTATCAGAACAAGCTGAAAGCTAACAGCAAAGTTAATATTTCATGCATTTTTCTCTTCAAAAACACTGCAGTCAAGATGCAGATATATGGATCTCTCTTAGGCTGACATACACGGTTCATAAATTTTTCAAATCTTATTCTATACAGTGGAGGGTTTACAGAAACAGGGGGCAGTGTAATTTTTTTCATTTTGCTTTATATTAACACATTCATTTAGCAGATTATTTTATCCAAAGCAACTTCATAACTCACAAACTTCTACAAATCTGCCTACCATCACTTAGCCTAAGAAACACAATTACCTGCCAACAGTAATTGTGCCAATAATATATTTAATACTCTTAGAAAAAAAATTGTAACACTCATATAAACGCATCGTATGTCAAATATGAGCAAACATCTAACAATACAAAAAGTACTTATAATTTTTACCTGCTATTTTACTCCTTTACATGGCCTTTATTCATATAAAGCTGTCATTTATTTCAAGTGTTACATTATAATTATTTGAATATTTAAATATACTGATCATTTAGTTTATGGTTTAAAAAAATGTTGCAATCCAGTTATTCATTCATAAACAAATTAGATATGAAATAAAAACTATTTATTGTGAAAAAAAAATCTAAAATAAAAAATTGTGTTACAGTTGTCTCCAACCTGGGCCAAGATAAAACCTTCTATCATTTGCCAATCTACTAAAATAAATAGTAGTTTAAATTCAAAAGCAACTTTAAGCACACTCTCACAAAATGAAATGATTCCACTTTGATTGCATTTTTTTTGTAAGTAATGCTCACAGCTATAATGCTCATAGACCTTCTAACAGTAAATAAATTATACAAACAGCTGGATTCTTCCAGCATCTGAAAAAAACTCTTTATATATCTTTATCTGGCTAATGGTCATTATTGTAGATATCTTCTAGCGAGCATATACCTGTGATCTATTATCTTTCCTCTCTGCAGTGGTAAAGGACTTTACCGCTCAAAATATGATCTTTCACGCGCAGAATTGTGGCAGAAATGTAAGCCCATAATTTTCATACTCATCTCGTCAGTAAAGCCGGTTCTGTGATTAGTAGTAAATCTCCAGCATGTTCTTTCAGATGGAGCGGCATTTACTACACAAAGCTGTAGATCACTGACAAGCTACCAGCACGTGCTTTCAGATGGAGCGGCATTTACTACACAGAGCCGTAGTTCACTGACAAGCTATGCAAAACCGCAAGCGATTCATTGCTGATTATGAACGCGATTTTGCGTAGCTTGTCAGTTACTTTACCACATGGTAATACGTTACTGCCGCGTTACATTGCTGACAGAATGCAGTGTTTTATAATCTAGAGATTGTAAAAAGGATGTAGCACACGCACTGTCGAGTCAAGTGCCAGTGGATTAGAGACCTGCTCCCGCGAGACCCGATGCAACAGAGTGCGGCGCGGGACAAGATGAGCGAGTGCTGCTGCGGGCGGGTAGACACTCGTGTGTGTGCGGGATGCGGGAGAATAAAATGATTCATGGGACCACTGTCGAGTCAAGTGCCAGTGGATTAGAGACCTGCTCCCGCGAGACCCGATGCAACAGAGTGCGGCGCGGGACAAGATGAGCGAGTGCTGCTGCGGGCGGGTAGACACTCGTGTGTGTGCTGGATGCGGGAGAATAACATGATTCACGGGACTCCCGCAAAATTGAAATATCTAAACATAAAATATCTAAAACAAATAAATTGTTATTCATATATTGCACAAAAGCAACATGAACTAATATAAAATATAAAAGATTAAAAGGTGCAAGCGTATGCAGAGATTCAATTTAGGCTATAACATGTGTTTGCAGCGTTGAGCAATGCAGTGCTGAAATTTGCGTGCTCATGAATCCTCTCATTATAACACACGAATTGTAGACATTATGAAAGATTCATTATGCATCATATGGCAAAACAGTGGAGAGGAGAAAAGACTTGCCGCTATTCTGAGAGCCTGAAGGCTTTGATGACTTCACACCTGCCCACACCACATGGTAATCTGATAAATGTCTCATTATGAGACAATCTTTAATGGAATTCACAGCCAGTAGAGCAGAAACACACAAATCTATGAAGCATTTAGTCACTGAAACATTTTACAGTCAAAGAGTTTCACACTTTATGAATATTTTTTTTATATTTTGCCCACACTAAATAATGCAGAGGCAGACTCTGATGAACGACATGAACTGGAGGAAGACTGCACTGGAGTCACTGGAAGAGAATTTAATCCTTATTTTTTCAGAATAATTCCTCTTTGCCACTCTGATCTCCTTTTCCAGTGTGTAGCATCACTGAAGCAGTATGAGGGTTTGAGAGTCTGGGCATGCATGACACTGCACAGCTGGGCAATGATGATGACGGGCCCCGTTGCCACGGAGACTGTGTAGCCAGAATAACAGACATTCAAGGACAGAAAAATGTTATCGGATGTACCAAAATCTCACACAAGAATGTGTGTGTGTTTGTGAGGGGTGAAGGTCTGTAAATGAAGTTTATTAACCTTTTCAAAGAATCCTATTGGAAAAGATGTTTGAGGAAATTTAATTATGGGGTTTTATACAACGTTTTCAGAAAGGTAACAGTTTTTTTTAAATAGTTGCTGTTTACAAATATAACTGAACCAGTATTTTGATTAGCTGATGACCTTTATGGGGTTTTCCAATCATTGATTTTCAAATTATTACATTTGGTCCTTCCAAGTATGTACTGAAAGTACAATCCTGAAGTATTGCAAGGAGCCTGAACAGTCCTATATTTAACTTTATTATTTATGAGTGGATCCGCTTAAGTACTATTAACATTATGTGTTTTTCTAAATTAAAATTAAAATTAAAAATAAATAAAATTAAAAATAAAATTAAATGAAAAATTGCAGATGTTTTAATAATAATAATAATAATTGCTGTTGTTGTTGTCGTCCTAGTTTAACACCTTTCTGAGGTGGCTAGCTTTTTAAACTAGCTCATAATTGTGTTGTTCTTATTTTAAAGCCAGATTTTTAAACAGGCATTTAAAAAAAATATTTCAAACTAAACTTTAAAACAAATGCTGGGTGAGACTAAATCAAACAAAACAACATGCAAAAGTAGCAGGGGCAAAAAAATAAAAATTCTGTGAAATCATCTTTAAAAAAAAATTGGAGCCTCCCAAAATTGGAGAACTAATGAGAAATGAGATTTACCATAAAATCTCCTTTGTTCATTTATTCAGTTTGCATCACACCTTAACAGCTGTAATAATAGGGTTTGTTCATTGGGAAGAAACAAACGAAGCAAGATCAGTGGTGACATTGCTGAATACAGGTAGACTAACATCTTGCTGTAAATACAGAGATCATAAATAACAGCATTTCACGGACTAGCTTCACAAATACAAGCATCTGCAGATAACAGCAAATCTCTATTTCATGGCTATCAGCATTCTGGAAAAGCTACCAACAGCTTCCTCAGCAAAGATACAACAAAACCTCTTCAGCTCACTCTCACAGCCAGGCGAAAGTAAAGAACAGACTCTGTTCAGACCATGCACACCTGCAATGTCCTTCATGAATGAAAGACCTAAACAAAGCTTGCTCAGTTGGATACATCAGTTTCTGGTTCTTCCTCTCCATTAGCTGAATGATTCCTGTCAATCGACATCAACATTTACAGTCTAAAACAAGACATTCCTTTGCTGTACAATCATGTTTCCAAATGCCACTCATTTTATCCTAATGCTCACATGTCCTAATGCTCTAGTTTAATACCTTTTTGGGGCAGTTAACTTTTAAAACTACTTCCAAAACAGTTTCACCATGTTTGTCCAGATGAATCACTTACATACATTAGTGAAGCAAAACCTCAGATTCATAATGGTTATGTGTGGCAAGAAAAATACCAATTAATGGCTAATTCACATCAAAATATATGGACTGTCTCATATATAATCAACTTAATGGTCCATCTAATGCATTTTACCACATCCCACATGTCACTCCAACGTGCAGTTTGAACCAATTATACAAAGCGCAATGTACCAACTGTACATTTGTTTTCACTCTGCGACTTACAAAAGACGCAGGAAGAAGGAAAAGTTTCCATCTGAATGCCACAGGCCATAACAACAGTGCTCCATCACACAGAGATCAGGATCGCATCCATTCAGCATCACTCACACTCGTAGGTTAACAGACAGGTAATGACTGCTAATTGACTTCATGGATTGCATAAATAATTACAGCTTTAAGAGTTATTGCAGAGATAAATCAAGAATACAAATCATCTTACACAAGGGATATTGGTTACACATGCAATTTATACATCGGTCTACCTTTATTCCACCTCCTGACTGTTGCGGGAAAATTTTTTATATTTCGTAGAAATATGTACACCGTCACGAGTCACGACCCTGTATGTTTTTCACTACTGCAAACTGTTGACTGTACTTCAGACAAAAGTTTTACTCTTTCAAATGTTGGACTTGTCAAATAAAGTCTTCTTGAAATCCTTCATACAGCAGGACTGAGAGTTAAAAAACAGAGATGAGAGCTGGTTCAGATATTCATTAATATCAAGGATCTCCCGCTGGTTTTGGGTTACAGAGGATAACCCTCTCATGCTACAAACAGCATGAAGTTACGCAGATCACAGGACTTTTTCAGTAAGATGATTATAGTTTTGAGGAGCAATATACACTGTGAGAAGATCTCATTCATGTCAGATTCCATGAACTATTCATGATGTTTTCCTCTATAACTTATTCATGTAAAGTAAATCTGTGAATGAAAGTGATCTGGCACTATATGAGAGAATACATATGTCACGATGGAATTAGTACAGAATATTAGGCTAATAAGACTTGCACATCTGCTCCATCTAAGGTGGTCTGGAAAACCACCTTATTCTCTCTTTTGCATATCTATATTATAAAACTCCATTATTACAAAAATACCCGATGTGGCCAACAGCCCTTATTGAAACTAGTTCATCCACCCAAGTAGTCATTAAATCTGTTATGAGACCTCTGGTAGGCTGAAGGTGGAACAGGACATACTCAATAACCTGTTGACAACAGTCCCGTGGACTGTGCTCAGATCAGAGAAGAAGCGCCACGATATGACATGCTCATTAATAATGGAGTGCAGTTAATGCCTGGAGTGAAGGAGCACTCTGTGGGTGGAGCCCCTGGGAGCCAGAGGGGAAACTGGTGGTCAAGGAGAAAAGTGCAGCACAATCAAGCAGAACGGCACAACCCAGTAAGATATTAAGTTGTGCATGACTTGTATATCTGGGTGAAGTGCTTATGATATACTGCCATTGAGAAGCTGATAGTGATATGAAATGGGTGGTGATCTAAATGGTTTATTCACTAGAACAGACAACTTTTCAAAATTAAATACACATGTATTTAATATGTAAATATATATGCTCCTCAGGTTTATACTTAATTTGCATGTACTTATTATAATAACATTTTAGACAATATTTATAATATCTTCCAGAATATGTGTGTGTGTGTATAAAATATATTTAGATATAGAAAAGAGTTCTTTTAAATTTTAGTAGTCGTCTGTTTGATTACGTCTTTAATTGATTTTTCTAGGGGTGCTCCGATTGATCGGCTACCAATCACTATCGGCTAGGGGTGGGGGAAAAATTGATACAGCATAGTATCGCGATATTTTCCACGGCAATACTGTATCGATACACGGACGCCAAGTATCGATCTTTTATTATACTAGTTGGTAGATGTGTGTGTGTGTGTATGTGTGTGTGTGTGTGTGTGTGTGTGTACACACCGAACCGTAAGAAACGTAAATTACATGTAAAATATATTTAGATATAGAAAAGAGTTCTTTTAAATTTTAGTAGTCGTCTGTTTGATTCCGTCTTTAATTGATTTTTCCGTACATTTCTGCCATATGTACATTAACTGACAGTCACCACTGATAAGCTACCACTA